>NC_133437.1:23497166-23797166 GCF_011762505.2 Arvicanthis niloticus
CTCATGTGCTGTTCAGTATAGTGACTTGATGCTGGCTGTGGGGAGGAGGCCTAGCCACATGGACTCCTCTACGGGGCTGCTGAAGCATCATGATATCTGGCTACCTCATATCATGGAATACCGAGAGAGAGAGAGAGAGAGAGAGAGAGAGAGAGAGAGAGAGAGAGAGAGAGAGAAAGGCAGAAGTTTAGATAATGTTTAGGTTCTTGTCTCAGAAGCACACTCTGGAATTCCTCATATTGGTCACAAGCTCAGCTCTATCTGGTGTTAAGATGGAACTACCCACAGATATGGATGCCAGGAGATAAAAGTCATTGTTGGCCACCCCAAAAGCCATCTTCTGCAAAGAGCTACAATCTCTTGGGAGGTGTGAGGTAAGTTTTTTGTCAATTACCGTACGCTGTGATCTTACCGTTTTAGCTTAAGTAGGGAATATCCCTCATATGCTCATGTGTTAGATGCTTGGTCCTTAGCTGCTGCTGTTTTGGGAAATTCTGGAAATTTCAAAAACAATGGGACCCAGCTGTAGGAAGTAGGTCACTGGGGTGGGGCCTTTTGTTCCTGGTGTCTTCCAGTCTCTTTCTCTGTAGTGAAGAAAGTCCTTTGTCATGCCCTTCTGCCAGCAAATTCATGATGGGGCCAAGCAAATATGAAGGGATCCCTTAGAAACCGTGAGCCAAAAAAAAAAAAAAAAATCCTTCATCCTTTATTGGCATCACAAACAGGTCAGGACAGGAGTAGGGAGTTCCACCAGCTTCACCGGGCACACAGAAATCTTCCATCTGCATCGCTTAGCTCTCAGTCTGTTTGGTGAAGCCAAGTGGTATTTTACCACAACTGGCTGAATGGAAGTGTGGGCTCTGTGGTCAAAGGGGTCTGGTTTTCCTTCACTCTACTCCGTACACATACCATGGCTATGGCGTTTGAAATGAGGCTAAAACAATCTTTCCTGCTGTGGTGGGATGCAGGGAGATACTGAGCATCAAACACAGCAGGACATGCAAGGTAAGTTCTCTGCAGTTCAGAGCTTTCCTTCTGAGATGGGCTGTAGCCACAGGATCATTACACCACTGCATGCCTTAGCTCATCAATCCACTCACAGAGGAGGGCGCATAGGAGCTTCAGTGTTTACCTCATCTTGAAGTGTACACTCAGAAAATGAGGGGCTGTATCAATAGCTCCCGAGGTGCTGATGTACCCAACTATCTCTGAGAAGTTCAGAGGTGCGTCAGCTGTCCCTTGGAAATTATGCTACTGAAAATGTTGCATGACACAAGACAAAGAAGCACAGGATCTGCAACTGTGACATTGCTCCTGCTTTGTGTAGCTCTTTCAGGACAGCAATAGGCAACACATCACAGCTGTGCCTAGTAGAAGACAATTACTCAAAGCCCGTCATCCTCTTCAAAGACCACGTGGGGGAGGTGTTCATTTTGCCATTCACTTTGTTCTCTGAGAAGCTAGGCACATTCTTTTCAGATTTCATAATGTTCTGAATTGAAACAGTTACTGCAGAAGCAAATGAACAATGGTTTTCTTGTAAACAGTGCTTTTATGTGTGTATGCAGGAGAGGGAGGGGAGGAGTGTTACTGTAAAATGATGCATGTAGGCAAATGACAGGTAGAGATGTGATTGCTCCTCCTATACAGCCCCCACCAGTGTCCTCACAAGCCTTAGAGCAGGTAACAGACTAAATGCCCAGATATACAGATTACTGCACTTGCAAATCTGATGCCAGTGTCCATCTAACAATGCACACAGGATGCTGCTCTTCTTCAGAGTCAAGCCGCCATCATCCTGTTATGTTATTCTCCTTGAGTGCCTGGAGTAGAAAGGCAGCACCACACGCTCCAACAGGCTCTTCTTAATACACCCTCAAGCTCCTTTCACCTTCAGAGGAGCCTCAGATGAGATGCAGAGACTTTGAACATACCCCAAAGGACATTAGCCAAACTGTCCCAGTGACCTCTGAGTTCTGGAACATTTTCTCTTTTCTGGGCAAGGAGGCCAAGATGATTCTAGGGTGAAACTTAGTAACCCTGGATTGAGAAGTGAATGATCACCTTGTTCTACAGAAAGCAGAAGAGGAATTGAAGCAAGGAAACCAAGATTCTTCGTTTAGTTCCAGAAGCTCAGCTCTCTTCTTCCCTTTCTGTGAGTGCTGCAGTTACAGCCCACGGCTGCAACTCTGGGTTTAGATGATTTTCTGTGTCTAGTAGAAGGCACTCAATTACTCAACGCTCATCCTCTTGAAGGACTAGGTGGGGAGGTGTTCATCAATTAAATTATAGTAGAATTAATTTCTGGTATGCCACTTTGAATTCTACACATGTATGGACTCATGCAACCAACAATACAATCAGGATGCCTGACAGTTCTGACCACAAAACAGGCATGCTAACCCCATGCTATATCTCCTAGTCTCTATAATCCAACCTCAGATTGGTCTTGTCTTTTCTGGGAAATTCCAAGAATGGAATCAAAGAGTGTGCAGCTTCCAAGACTG
This sequence comes from Arvicanthis niloticus, assembly GCF_011762505.2. Classification (NCBI taxonomy): domain Eukaryota; kingdom Metazoa; phylum Chordata; class Mammalia; order Rodentia; family Muridae; genus Arvicanthis; species Arvicanthis niloticus. Next base: position 23,499,674 of record NC_133437.1, read on the forward strand.
CCTTTCTTTCCCCACTATCATGCTTCTCAGAGTTATACATGATTTTGTGTTTTAATAATAGCTAGCTCCTTTTAACTGCAGAGTAGTGCTCTATTGTTCTATTATGTATTTAAGATAGCATGTCTCAGTAGAACACACACTCCCATGAGTCCTAAGAAGAAATGGTACATGGGGCCTTCAAGTGAAGTAGCTAAGGTTTGTTCTTCAAATTCATTGGCTGTGTGTCATAGTTGTGTTGGATGATCATGTGGGGATAGAAGAGAACAAGCTGGCTTGGTTGAAGATCGAAAGGCAGGCATGAAAGTAGAAGGCCCGGCACTTCAGGGTCCCCACACTCCCCTCTAGTCAGCATTGGATAGTAACAACTCCACCTGCAGGTGGCCAGGGTTTGTGTTTTGGTGGCACTCTCTAGTAATGGCTCGCTGCACAGGATGATACTGATCTCCCGTTGATATACAACAATGTCTGGAGACACTATTGGCCTTGACTAAGGGATGCTGCTAACATCCAGTGGTAGAGACCAGAGATGTCTCTACATGACCAATACACAACATGCTCCCTCACAACAAATATTCATGTGGGCCCAAGTGATAGGATAAGCTAACCTATCAAAGGACACTTCACAAAGTGTCTTGTGTTGAATCTGAAACCCTCTGCAGGAAAATAAATAAATAAATAAATAAATAAATAAATAAATAAATGGTTGCCTTTCAGTGAAAATCTATTTGCTTTAAATTTTAAATGACAACGAGGGAAGGAGAGACAGAAAGATGAATACACTGATTATTCAAATTTCATGAATTGTCCAAGCCTCTTTTTGAACAACTCACATGTCCCTGATGCTCTCAGATGGTGCTCCACGGAGCACTGTGGCTGCCTGCTCAGGGCAAGGACTCACTCTACTCTACCTGGTGGGGCTGAAACATATCCTTTCTTTCCCAATTTGCTTTTGGTCATGGTATTTTATTACATCAATAGAAACCCTAACTAAGACATTCTCTAACAAACAAGAGAGGGCAGGATGGTAGTTCACAACCCCTGTGGTCTACACAGTGGGTTTGGGTGACTAAGGAGGCTGCATTATCTGTTAGGAGTAGCCTTGCCTCTCAGCCTCCCCAGCTCCTCTCTGTCAAATGCCCTTGGTTGGGAGACTCGCTGCACAGCTGTGCACCATTGTCTGTGGTCTTCAGGGTGGCCAAGGTTACTTAAACTGAACGGCATTCCTGACGCTCTCTAGGGCTTTGCTGTATGTGTATGGAAACTGTTGTTCTCTAATGAGACTTCAGGGGTTCCAAATTAGTATTGAAAATGGAAAGAGATTTGATCTTACGGGTGCCCTGCCCCACCCCACCCCCAACCCCAAGAGAAGTGTCAGCCGATTCCTGAGACTTTCAGCTGCTAGAAACAGAGGTGTCTCTCCCACGTATAGAAACCCATGAAAAGGAACCTTACAGTGGTAATGGTGGTTTTCATTTTTATTCTTTGTGAAACTACTGGTTGCCAGGAAAGCACTTCCACACATTTGCAGCATGGTGAGCATCCCTGGCTCTGAGGTCAAGAGTGGGAGCAGAGCCGTGTACAGCCACATGCTGCTGTTGCTACAGCCATAGCAGCCGCTGGAACTGACGGGTAGTGAGCCAGGTCAGGAGCTGTGTCTCCATTGGCTGTTCTAGCCTCCATTGTTTTAGATGTATAGTATAACTAAGGGGAAAAGATGAAAGGGATTTTGGTCGTTATCATTAAATTACAATATTTGGTCGCGACAATGCTTCCAAAACCACTCTAGACAAGTGTACTGTAAACCCATGTGTTGTGGGTTTTTCCTTGGGGAGATGATATGAGAAAATGTCTAACCATCCCAGATATCGGGAATGATTACAAGGCCAGCTTGCTGAACCAATGAAACTGCCATCACATGAGCAAGGGTAAGGAGGCACCTACAGGAACATGGCCAGCCTACAGTTGGACACCACCAAAGACCTACATATGGCAGATACTCAGGAAGAGGCACAGCCTTCTTGAACTACCTTCTATACCACTCATGGGCCTCTTGAAGATTTGTGTCAGCCCACTTTCTCTGTCAGGGGATGTTAGTGTGCCCGATTTTGTAATCACGACACACAAAAGACAGTGATGGGCATAACCAGAGGACAGCATTCCACAATACCCATGTCTTCCCATTTTCCAATCTGCTGTGGGAGACTGCCGTCCTGGAAAGGATGATTGCTGGCAGTGAAGTGAGGCCCACTGAGTATAGTTAGTGTGGGGCTTCATTCTTCCATTATTTATGGTCTTCGTTAGCTCTGGAGTCGCCGTAACTGCAGGTACATGCTCTTCTTCACTTCCTGCCAGTGTGACCGAATATCCTCAGCTCTAAGAATAAGTTGGATCCGTTTAAAAATGAAAATTCCTCACCGCCAAATATAGTATTATAAGTTAGGCAGACTGTTAATAAGGGCAAAAGCAATCAGATAGTCTGAGTTTAGGTGTGCTGAGCATCATGGGAGCTGTGAGATGATGGGCGCACCCCAGAGTAGCGAGCTGCACCAAAGTCTGGGGTTGTTTTAAGAGACCTGAGCATCAGACATGGAAATGTCGAACTAGCAGACACATTGCACTGTTTCTTCATCTGCTCTCGGTGTGATTTCCAGGTAAAAGAAATGCTTGCTAAATATTCTTTGTTGAACAAACTGGGAAAACAAAAATGTACCACAGGTTGCAATAAAAATAGGAGTTGGCTATTCTTGCCTGTGTCTTCCTCTGAGAGGTGTAACTCACGTCAAAGGCTGCACAAGATGCTGGGCCTGTGAGACACTGTTGAGAATAACCTGGCAACTCCAGGTGGCCTCGCTACCTACCGTCCACAGCATGTAGTCCTGTGGCAGCTAGAGATGTCACTTTTCTCATCTTGACCTATCCAGTTCTTTCAAATAAGGCTAGTTGAGGGAAAACACAGGACCGAAGTGGACTGTGCGTTCCTACTAATTACCTCGGTGACCTGGCTTCTCTGTGATGAGTCAGGAGGATGAAAACATGGGAAGGCAAAAACTGTCACAACATAACCCCAAAGGAAGAGACATTATCAGAATGACGGGAAGACAGAGAGAAGGGAAAGAGGAAGTACAGAAGAACTCAAAGACCTCATTCAACTGACATGCAACAAAAAGCTGGCACACCTGATCTGCCTTAGACTGCCTTGTTCAATGACCCTGCAGCTCAAAGACAAGGGAGCTCTCATTACCCACCACCATGGAGGGAATTGGCACTGTGAGGGTAGCAGCGTGCTGTCTCCTTCGGATCCTATCCTCCACAGCTCTACAAAGGTTCTGCACAAGAGGATTTCAGTGGGATTAGAAAACATAACTTGAGGGTCAGGTCCATACGCAAACACTGAAATGTCTGGAGAAAGGAGACCTTTAAAAGGCTGAGGCAGGAAGACTGTAAGTGAGAGGCCAGCATGGGCTGCAGAGTGGGTTGCTAGCCAGTATGGGCTACATTGCAAGACCCTGTCTCAAAATAAATAAAAGACAAAGGCAGACCTGAGTACTCTCTCTATGTAAGTTTTACATCTCTGGGCTACATCTATAGCCCACTGAGTTCACTGTGGGTCCCAAGCAGGTGGAAAAGGCCAGGCTGTGGGACATGCAGGGACAGAGTTGTGTCTCTTCTGTTCCTTTGGTAAAATGTCTGGTAGAAGCAGCTTTGGGAAGAAATGATTTACTCTGGCTCATGGCTTCAGAGGGATTTAAGTCCATCTCAGTGGGGAAGGCACAGTGGGGGTAGCTCTAATCATTACAGTGGAACAGGGAGTGTAGATGGATGGGAGCCAGGGACAGGTTAACCCTCAAGGGCCTGGTCTAGTGACCTATGTCTGCCAGGCAGGGCATGCCTCCTACAGGTTCTACAGCCTTCAAAGTCATTCTATCACAGCATGCCTCAGGTCATAACAGGAGGAATGGTAGCCTAGGGCTGCTATCTACCCTATGAAGTACTGATTTCCACTTGTCCCTTTGTCAAGAAAGAGCTTGGGCAAGCATTGTGGCACACACCTGTAATCCTAGCACTGGGCAGGCCAAGGCAGGAGGATCTTCAGTTCACACTGAGTTATAAAGGAAGACCACTTCCTACCCCACACACCGAAAAGACAGATCTTGTAGAAGTAAGCTTCATGGTATTGCTTGTGACAAGAGGTCATGAGACCAAGAAGTCATCTTCTCTTTATAAACAGTGCAATAGACTTTATGCCTTATACAAACAAAAATAGTTCTGACCTTCAGACTTAACTTCAGATTTCTATTGGATTTGGGGTAGGGATATGTAGATATATAGCTAGATTGTAGAGAATGAGCAAAGGGTTGAGGGAGTAAAGTCCTGAGAAAATATGTATTGTTTGACATGAACACAGCCATGTCAGGGATCAAAGCCTCAGATTCATGGGAAAATGCCAGTCTTCCAGGGCTAGGCTCAGCAGAATGGCAAAGCCTTCCCTTCTGGTCTGAGTGCCAGCATCAATGTTTGCAGAAAATGTCCACCATAGCTCTGTCCCCAAGGCGTGGGCAGCCTGAAGACTGCTCTCCTACAGAGACTGCTCCTTCGGAGACCCGCCTCCTTATTCAGCTTTACAGTTTCCTTCCAGTGTACTGGAGGATTTTGAGAATTGCGTGTTGATTTCTCAGTAAGTTCTCTTGAGCAATATTCTTTGTCCCTTTGCTCCTCCCTGGTGTTCTGGTCTCTGGCAGGGGTGTGTTTCATTTGAATCCCAACATCATCATAGTCAGTACTCTGTGAAGACTCAGTATGTAACCTTTCATGGAACTGAAATGTGACCTCTGAACAACTCTTGGAGTTGGTCAGACCCAAATACACTCAATGCTCTTAGCGAGTCGTCTGGTGCTTTCTGTGTGTGCGAGGATGTTTTCTGCATCTGTGAGGTGCCTGGGTACCTTTCCCATGTAGCCTCAGTATGAATCTCTGCTCTGAGTTCCAGGAATGGAAGACATTTTTGAAAACTGGTACCCTAAAAAAAGAAAGACTCTGGGCGCCCTCTGCTGTCTCAACTAAGTTCTGCTGCTGTAGGCTGGAACAGAACACAACATGAATAAAGGTACACACATACACATACAAACAGACACACAAAACACACACATACACACACACGCACACACACACACACACACACGCACACACGCATGCACGAAATACAGACATGTGATTAGAAACATGTTCACCAAAGGTGCTTCCCAACAGCCTGTTTTAAATACCATTGTCTTCCACTCCCTGGTATCCAATCTATGAACTTCAGGCTTTCCTCTGAGAGGCAGGGTAATGCTATCTCAGAGGGTTCTCCTGATGATTCAGTGAGATATCTATCCAATTGCTCTGTTGGAGCCTGAGAAACAGTAACCTTTGCTATGTGTTGGGTCATTTCTCTCTTTTAATCAACTCTGGCATAAGTCGCCCTGCTTCTGTTGAACACCTGGTCATCCAAGCACCCACAGATCAGTAGTTCTCACCCTTCCTAATACCCTTTAATATAGTTCCTAATAACCCTTTAATATAGTTCCTCATGTCGTGGTGACCCCCAACTATAAAATTATTTTTGTTGCTATGTCATAACCATAATTTTGCTTGTTACGAATCATAACGTAAACATCTGATATGTAACTCTGTGGAAGGGCCATTTGTCTCCAAAGAAGCCACATTGCAACCCACAGGTTGAGAACCACTGCTATAGATCAAGGAAGCATTCTTTTTTTTTTTTTTTTTTTTTTTTTTTTTTTTTTTTTTTTTAAAGTAATTAATAGGAGTAAAGAGCTGTCTCAGTGGTTAAGAGCACTGGCTTCTCTTCCAGAGGACCCAGGTTCAATTCCCAGTACCCACATGGTGGCTCACAACTGTCTGTAACTCCAGTTCCAGGGGATCTGACTCCCTCACACATGCAAGCAAAACACCAATATACATAAAATTAAAAAAAAAATACTAAGTAATATATTTAAGGAAGTGCTTACCTCTAACAGTGCATTAGTTAGTTACCCTGGTGCTGAGGCTTCCAAACAGGCACGATGGCTTGTTTCCATCAGCAGAGGGAAGCAGGGGGTAGGGAGGTTGGTATTTATTATTCACAAAGTTGTGTTTTTTCCATTTTTGTTTTTGTTACTGAACGGCTGTGGCCTAACAATGAGCGCCACACGTATTTAACGCATTACGACCAGACACACACAGAAGCCATTATTTTCTATGAAGACAGAATATTTTGTTGTTTTAAAATGAGGCTAACGCTTTACAGAACACAGGCAAACTCCTTCTGACATTTGTGAGATAGGCTCCTGTGTATGATCAGAGCAGGAAGAAGGCCTCATGTATTCATGTGACTCCTCAACTAGGTGGGAATACTTTAAGGCCACCAGCTAGGTGGCTACAGAGTTAAGGTTTCATAACACGAGGTACCGCACTTACTAAGTGCCAGACACACTGCCTGCTTTACATTCAGTGTGAGCTCACACTCACTACCAGCCCGTGCACTGGCTATTAGACCCATTTACCAAATGAGCAAACTGAGAACATGCAGCCACCCAATAAACCTCAGGCATCCTTAGTATTCTGGAAATATCTTAGGAGGAACTGTTTTAGCCTCAGAAGAGGTATCTCTATATCTACCTCTATATTATTTATATACGTGTATATATATATATACATGCATATAAATATTATATATACTGTTTATATATATTTATATATGTATATAAATGTATACTTATATATTAAAATATTTTATAAAATATAAATATATATAATATTTCACAGTGGGAAAGATACCAGAACAGGAATCTAGTGTCCTATCCCAAATCAGTTCTGCTAATTTGATTAAGTCATTTCCTCAACCTGAAAGATGAGGGAGTTAAGAGACTCAGGAGGTTTCTCTAATTCTAAAACGTCTGATCCTATGGACAGTTCTTCTCTGAGAAAAGCAATAAAGTGATATTTATGCTGGGTGTGGCCTCAGGTACAAGTGTGCAGCACACGTGCATGGCTCTACTGCTGGGTTTCCGAAACAAGAATACGTAAGACTGTTCCTGGTGCTTTCTGTAAATGATCACACATGCACAATGCATCCAATGCTGTGTCTCAAACTCACAGAAACTGGACATGCTGTCAAGAGAGTTTTACAATAACTGGTGATAAAGTAACAATAATAAAGCATGCGCAGGAGAAGTGCACAGCAGACACAGTGACACACAGGTCTGAGGATTTATTATATTAAGTAGAAAACTAACCGTGCCATGGTTTTTAGTTGGCATTTTTGGCTTGCCAATGACAACGGCAATAATCATTTAAAACCTAGCGTACTTACCAGTTCTAAAGGCTAAATTCTAGCTTTGTTCACATGCTGAGAAAAGAAACACAACCCAAGCCTGCACAGGTACCTTTTATTTCTTATTTCGGAGAAAGTGTGACTCTACTGAACCACGAATGGAAGTGTGAGATCCTCTGCACACACAGGCAGCACGAGTCACAGATGGAATAATGATGGCAGAGATGAGGAAGGCCCTGGCCACTTCCAAAGATGGTAGGTGAGGGTTTCAGATCTCCTGAGCTCATCACGGCACCTCTCCCCAACCTGCGAGTCACATCTGCCGTGAAAAAGGTCAGTCAAGGTTGAACAGACCATGAGAAATTCCTTCTGCAGGTACTTACTGAGTTCCACTCTCTTGGGTTGCATTAGAAGCTGCGGTTCTCATTCTGGAGCCTCTGAAACGGGGGCAGCGGCCTTTCTGTGGCAAGCCTTGCTTGAGCTAGCTCTTCACATTTCTCTGATCAGCACATCACCACTCGGGACTTAGGGAGACCAAGAGTCAGCACAGTGCCCCTGAGGTAAGACACCTGGCTTGGAGAAGCCAGTAATCACTTGGAGCAGAAGCTCCTCCAGACCAGGGAGATGGAAAACAGTTACTCGGTCAGCAGGGACCGGCTGAGAGGTTGTAAGGTGCGATGGCTGACTGTCCTCCTCTTTAACAGCGGTGTGTTGGATCTCTTGTCCCGGGGAACGTGACAGAGCAGAGCATCCAAAGTGTAGACGGTGATTTGACCGTTTATGTGCAGTTTCCCGTAGACCTCATCAAATCTGGCTAGGAGCCTAGGGCTGTCCTTCAGTTTTTCCCTCACTTTGAACAGCTGGAAAAGAGTAACCATGACATAACAATGAGGTCTTCCTATCCTCTTAGAAGCAGAAACTGACATGTAGAAATGTAGAGAATACACATAAGAGAAACACCAGGACACACAGGCATGACTGACTATAAGAGTCTGTCCTCTGTAAGCCACACAAGCCATGTTATTTTACCTTCTAGAGGCAACTCAAATAGCACATGTTTTACAGGGAGACACAACTGGGGTCAGTCGCCAACAGAATCCACAAAGTACAGTAAAAGCAGTGGGTGGGGTGGATTATACAGGGCTTTACACATAGTGCATGGAAAGATGCTTAGAATCTGCCCTAAAAGCCAAAGGCATGACAACGGCTACTGTCTGATGGAGGCTTAACAAGTTGCACAGAGAATAAGGGGCGGGGTGTGTGTGTGTGTGTGTGTGTGTGTGTGTGTGTGTGTGTGTGTGTAGACAACTCTAGAGGCCCCACCACAGCCCAGGAAACAAATGGTGGTTGGGAATGGGAAAGGCACAGGAGAGACGCAGAGGTGACTGCACATGGGGCAGACCATGGGGTGACAGTGAAGGACTCACTCTAAGGAGCTGAAGGAAGGGGGTCAATGTCACCCTAACTTGGGTCTTAGGAACGTGACGATGGACACTGAGAATCACTGCCACAGGGAGGAGAGGGAGATCCAAAATCGAGTGGACAACTGGAACTCTATTCTGGAGGGTGGACAGCAGGGTGGACACGCCAAGACCACTGGCTATACTGGGCTAAGATGCAGGTAGGGGCGAGACTCGCTAACCCTGCAAAGATGGGTCATCTCAAAATCAGAATGGCCGATGGTGTACTAGTCGCTTTCTTCAGTTTGTTTCTATTTCCTCCGGGCAGAGGAAGCAAGGGTTAACTGAGAGTGAGGAGCAAGGGAAAGGTGCTGGATACTTGAGAGAAAACTGAAAAGGCATGAAGTCATTACTCAGAGGAGAGAACGGACCTACAGAATAGTAGAGAGAGAGCAACACGGAAGGAATCTGAGTCATTGTGTTAACGCAGGCAAGTCTTGAAAGCACAAGAGAGGCTGCTGTGTCTGACCTCCTGCTGCACAGGTGGTCTCTGGACGTGACACCAGGTGAGCACCTGAACTTGTACTCGGTGCCACCTGCAGTGCTGGCACACTTACCACTTCCTCTGAGAATGTGTGTCTTCTTACAAATTTCGATAAGTTTATGTCAAGAGCATCCTCTAAGATCTTTATCAGGCTTTCCAACACATTTGACTGGATGTGGATTAAGATCTGAATAAAAACGCAGAAAAGACTGAGCTGGCATTTCAATGTTAAGATGAGCCTGAGCTGACAGGCACCCCCTTTTGAATACAATTCCCTAATTCGTTAGCATATATATGTTTTTAAGTGTTTTGTATGTACACTCACCAGCCAAAATGAACTTTCCTGTAGCTAATGACATTGCCATAGTGGGGGATAGTGAGGTGGCTCACACATCAGAGGCGCTTGACACAACAGCCTGAGTTTGATTCCTGAATTCCACCAAAAGAAACACACACACACACACACACACACACACACACACACACACACACACACTAAAGAAAACAAAATAAGTACCCCTACTTTAAACCCTGGCTGAAGTCTCGGTGAAGCCTGTTTATACCATACCCATTAAAGACCCTGTAAAACTAGGTGCCAAACAAGTTTTCAAAATGACATTGCTAACAACTTCCCATTAGCCTGACACCCACAGCACAGGGAAAAGCCAGGCTCATTTCCCCTCTAATTATCAGTACTCACTAGGACAATTTGAGACACAGAAAAAAGGTTTTAAAAATGAGAATAACTGAGAATTCATCATCAATGTTAATTACCGTTTATAATTTGATATGTTATTTTCAAAAGTATTTTCTGTAAAACTAATTCTTTCCTTTGTCAGCTACTAAATAATGTGTAATACAAGAAATAATTGGAAAAAAAATTCTACTGAATGAATGAATAGCAATTAATCATGAAAATATACCATATTGTATTACAAGATTGATGTGTATAACTGCTTTTGAAGCCCTGGTCCCTATGAGAGGCAGTGTTTCCCCTCTACCCTAAACTTAGCTATCTTGTTTCACCCACTTCTTCTGCCCTGTCAGTTTGCTGGGATATCTGCATTTTTACTGTCGCAACAAAACCGATACTGAGGAAGGGAAGACACTTATTAACTCCCAGTTCATGGAGCTGCCCGAGCTCAGCTCGGGAAGGTGCTCGAACCCAAGCTGTACCGGGGCAGATGGCCACGAGAAACGCATCTGGTTGCAGGGATTGTATCTCAAAGAGGAAACCAGAGAGCAGATGGTGGGGCCTAGCTTGGCTTCCTCCCTCCTGAGAGCACACGCCCCAACCTCAGTGCCACCCTCTAAACAATCTCACACATGTATACAATGAATTTTGGCCACATCCAACCTTCCATTGCCTTCTCTTATTCCCAGGCCACTCCCCCTAAAACACTTCCTCTTCCCAACACACCTCTCCTATCTTCTCATTCTTTTAAAAAACAACCCCCACCACCACCCCACCCCCAGTTTAACTAAGTGTGCAAGTGCATGGATTATTCACTATGTCACAGGTAGCTTACATTTCCTGAAGAAAAATGCCTCTGCCTCCTCCAACCACCACTAACTGCCAACTGCTGCTCACATAGGGAACATGTAAGCACTGCCTCTTAGAGGCCTCCTAGCTCATTTCATTTGGCCCACAGTAGGGTCAAGCCTCCAATAAACAAACTCCCAAGAGACAAAAAAATCTCAAGCCAAGCAGCTCATCAGGATGAGGGGCTATTTTGGTCCTCACAGCATTAAATGCCTGCCCTGTCTTGGCACATACATAAGTGCGGTGGGCAATCTAGCCACTTGTCAGCACCTCTGCAAGGGAAACTGTCTCCCAAATGAGTCTCTAAAGTCAGGCCAGATGTCTGGAGAGATGACAGGAATCCAAATGCAATCACAGAGTGCCCTGCCGGGCCTCCGCTGCTTTCAGAGGTGTCCACAGTGGGAACTCATCCTGTGACGTCAAGTGGCACTGCTGAGAAGGCCTGTGGTTCTCTTGAGTCTGACAGGGCAGTCAACATGCGTGTGTCCTGATGAGATCATAGGCTAAATGAATGCAGTATGTGGCAAGTACCAGCTGGGAAAATAAGGAAGCAGGTCCTCTGGCTCACAGACATTGACTGGTGTACTATCTCTGGACAGCCTTTTGTCAGGCTAACAAACTGCTAACAGATTCCAAGGCGGGAACAGCCTTGGGAAAGCCGAACCCTGTTTGTCATTCAAAATAGCATGATGGAACAAAAGACCCAGGATCTGAAAGCCTCCTCAGGGAGTGCCAACTGTCTCTTTCTCATCACCCCAGAGGATGATAAAGCAGGTTTATATGCTACATGAGGAATTCAGATTGGACATCTGAAGTTTCCCAAGTGGGATTTCTTAAAGAGTAAGACCATTTTAATAAAGTTTCCTGATAGTAGATAATTCCTTGACTGTATTCACGCAGAGGATCGAATTTTACATCAATTCAAGGTTCTTTATATGTGGTCCTTAACCACAACATGCCGATCCTACTCATATGCTGGCTGGCTTTCCTCCCACGTCAGAGGACAGACACTGCTTTGCATGTGCACAAGCTCCATACCTTATCCAAGGCTGACATCTGTTATGGTTTGTATATGCTTGGCCCAGGGAGTGGCACTATTAGAAGGTGTGGCCCTGTTGGAGTAGGTGTGGCCTTGTTGGAGTAGGTGTGTGACTATGGGTGTGGGCTTTAAGACCCTCATCCTAGCTGCGGGGAAACCAGTATTCTGCTAGCAGCCTTCAGATGAAGATGTAGAACTCTCAGCTTCTCTTGCACCATGTCTGCCTGGATGTTGCCATGCTCCTGCCTTGATGATAATGGACTGAACCTCTGAACCTGCAAACCAGCCCCAGTTAAATGTTGTCATTTATAAGACTTGCCTTGGTCATGGTGTCTGTTCACAGCAGTAAAACCCTAAGACAACACATTTTCTCCCATCTCAGAAGGCTTAAGGTGTATTCCTACCAAAACATTGTCTGATTGTGAAAAATTAGTTGCTACATTTTTGTTAACAACTGCAAGAGACAGGTATGAACAGCAACTGAAACCCAGAGACCAGCTGTAGTGGATCATGCTAGTCAGTCCTGTGATCTTTCCACGACTATCAAGAGTAGTGAGTGAATCCCAGGCCCGGATGACAGACAGGGCCTTTCTAGTTTCAAGGGTCTCACCTTTCTGAAGAGATGGAAGACCCTGGGCTTTACAATCTGCTGTCTGTATTAATACCCTGACTCTGCTGTCTACTTAACTGTGAGAACTTGGCAACAGAGGTCAGCAGAGGACATCAGGGCCTAGAACTGGAGCTACCCTGTGAGTCAACTGTGGATCACACAACAGAGCTACAAGTGTTCTTAATCAATGAGCCATCTCGACCTCTTCAAGTTCCCAACTCTCAAGATCTGTGGTCTTCTAAAGCAATTCAGGGGCTAGGCTCAAGAATAGAGTTTTTGGAATAGAGATATGTAAGCCCCAGTGTGATATGTGCTAGGTACACCCATGCACTGAGTGCCTGGAGACAGGCAAGTGCAGGAAGGACAAAGCTGGGCTGCAGGGCTAAAGATGAACCCCAGGAGATAAAGAGAGTGAAGGAGACCTGCTGGGGTTCAGACTGAAGCATGCCCTGCTGGCTGACCTCTATAGGCACTGGGCAAGCACATGATGCACACAGACATGATGGAGGCCAAACACTCACACAGAAAATAAATAAACCTAACAAAAAGTTGGGAGCTTGTCTTTCACAACTCCACACAGCACACACACACTCGGTACTCAGGCAAGGGCTCAAATGGGCTGGCTGCATAAAGGAGGTGCTCTCTTTAATGCCAAAGCAGTCCTTGTTTGCACTGGTCCAAACTGCCCCAGTTGATTCCCTGCTCTAAAACCAGGGGTAGTGACAGGATTTGCTCCCAGTGTTCTGGGAGAGAATTTTCATATTCAGCTGGAATGTTTTATGTCTTTGCTGAATGAGTACAGCCCCTAATAGACCCACACAAGGCCCCAAACAGGTAGCACAGAAGCCCAGGTCACAGGGTAGATGTCCCTCAGCAGACTGACAATGTGACAGGAATGAAATAGATACCATCTCCTCAGTGCCTACTGACTGCACAGCAAGCATACTAGCTTACCAGTCACAGGCATGCCACGAGTTAGCTACCACAGATGGGACACAATGAGCACACAGGCTTCACCCAAGGCCTGGGGAAGAACCTTGTAGGTCCAGCCATGGTGTCTGTCTCTGTCTCTCTCTCTTCTCTTCTCTTTTCTTTTCTCTCTCTCTCTCTCTCTCTCTCTCTCTCTCTCTCTCTCTCTCTCTGTCTCTCTCTCTTCTCTTCTCTTTTTTCTCTCTCTCTCTCCCTCTCCTCTCTCTCCTCTCTCTCTCTCTCTCTCTCTCTCTCTCTCTCTCCTCTCTCTCCTCTCTCTCTCTCTCTCCTCTCTCTCCTCTCTCTCCTTCTCTCCTCCCCCACCACCTTAATAAACTCCTGGAAGCCCTGTGGTGATGATGACTTCTCAGAATAAAGCTTGGTAAATGGCTATTGTTCTGACCTGAATGACATTAGGCAACCAGGTCTCTGCACACAGACAAAACCAGTAGGCATTTTAGCACATCTCAACTCACTTTAAACTATAAGGAAATCACTTACATTTAAGTTAGTACACGCTATGCTTTCTGTATTCATGATTTGAGAAAAAATGGACACAGCTTTTTCCAACTGGTTCTGAAAAGAAAAACAAAAGTCATACTCCAAAGCGTGCACCATCACTCTGTGCTCCTGCAGGTCACTTAAAGCAGGATGCTCCTACGCATGGAGCCTCAGGGTTTTAAACCAACAATGGAATTTCTGTAATAACCAAAATTAAACAATGAAGGGTTTTACCCAGTGACATGGCAGCCTATATTTTAGCAGTCTGTCTGAACCTAGGTTTAAGATGGAGGCATTAAGCAAATATTCTCCCTTCTCCTACTGGAGCCAGCTCTGAAGGAAAGACTGACAATGAGAAACAAAGCAAAACTCATCATTGGTATAATGAGAACAGTGAAGTGTCAAATCCCTGAAGTAGTGCACCGTCAGGACCCTTGGAGATGGCACCCAGCAAAGGTGAGGAAGAAGCAGGCAGAGGTTATACAATGAGACTCCACATTCTAGGTTCTAGGCGGTTCTCCACCAGCACAACCTAAGCACCTACCCAGTGACTGGAGCTTTGGGACTTGTAAGGGGCAAATCTAATCTCTAAGGATGAGAAGTGGAGCAGGTTCATGGCTAAGCTGTACTTGCAGGAGGTGGTAGAGAGGAGGCTGTGTCCTGGCATCCTGTTGCCACAGATCAGAAAAACAAGTGTGGGCATACACCGGCAGGACCGCAGTTTAGCCTGCCCATCTACACTAGGATTCTAGTGTTTCTGTCCCACTGACATGAATTTCCTGCCAATGGTTTCTAAAAGAAATTCATAGTTTTGAGTGTTGAGTAATCAAAAGAGAATCAGTGTAAGAACTGCATAAAAGAGGTTTAAAATAAAAGAGGGAAAGGACACAGCAAAACAAACCGAGAGAATAGTTAGTGGAGGAGACTCCAGGATGAAGCTGTGTTCATGGAGACAGAGGACAAAATAAAGAACAAGAACAAGCCGTAGAGATGAAATCAGGCAGACTTCTCCACAGCAGCAGGGCAAGATGTGTAACAGAAGACCAGGGCTCAGAGCAAACAAAACACTCAAGAAAAGCAAGGGCCATCTCAAAATGCCAAGCCTTGCAAAACTGCAATAAAACAACTTAAGCCACCAAGAACTCAGGTACTGTAGTTTCTTTGAAAAACACAACAGAAGTCAACGTTGTAGGCAAAGTAGAGAGCGCTGGGAGGACAGCATACCATGGCATCAGCAATAAACCACCGAGCCAGAAAGGACCACAGCTGGTCCTACAGCTGGGACTATAGAACAGCGTGAGAGCAGAACTACTCACCTGGAAAGGAAGGAATCGATACACAAAAGGAACAGAAGGGCATGATTTAAAAGCACAGGGTCCATCTCCTCTCCTCTATTTCCTCCTTAAAGCCAATAAACTGGGCATATTTATAGGAAAAGCAAGCACTACTAAAGGTAATATATCCACTAAAATTTTTTTTTCTTCAAAAAAACCAAACACGTCAACTTGACTATCAGTAGCTGCTGTCACAGGAATTAGATTGAGAAAACTAAGTAACAACATGGTTTTGGAACGACCAGCAGAGAGGACACGAGACAGGGAAGACCTGCAACGGTGACCTGAGGCAGGCTGAGGCGGTGCTAAGCTTGTTCAGAGCAGCATCTCCACCCAACTTGCCAAAATTTAAGATAGAAGGTAAGTTCCCCCAATACAAGGTTTCTCGGGGCCTTTAGAGTTAATGAGGTAGAGTAGCTAGCGAGGCAATACAGGGGACACAAGAGAGAGCCTGCTCACCCAGTTGCCTCCCTGACTAGCACCCAGTTATCTACAATCTGAGGAAAGCACCTAGAGGAAAACACTGTACTCCCTTTCAGAGAAACAGCACAGGGCACTGTCCCCCTTCAAGCACTTGTCCATCGGCTTTATTCAGAAACTTCAGTTTAAGAGTAACTAGTAGGGTAGTCGTAGTACAAACCAATGAAAGCCCCATGCCAGAAAATATTTTAAGTTATAAAAATATAAGGCATCAAATAAAATTCCACTAGGATCATGCATGTCATATGAATCTAAGCATATTAGGAAAGACTTGTGTCATATTATAAAGCCAAGTTGAAGTTCTGCAACACTTAAGAGATATATACCTAAACCAGAATGATTCAGAGTTCAAATGAAATGATTGAAAGGTATTAGCACACCAAAGCAAATGCCTTCAAAGTGAGCAGAAACAAAAGCAAAGGCGGTGACACTACCAGAGAAGGCTGAGGTCAGGGCAAAGCGACAACTACGACCATGGAGAGTCCTGCACAGCCGTCAACTCAGAGTCACGATGACAGGAGGCTCTATGTGAGTTCCTACTGGGATGGCTTCTGCTTCCTAAGAGCAAAGAGCTACATGAGACTTCGGTCTCTGTCCCTCAGTCCCTGTCAGAGTAGGAGGACATGAAACAACTTTCTTGGACAGACAGGGATGCTGGTAAGCCAGAATTGATCATGCCCAGTTGGTGCCCAGTAGGAGGATATCCTCATAAGCCTTCCCCAGCATTAAGGAAACACCTCCCCTGAAGTCCTAAATACCTATTCTAATTAGTCTTAAGTAAGAGCTCCCCAGCCTTGTTTTGCTAACTGGGTAATAACTTAGCTTGGTTACAATTTTGTATCATAAGCTTTTCATTTTCTGCATAGCAAATGTGCCAATCTCAGAGGCGGGCTCTTTAAGACAACAGGTGTCCCAGTGTCCTTCACTGAGATCAATCTCAGAGTTGTACTGTCTTTCTGGGTCTTGGTTGCTCCATCTGTCAATGAGGGGATGGTGGTCTAAGGGGATGCTAAGGCTTCAACTAAATAGTAGCAGACGGAGCTATCTAACTAACAAGACCTTACTCATCTGCACTTTGGAGAGAACTAATTTACAGCGCTCTCTAAGAACCTACATAGATGCTGGGCAGTAATCCCAGCACTTGGGAGGCAGAGGCAGGTGGACTTCTGAGTTCGAGGCCAGCCTGGTCTACACAGTGAGTTCCAGGACAGCCAGGTGAACACAGAGAAACCCTGTCTTGAAACCCCCCCCCCCAAAAAAAAAACCCTGCTACACAGGAAGCATGTGATGTCATTACTGTAACAAAGATATTCCCCTTAGACTGCAGCTTCCTTCTTTGATTCTTTATAAGATGTTGGCCCACCCATTCGAAATAGAAATGCATTCTGGGGTTCAGTTACAAGTGAAAGCACTATTTACAGACATAGGCATAGAAGGCATTGCTTTAATTATGAAACCTTCTTACAGTACAGTTGGAGGGAAAAAAATAAATGAAAAACAAGAACAAAAGAAAGCAATAATGTCCTGCCCCCTGCCAGTCCACTTGCATCTCTTCTGCCCCAAGGCCTTACCTGATTCAGAGCTAATGCCACTGCAAAACAGGATGCTCTCCTGGAGATAATGTCTCCCTTAATTAGGGCTTCTTCTCTTAATGTGGTACAGATTTTAAGCGATTCCGGGGTATTCTGCAAGAAGATGAGACTGCTCAGTCAGTGCTGTGAACCTTCAGGTGCAAAGATGGCTGACAGCGTTCAGCATCTCAGCTCTCCTGTAATAATCTCCCAGAGCCTACGTGAATGCACTTGAAATTACGCTCAGAAGACATGACAGTGTGGACTAAGGAAAGACTGCAGGTCTCTACCCTACACAAAGAACTACAGGCAACTAAGGGATAGATACTCAGAGTCGAAGAAATCGTCTTCCCCAGGGAAGAGCCACCAACTGATTATCTGATATCAAATGGTCAGCCCTGAAAACATGCATACAAGTAACACTACACAGACTGAGCAGGCTGTATTGTGTGTGTATATGTATACACACACACACACACACACACACACACACACACACTACATGTAACAACAATTGGTGAAAAAAGTTATGAATTTGATAGACAGCAAAAAGGGGTATATCAGAGGGCTTAGCAGGAGGAAAAGGAAGAAGAAATGATATAATTATTATTTTTAAAAAAGACTTTTTTTTTTTAATTTATATGAATACACTGTAGCTGTCTTCAGACACCAGAAGAGGGCATCAGATCCTATTACAGATGGTTGTGAGCCACCATGCTGGGAGTTGAACTCAGGACCTCTGGAAGAGCAGTTATGCTCTTAACCTCTGAGCCATCTCTCCATTATAATTTCAAAAAGAAAAGAAAAAATTAAGCTATCCAGAGACTGTTTGCAAATAAACTAGGCTATCTATCTATATATATATAAACTAGGCTATCTATCTATCTATCTATCTATCTATCTATCTATCTATCTAAACTAGGCTATCTATATGGTAGCTGCTCAACCCTGTTTTCTCTTCTCCAGCTTGTCTATTTCCATTGCAGACCAGTTTCCACTCATAAACACCTAAGTTTCTGTTTAGCAGTGGGCTAGTTTCTAGGCATAAGCCCCACAATGAAGTCAACTGACTGTTAATTAACTATCCCTGCAATGCTCTGTAACATGGGGGGCTTTCCTTTAGAAAATTTCCAACTTGAAAATCTCCAGATAAGCCAAATATTTAAAAATATTAATATTAATATAACATAGGTTATAAAAGAATCCTATAAAAGTAGAAGCTAAAACAAAGAAAGGAAGGAGAAAGAAAGGAAGAAAGAAAGAGAAAGAGGAAGGAAGGGAGAAAAGAAAGAGAAATTCAAGGGGGCTGAAGAGATGGCCCAGCAGTTAGGAGCACTTGTTGCTCTTGCAGAGGTCCTGAGTTCAGTTCCCAGCATACATATGGTGGCTCACAATTGTCTGTAACTCCAGTTCCAGGGAATCTGATGCCCTCTTCTGATCTCTGTCAGCACCAAGCACATACATGGTACACATACTTACATGCAGGTAAAACAACCACACACATAAAATAGATACATCAAAAAAAAAAGAAAACTTGATTTATTTATTTATTTTGGTTTTTCGAGACAGGGTTTCTCTGTGTAGCCCTGGCTGTCCTGGAACTCACTCTGTAGACCAGGCTGGCCTCGAACTCAGAAACCCACCTGCCTCTGCCTCCCAAGTGCTGGGATTAAAGGCGTGCGCCACCACTGCCCAGCGAAAACCTTATTTTTAAATCGGAGAAAGTGATGTACCATCCATCCTCTCAGTGATGATGCACTGTTTGTGATGCACTGTCAGTGATGCAAACCTAGCCCCACCCTCTCAGTAAGGCGCCAATCAGCAGGACACTATGTAAGCCTAGCCCCACCCCTCAGTGATACACCAATCAGCAGGTCAGTGATGTAAACCTAGCCCCACCCTCTCAGTAAGGCGCCAATCAGCAGGACACTATGTAAGCCTAGCCCCACCCCTCAGTGATACACCAATCAGCAGGTCAGTGATGTAAACCTAGCCCCACCCCCGGGCCACCACAGAGGGCAGGTTTACAATGGCAGCACCAGCCCTACCTCTGTGAGTCTGTGAGACTGGAGACTCAATCCTCCAGAGTCTGAACTTTATGTGGGGCGTGACTGGAATAACTGGATGACTGGAAATCTCAGCAGCTCTGTTTCTCAACTTGTCTCCACTTAAAGAAACAAGTTCCTCTTGGATACAACACAGGAAGAGCATCCTCTGGCCCCTCTTAAGCAGCAGAGCTAAATTCTCTATGCTTCACGCACCCAGGGAAGCATGCCTGAGCAGGATCCTACCTGGTCATGCACCCAGGGAAGCATGCCCGAGCAGGAGCCTACCTGGCCATGCACCCAGGGAAGCATGCCCGAGCAGGAGCCTACCTGGCCATGCACCCAGGGAAGCATGCCTGAGCAGGAGCCTACCTGGCCATGCACCCAGGGAAGCATGCCTGAGCAGGATCCTACCTGGGAATCACCATTTGGAATGACCCATGTTCTAGTGCTGTATGACTGGGAAGGATTACCTCATCCTGAGGTCAGTAAACTACAGCCTTTGGACCCAGTCTAACCTATAGCTTAGAAAGGTTTAAAGGTTTATAACGGCTTATAAAAACAAATCAAGACTACGTGGTAGCAGGGCTTAGGAGATGGCCAAGTGCTAGGAGCAAGCTGACTGCTCTTGTAGAGATCGATCCCAGCATTCACATGATGGTTCCTAAGTACCTGCAAGTCTAGTTCCAGGAGGTCAGATACCCTCTTCTAGTCCACAGGCACCAGCCATGTATGTGGTGCACAGATATGCATCCAGGTAAAACACCCATACATAGAAAGCAATGGTAATAACAAAAAGAATACATGACAGCCATCACATTTAGAGTTCACCCCAGAAGGATGGGATGACTTCAGAGGGCAACAGCAAGACAGACCTAGTACAGGCTAACCTACCAGAGACTCTAGAGATTAGCAGGAACCTGACTCTTGTGTTCACAATCTACATGCTTGCCAAAGTGCAAAACATGATTGCTTTTCCCATGGTGAGAAGACCTGACAAGGCTAATTTGAATTTTTCTAAAAATGGATATTTAAAATTAAAATATTTGTGCCAGATGGAAAGTTGACAGAGAGAGAGAGAGAGAAAGACAGGGGGAAGGGAGGGAGTGTTCCTAGAGCCCTGAGGGTCAGGGGAACAGTCTTACCAGTTTATAGCAGATTGCAAACGCGAGGACATAGGTGTCTTTGCTGAACTTCACATCCTGGTTTTTCATTTCAATCAACACTTGCAGTGCACCTGCATGAAGTAAAGAGAGGCCAGCAGTTAAAGGCACCCACTGGCAGGTCCCAAACTTCTACTCAGTTCAGAACCACCTACTGAAAGCAGATTTTTAGCATGATGAAAATCCCTTTTTTCTTGGTTTGTTTGTTTGTTTGTTTGTTTTTCGAGACAGGGTTTCTCTGTGTAGTCCTGGCTGTCCTGGAACTCACTCTGTAGACCAGGCTGGCCTCGAACTCAGAAATCCGCCTGGCTCCGCCTCCCAAGTGCACCTTCCAAGTGCACCACCACAGGCCGAAAATCCCTTTTTCAAAGTCAAATAGTGCTTATCCAAATGTTAAATTAAATTATCAGGTCACTAGGAAGAATGCATACAAAACCTGCTAAGGTTTCAGATAATCTGGGGTGCCACCACACACAATGAGGTGTTTGCAACTTAAGCAAGGTCACAGTGGGGCTCCTCAGTAGGAGTCTAAGGGTCACTTCTAAGCCCCCCCCCCCATCTGCTATGCCAGTGGAGTTTTTCCACACCTCAGACTGTATGTAACACTTACTTTCATATTTGCCTTTGGTAAATAGCATATCCATCAAAATATTGAATGACGTCGAATCTAGGAAGAAGCCTTGTAGATGCTAGAAAACAGAAACAATACAGTTTGGTCAGAAGTTACAACTATTAAGGGGATGCCGTTTTTTTTTTGTTTGTTTGTTTTGTTTTTTTTTTTTTGAGACCACGTCTCAGTAGGTAGCACTGGCTGTCCTGTCACTCATCATGTACATTACTGGATGGCCTCAAACTCATAGAAATCCACCTACCTCTGCTTCCCTCCTGCTGGAGTAAAGGCATGAGCTACTTACTATACAGGGCCCATATCTTATTTCTACACGTTTTATTTTGTAGCTTCCTAAATTCTCTAGTAGTCTGGTATACAAAAGATTTTTTTAAAGCTTAACTGCTGAGCACTGTTACAGCTTTGGGAATGGATACACTGGACAAGAAGCATGGACACTCTCTGTTTCTCGAGTGGTGAAGAGTCAGGAGGGTGGCCATGAGCCTGTACCAACTAGTAGTATGACATCAGAGCAGCTTTTAGACGGAAGACAAGGATGTCTCACAGAACTGTAGTGGCCACAAGCAGGTAATACAGTTGGTCACTTTTGAAAATAGTCTGCTAAAACATTGTTCACAACATTGTTTTTAACTTTTATTTATCTTAATAACAAAACCATCTCTGTATTATATTTGGTTTTAAAAAACACGTACATGAGAATAGCTAAATCGGGTAACATTTATCACTTAAGATCTACTTAAGAAACTTAAGATTTACTCCCATCGTAATTTTTAAAGAATAAATTATGTTGCCATAACCGCTGTGTTTTATAACAGTTCGGTTCTCTTACATCACAGCATTTTGCGTGATATTCAAATATCACGTTTCCTTTATTCTTTTTGAGAGCTACCATGCAGACAACGCCGAGACTGAGGAACGACAAACGACGTCTGCTCTAGATGCTGGCTGGGTTTTAGTCCAGGAGAGCTCAGGTACGAGTCAGGGAGACGTGAACACAGAGTCAGAGGGTTGAGAAAAACAGAGCCAGAGTCTCAGTCACCACTGGGCGATGGCAAACAATGACCAGAACACGGACAGGAGTAAGAGACAGGGGACGGAGAAAGCACTGTCACAGAAGCCGGGTTAGGCAAGGCCTCACTTCGGTTCACCCTTCTCTACAGCAGACCTGACACACACAGTTTCCGTGTTTGAGGCTTAAAAATTACTTGCATTTTTATTTTACTGTCATAAGCATACCTTTGACTTATGACAATGAAAATTTTAATTTTCTTTTAGCTATAACATTAAAATATTTAAAATATTAAAAGAATACCAATTAAGTGAAAAGCAAGATTTTAATAATTCTAACCCTATAGACATAGTTTACTTTCCAGATTTTAATACACACATACTAGCATGTAATCATGTGTACGTGTGGGTATGGGTGCACGTGTATGGCAGTGTATGTAGAGGCCAGAGAACAACCTTGGATATCACTGCTTAGTTGCCGTTACTGCTTTTGTCTCTCATTGGCTTGGAACATACAAGTAGGCTAGGCTGCTTGGCAAACAAACCCAAGAATCCAGGTCTCCTCTTCCTGGTATTATGACTGTAAGCGCACACCACCGTGCCGGATATTTTTAAAATGTGAGTTTGGGGAGCAAACCCAGGTTCTGTTCAAGCACTTTTTCCCCTGAGTATTTCCCTAGCCCTTGTCTTTCTTTTCCTATCTCTCTCTCTCTCTCTCTCTCTCTCTCTCTCTCTCTCTCTCTCTCTCTCTGTCTCCCTCTCTCTCTCTCTCTCAGAAGAAAACAACAACAGCAAGAACAAATATTGAAACTGGTCTTAAACTACTTTTCTCTACTTGCTACTATGCCCACCTTCCTAGTGGATGGTGTTCTTTAAAACTCTAGTGCTAGGTATGGTGGTACATTATCTGAGTCATCCCATTCAGGAGGCCGAGGCAGGAGGATTACAAATTAGCATCCTGGGTTACCTGTGTCAGATAAAAAGCCTAGGGTTCATTCCAAGAGTACAGAACACAGTAAGTGAAAAAGAGGAGTGGGTAAAACAGCTCAGCTCACTCTGGAGTCCCTAAACATGGTAACCTGTACACGATGGGCACTGGCCCAAGTTCACAGTGTCTCCAGCTGTGGGTGAATTTATAATGTTTCTTATTCAGTCTCACCCTCTGTGAGATAAAAATAATAATCACATCTGATGACTGGCTGTTCTGCAAATTATTATTATTATTATTATTATTATTATTATTATTGGAAAGGGTTGATGGTAACTAAAAATGTTAATAAAGTGCATTTATTACTATTGTGTGCATGTGTGCAGATGCAGGTGCCATGGTGCATGCATGGAGGTCAGTGGACAACTGTATGGATTAGATTCTCCCTCCACAGTTAATGGCTTCCACAGATTGAACTCAGGTCCTCAGGCTGACTTGGAAAGTACACTTATCCACTGAGTTATCCTACTAGTGTGCAAAATTATATTTTTATTTAGAAAAAGAAAAACAGAATATATAAAAGCATTTTAAAACTTGACTACTTATAAATACAACCTTTAGTCAAAGACAAACAAAACAAAACCACGAAAACAAGAGAGTATGCAGATGCAGGATAGGAAATCAATGGTGAGTCGTAACTCCTGAGACAGGATACATGTTCTAGGTGGCCACACACATCCAAGGTAATATACCAGGACATCAGTTTCTGTACTGTGCTATGCCTCCAAAGACACCTGTAAGTCTCCTTGTGAGCAAACTTTAAGGAAGGATTTGAAAAGCAGAGAGCTTATTTATTTAGCCTGGAAGTCTTACCTAGGAAAAAATACGTAATGAAAAAGATGTCTTTTCTAATAACTGAGAATACCAGATGACATCAGCAGGGGAAGGAACTGAAAAACAATAACCTTGTCTCTGATGAGCTCCACTGCAGAGTCCTCAAGGTCCAGCTCATAGCACAGCCTCATGAAAACTGGTCCGAACTTATACTCCCCCAAGGTG
This sequence comes from Arvicanthis niloticus, assembly GCF_011762505.2. Taxonomy (NCBI): domain Eukaryota; kingdom Metazoa; phylum Chordata; class Mammalia; order Rodentia; family Muridae; genus Arvicanthis; species Arvicanthis niloticus. The sequence continues at coordinate 23,523,808 of NC_133437.1, forward strand.
AAATTTCTGTTTTCTGCGTGGTACCTGGTAATCAAGATTAGTCTATGAGTGAAAAGATGGGGCATAGCAAAACCAGACACGGGATGAGTAGATCTCAACTAGCAAGCAGAAGCACCCAAGTCTGGATCCCCTGCACCCATGTAAAAGTCAGGCTCATTCATCTGGAGCCAATGTCTGGGATGCAGTCAGGATTCTCAGCGCTTACAGGACGCCAGTGTAGTCAATCACTGAGCTCCAGGTTCAGTGAAACCTACTCTCCAAAAAACAATGTTTAGGGCAAGTGAGAAACATAGCTGATCCCACACACACCCACAAGGACAGACACAGACCATAGGGTGCACGCTACTAGATGCTGGGAGCACAATAAAGAATAAGGAACCCCCAGTTTGGGAGAAACAGAATTTGAATAAAATCAAGAATTGCAGAGTTTAATATACTAGGCATTGAAACAAAGTTTTTTTAGAGGCCAACTCCAACGTACTCTGTGAAATAAAGAAGTGAAATATACACTGAGATCATCCCCCAGATTAAGCAACTACCTGCTGGGCCAGGAGTCCAAGCAGCAGGGGCTCCTTAGAATGGGCCCCATCACAGAACAAAGGAGAAGAGCTGGGAGGTGCTCCGCCTTCTCAGAGGTGGCTGTGTGCTCATACAGGGTGCCACACAACCAACAGGCACCTGTAACTTACATCACCTCTGCTTTTCTAAGGTCAGAGAAATGCCTATGTAAGCTATGACTGTTAGATAAAAACAAACAAACAAACAAAAAAACAACAACAACAAAAACAAAACCAAAAAACCTACACTTTTGAAAATGTAAGTCCTGGGAAAAGGCCAATTTTAATGGCAGTGACATCTTACTATGTGGCGTGAGTTCTACAGGTGGCCAGTCAGGCACTGGACAATGACCAGCACAACCTACTTTCAGTAAGCAGCCATTGCTGCTGTCGGCACCTAAGAGGACAATCTGGTGACCAAGGGAGCATGTCACTGTCAGAGTTTCAGGATGTAACTGGTTTAGCATACCAGCGGGAAAAGCTGACTTTACTAGGAAACACTGCTCCTTCTGCTGAAACAACAGAGGAAAGCTGGAGTGGCATTAGGGTTGAAGTGCTGTAAGCACATGCTGCCAAATAGTGACGGTAAATATGGGCCCTGCTTCCTTAGACTTGAGAACTGAGTTATTGAAGAGAGGACAGTAATGAAGGACTTCTCACTGCTTCTGTGTGATGGTTCAAATCCAGCTCTTCTGCTTATACACTACGCGACTGTAAGAAAGACAACTGGCCACTCAGGGCTTCACCTCCTCATCTGTGGAGATAGGAACTCAAGTAGTTTTGTGAGAACTGGGTAAGCTTTGTTCGGCACATGACAGTTCTTTCATGTTGGCTATTGCACTATGTGAGGCATCTTCAAAATCTATAAATATTTCAGTAAATGAGGAACTTGTGTCAGATTAAAAAGAGAAAGCAAAAGTTTCCCTGATTTGATGTCCACATTCAAAATAAAGTTAACACCAATAGAAGGGAGGATCTAAAATCTCCCCATAAACTGAACAGCACTGACGCAAGCTTATGAGGAGATGAAGTTATTACCCCATTGTGACTCAGTAAGGATAAGCTTCTGTTTCAGCTCAGGCCCTCCCTTCCCAGCAGCCTGCTGCCGGTCTCAGGAAGACAGTGAACAGGTTGGCTAGACAGGCCTTCCAACCTGCCCAGCTGCTCACAAGAGCGGTAAAGAAAAGCAACTGGGTTGTGTCGTGAGCTCAGTGAAGGGCTGGTGCCGCACTCTGATGTGCTGGTGAATGTAAAAGCAGAAAGAGCGAGCACTCCGAGTGTTCTCCCTCTTTATCCCGGTGTGTTATTATTACAGGCATCTGCTGGCTTTAGGGTACTAATAAGGAAAGTAAGGAAAATAACCAGCGGCTCTCAAATGACAAAGCAAAGTTAGTGTTGCGACACGACCTGTCGGCTTATGGGTAGTTTTTGTCACAGTTTGCATTTGGTTTATCTCCCAAAGTATTGCAAGTTTGTTGTCCAATGTGGAGTCTAATGGGATGTCCTCAGACCAACTAAGAATATTGCTCTCAAAAAGGGGTTTGGTATTTTTCATGTGCCCCTCTCAAGTCCTAGAGGAGTGACTATAAAAGCCGAGTCTGTCCCACTCAGCATTATGGCCTCCTATATTGAGATGTGATTTCTTTTTATCAGCACTGACCAGCAGTGTGAGACGGCCAAGAACCTTCAGGAGAGCCAAGCCGATGCCAGTGTCACGCCCTAGACTTTCCAAAACTGTGAATCAAAGATAATCTCCTTTCTCCATATGCAGATTGTCTCAGGTGTTATATTATAGTAATGAAAAACTAGCTAATATACCCCTTGACCCACAACTAGAATAAGAGTGCCTACGTTTTCTAGAGTTACTCACCACGACGGTAGTTGTGCTGAAGAAAAGCGAGAAGTAATTTAGATGTCTAACAACAGGGACCAGTTGATTAAAATATGTAATATGTGGTGGAATACTCTGGTGCCACCAAATTATAATTCCTTAACATATAAATAAGACTAACATATGTTGTATTAATTTAGACAATACTATCTTTCATACAACAATCACCAGGACTAAAAAGAGCTCAGTGTGGTGACACATGCTTGTAATTTCAGTACTCAGGAAACTGAACACTCTTAGCCAGCCTGGGCCAGCCTGGGCTACAAAGCAAAACTCTGTCTCAAAAACCAACCAAATAAAAAAACACCTGAACCATATAAACAAAAACTCACCAAAACTGTAACATATTTGCATAAAAGTCTGTGATAAATCTCTAACTGTTCAGATGAGCTTTGAAGAAACTTTCCATCATTCCCAGTCCTCCACATACGTGCCTGCTGTTCCAACCCTCCGGCACTGCATCCCTCTCCCTACAGCCAACTGTAGTGTGGTCAGACAAATCACCTTAGCTAGGAGACGCTGAGCTGTTTGTGATGCTGCCCCAAGGTTCAGCAGCTTCCAGCTCTGTGTGGGCTTGTGCTGCTTACACCGTGCTAACAGTGGGGTACTAGAGGGAGAAGGGCAAGACCACAGGGAGAAGCACGAAGCAACAGAAATCTAAGGGGATCTTCATGGACTATCTAGTGCCCCTTTCTGGAAAAGGAATCTCTGGTAATACCTAAAAAAGATGTAGTAGGCAGAAGGCAGGAGGAAGGAAGGCAAGGAGGCCACTGGACCCAGGGAGAGAGGAAGTAAAGAGGCTTCAAAAATACCTGTGTGGCCAGTAGCTGCCAGAGGCACACTGGTGTATGCTGAGGAGCTAGGGGATAGGTAACTGGAGGGACTGGCCACTGTGTGGTAGTTTATGAGGTGCTGTTCTATGCTTGGCCCCTGAGCGAGGATCAACATCCATAGGATATCTGGAAGTCATCTGTGTAGAGGTGACTGCTCTGGGAAGGGCAGGTAGAGAGGTGATGAAGCCCCAGGGTTCTCAGGAAGCGCCTCACCTATAAATGACCACTTTTGCCAGCTGCACATCTTCCAAGGACTGGCACAGGTGCAGCAGTGTTTTCAACTCTTCCTTCAAGATGAGTTTGTTCTGCGTCAACTTCTCCTCCAAGTTTCTGAAATAGAGTTCTGGAAGAAAGCACAGGGTGGTGGCAATCAGGATGGGTGGGATTGTAAGGAGGCTGCCCTAAGGGAGAGGAAGCCAGCCATAGCTCACTGCAAAGAGGGACCGGAGGCATTTCCTGTCATGGCTTCCCTCTAGAGAAGTGGGTACTGATGACGGTCTGTAAGGCACACTGTGTCATAGGAAATTCTGGGTCACCTTCCACCCCAGTCTCTGGAAACACAAACTGAGGGGGTAGCAGTGCCTCTGGTATTATTTGGGTGATATTCAGGCACACTCAAATTTAGACAAGTACTATTCTAGCCCTAATAAATCAAAGTACAAATAACTCATGAAAAGATACAGTGTGGCCAGGCCCTCAAACTCTCAATGAGCAGGATATCAAGAGGGGAAGCAGGAGAATGGGACTTCATGATGGATTTAGCCAGTAGCTAGATCATGTGATCAGGACTAATTTGTGTCCCTGCACTTGAGTCAGCGTCTCCTCCTCTTCAATCCTCATGGCTATCCTGTCTTTACTGTGACGCAAGAAAGTAACCATACTACATGATAAGCAGAAAAAGTTTAAAAAAAAAAAAAAAAAGAAAGAAAACAACAAAAAAAAAGACAAAATCTACCACAAACAACAACAACAACAACTCTCTAAACACTAGCACTCTCTAGCGACAGGATCATTTGCAGGTCACCACTGTCTATGATGTCTCTGCACTGATGGAAATCTCTAGGCTCTATGGGAACACAGTTCCTCACTACTGTTGTGAGACACAGCGCAGGAAGCCAAAAGCTGAAGGCAGGGCTTCTGTCAGTTCAGGAGTTGCCTAGGATTTGCTACAAGGCCCAGGGCTCTGAAGGGATGCATTGATATACACTTGTGACATAACAGCACAAGCCAAGTCACTCCGTTCTCGGTGTCTGAGAAAATCCCTATATAGTTAGTGACCAAGGCACTGGATCTAAGGACCTGGGCAGACCTAGGTCCTGCCCTTACATGCTCTGAGAAGACCCTTGTCTGTGAGACACCGTTCCTCATGCACAAAGCCAGGACTATGATGCCTACACCTCACGGGATTACATGAAGGTATAAACAGAGAGCATCTGGCCCGAGGCCTGCCGTACAGTCACTGCCAGGAAGTAATGGCACTAGCCACCTCATTTCCATCCTGGCCCTATCTGAAGTAACCAATCCAATTTTAGAGATTTCTAAGTAATTTCTCAGCTAAAAGATTTTAAAGCAAAGATTTTACATCCTGCACCTCTTAATGGTTAATCCAGTGAATCTAAAACATGTTTTAAAAATATAAATTAGGACATAATAGTTTGACTTTCAAGTATTTACCACATGGTCACAGTCCAGAGTGATGTGTCTCTCACACAAAGCTACAGCTCCTCCCTAGGAGTTTAAAGTCTGCCCAGGAAGACAGGTTTCTTTGTAGAACTAGCATGTGAACAAAACCAATGAAGTCAGAAGAGTAGCATTTTGACATCTGTCGTGACTATGAGCGGGACAGATAATGTTTCCTGGAAGCGGAGGAGTATCAGCAAATACAGTGATGGAAAAGTCTGTACCAAGTGTGGTATGTGACAAAGTGACACTGTGGGCTCCTGAAATGACGGAATGGTGGCAGGACTGTATAAGCATCTGACAGTGCAGTAGACAGGGCTGACCTTTAGCCTGCGTCTTGAGTATGTTCATGGCTGTCACAGCCTTCTGAAGACCTCAGCAATCAGACATCAGACAACAGCAGGGGGTCCTTCCTATGCAAACCTCAGAGAGCCCCAAAATACCCAAGATAAAAAGACAAGCCTGGGGACTGGAGATGGCTGAGTGGTTGAGAGCACTTGCTACTGTTGCCGAGGGCTCAGGTTCAGTGTCCAGGGTCTACACGGCAGCTAACAACTCTCTGTAGCTCCAGAGGACTCAGTGTACTCTTATGGCCTCAGCACTGCAAGTGCATAGTACATACATGCAAGCAAAACCACCCACATACATAAAGTAAAAATAAACAAATCTTTAAAAAAAATATATATAAGAGAAATAAAAGTGAAAAACCTTCAGTGGATCCACATTGAGTGTATTCAAGTGGAGATACAAGCACTCTCCCTGACTGCGAAGGCCTGTTCCTGAGGAGCAGTGAGAAGGACCAGGATGGGAGGGATGGTGGCATGAAGTGTCAGTCAGTTGCTCAGCAGGATCTGGCAGCAAGAGGAAGGAGTACTGGGCGTGTATCTAAAGAACCTGATTAATTTCAGTGGTATCCTTATGGTTTTAGTACTTTTTACATTTTTAAAATATTTTAATTATATGCATGCATACATGTCTGCACATAGGTATGTGCACATTTCTGCCTGCAAAGACCAGAAGAGTGCCTCAGATGGGTTGAAGCTAGACTGTTCTAGGCAGTTGTTAGCCACCCAGTGTGAGTGCTAGGAACCAAACTCAGGTTCTCTGGAATAGCCGCAGGCACTCTTAACTCCTGAAGTACCTCTCAAAGGGGGGGGGGGACAAAACCCCAATATAATGACCTTCAACTGCCAATCAGCCGTAACAAATGCCAAGTCTGCTAAGTTTGATTCTTTTATGCACCCTAAACACAGTGGGCTTCTCAAAGTAAATCCCAGGTTCTACAGTGTGAAAAATGCCAAATGCACTACCACACCATGGCCTCACTGACCTACAATTATATCACAGTTCTATGTTTCAACAAGGCTTAGCCAACATTTGAAAGCCAGTCACTTGGATCCCTGAACTATGTAGTCTATTCGAATCGTTCCCTTTCCAATTCTATCTCTATTGATGTCCCAATTGTCTCTATCAATGTCCCAATTGATGCTGATGCTGGCCCTCAAATCATATTCTGAGTGGCACAGATCTAGGGGACTGGCCAGAGGGCTAATTTCACTCTTTCCCTGGGATCCCGGGGCAGGGTTAAAAGAACAGCTGTAGACTTTAAGTAGCAATGTATGAGATGAATGGTAGACTAGGAAACTAAACAAATGATCACTCTGGTTTTTTTCTTCCCTATGAGATAGGTCTTGAAAGAATGAATAGAGACAAAGAAAAAATATAAATGGCGAACAATGAAAGAATTAATAAAACAGATAGTATTACCTTTGGTGCCAGAAAGGTTATATGCAATAGCCATCTTCTTATGCTGAAATTCCTTTAATTTCATAACGCTATCTGTGAGTAGGTATCTTTTAGCTAAAAATTAGAAAAAGAAAATAAAGTCATTTTGATCACTTGCTCTCCCCCCCCCCCCCCCAGCAAGTAAGAGCTTGGTTGCCTCTAAATGACCCATCCAGATAGTATCCCTGGTGGGGAAACAAACATCTCCACTCAACTACTGAATGCAAGTCTTGGTAAGTCTTACATTTGAAAGGAGGTAGGGATTGATGGACTGGTTGATGAGATATGAAGAACAAATGGGCATTTGCCACCTAGTCAGGGGCTAGCAATGCACAGACACACCACACAGATAGGTACATGCATGCATACACACACATACACACACACACACACACACACACACACACACACACGCACACAAACTTTCGCTTGGTTTATTTTGAGAGAAGCACGAGCCGGGCGGTGGTGGCACACGCCTTTAATCCCAGCACTTGGGAGGCAGAGGCAGGCAGATTCCTGAGTTCGAGGCCAGCCTGGTCTACAGAGTGAGTTCTAGGACAACCAGGGCTACACAGAGAAACCCTGTCTCAAAAAAACAAAAAACAAAACAAAACAAAAACAAAACAAAAAGAGAGAGAGAAGAGAAGAGAAGAGAAGCGAAGCGAAGCGAAGCGAAGCGAAGCGAAGCGAAGCGAAGCGAAGCGAAGCACGAGATATTGGGAAAAGGCTACATTGTGACTTCCAGTTTGGAAACTCCGAACTGAAGATAGCCTTTCAGATCTGGTCTCAGTAGCCTTAAATCAGAAATCACTGACCACTGCTTAGCAAGTCTGGAATGTATCCTTCTTCTGCATCGTTGGCTGTGCGTGAGATTAATAACAGATGAACCCTGCACTGAGATCTGATACGATAAAGTAGTAACAAAAATAGTTGTTTATGGAAAGGCAGTCCTGGGAAGCTGTCAGACCCAAGTCTTTAGTTCAAATACTGCATCTGCCAGCTCCCTGTGACCTTGGGCAAGTGACAACCTTGTCTACTTCCTATTCTGTAAATGAAGAAGGGTGCCTGTGTCACTGGATGCTGACTGAAGGAAGTGTGTGTGTGTGTATCACACTAGAATGTTAAACAATTTTCAGAAAGACGGTAAGGAATAATTTGGGGGACGAGGACGCCCGCCTCGAGTCTCTTAGAACATAAGGGGCACAGCTTGGGTTCCCATCTCTTAAACTCCGTACCAAAACCTTGCAGAAAAGGAAACAAGATATGTTCTCAAAGAGGGACTTGGACTCTAGCTGCCTTTGCTTTCCAGGCACCGAGCGGAGGGGTTCGCAGCCCCCAAGCAAACCGGGCTGCTCTCGCGGGCAGCTAAGGGGAAAAGGCGCACGAGCCTTCTCCAAAGAGAGAGGCCCTTGTGGTCTCGCGCCCCCTTCTCTTCCACCCTCCCTCCTTCCTGGCGTGCGACCGCGGGTACCTCCGAGAGTGCAGCGGCAGCAGGCGGAGCCTGAGCCCGTCACCCCGGGATGCAGCGAAGGACGCGGCACCCGCAGGCGCTCCAAGGGCCGAAATACCGTAGCCATATTGTTCCGGGCCGGACCGCACCATCTGCGGGACCCCGGCAGGGGGAAACGCCCAAGGTGGTCCGTCCACTTCCGGCGGAGGCGGGCGCTGTCCCTCCTCTGTATCTGACCCCCGGACCGGCTTCCTGCTTGGTACGCTCCAAGATGTCGGCCCCCATGGTGCGGTGTGGGATGCTCCTGGCTCGGAGAATATCCGCGTCTCGCCTTTCCCTGGCAGGTTGGTGGCTGCTTCCTTAGCGCTGCAGCTCCGTTAGGCCTCTCAGCACGCTGTTTATTGAATGAAGGGAATCGATGGACTTCCAGGAAGAGCATAAATGCTTCTGGGATCCGGTTGCTAGAGAAGCGATTTAGGGTATTGGGTAGCAGAGAAAGGAAGAAATAACTCATCTCCTTTAAGGCTGGTACCCGCTAATCCAAACTTTTGAAACATACAGGAAGGCTGTGTGACATGAGGTTGTGCGTATGTCTTGCAAGTTTAATGTATTAAACTAGTAGATACTTTGGTGATCATGAAAAACCCGAATATGTTCACTCCGTGGGCTAGAACAGTTTTCTTACCCTGCGATTTCTTTGGAAAGTCATCAGGCAAAAGTTTTTCCTCACTGCCTCGTACTTGATGACCAGAGCCCTTGATCTTCATCCCCCGAAAGAATTTTTCAATACTAGCCTCATTTTACCTGGTGACCTTGGTCACAACTTCTGCCTGACATTTCTTTCTTGTTACAGTTTTCCACAAGTAGGTAAACCAGCAGAGCGCTTTGACGTCTGGAGTTGAGTCGCGCATTACTCAAACCCTTTTTAGTGGACCTCATGGTGAAGATGTTTTAAATGTATTTGCAAAAGCCTAGTTTGTAGTGGTTACAACCTCATAATCCTTGAAGATGTGCCAGATTCCAGGAGTAGGATGAACTAACCACACTTGGTTGTTTCCACTGCTGCGTAGTTTCAATCACACTCCCTTAACACCAATTACAAAAAGAAAAGCAATACACCCTTGCTCACACTACTGAGTGTACAGCCACTTAAAAGTAGGCCTCATAGTTGTAGGAAAAGTAGGGTTCCTTTTGTCCTGGACAGCTTAGAATCTACCATTTTCATTTCTACAGAAAGCTTTTTGGACACTGCATTAGACCACAGGTGGAGGCTCTAGGAAGGCAACATAAGTACATGGGATAGACTTGGATATGTGTATGAATCCCCTGATTCAAGTACTCAGCTTGTACAAATTCATGGCAGAGCCGTCAGTCTATGCAACACTTTGAGACTTTGAAACAGTCTACTTGAAATAGGATGAAAGAGCACAGCTAAAATAATCAAAGAGATGGAAGAAAAATGAACTGAGATCGGGCAACAACAAAGAGACCGGCATATGGAAGGGGCAGGGGAAGGGAGCTTACTGGGCACCATAGTTAGTAGACATAGTTAGGAGATATCAGTGAGCCTTAACTACCATGCTGGTAGGTGGTATTCCCTCGTTTTGTGTATGATGAAAGAGATTCAGAGATGTGGCATGATCTGAATCATTTTTATAGCATTTATTATTAGCAATGCAAAAGCTAAAAGTTAAATTGTGCCGTTAAAGCTTGTCTAGTCACGATCACATTACTTCCTGATTTTAAAAACAAACACAAAGATAATGCTTGGAGACGTTTAATTAAAGGCCCAAATAGAGCCAGATGTGGTGGTACACGCCTTTAATTCCAACCCTCAAGAGGCAGAGGTAGGCAGATCTGAGTTCAAGGCCACCCTGGTCTCCAAAGGAGTTACAGAACAGCCAGGGCTACCCAAAGAAACCCTGTTTCCAAAAAACAAACAAAAAGGCTGAAGTGACAAGAAAATGTATAAGGCTGTAGGAACAAATATGTTTGCCACCAAATGTGAAGTTCTGGTCCTTCAAAGTAGTACGGAATTCCATGGAGAAACATTTCTTTTTACTGGGGGTACTTATTTTAGAGAATATTGTTGCTCCAAAGTAACTGATCTAAGGGTAATCAGTTTGGGAAAATTTTAAACACTCTAGTTTTAGAGTGGTCTCACTATGTAGGTCTGGTTGGCTAGAAACTGAATAGAACAGGTTGGCCTTGAATTTATAGACACTCCAGCCTGGCTAAGCAAATATTTTGAATGGCATGTGCAGAGAGGTTATGGGGAGTCTGAGACCTAAGCTTGAGAGTCTGAAGTCTGCCTCTTACTCATTCAGATGTGGTTTGAGCACTTTGAATGTTGTTGCCAGGTTACTTGTCAGATAACCAGAATCTTTCTACACTCTAGGCCTACCAAGGGACTATCTGCATGTTAATGAGATTCATATGCATACTAAAGTTTAAGTCTGATCTAGATTTTCCACTTTGTTTCTGGTCTCCTTTCATCTTTTGCCCCTGGCCATAGAAATTCTTTGGTTGTAACATTATTATACAGAACCTCAGTTTGTGCACAGTGATGGAAAAACCTTTGATCTTTATAACATGCACAAAGCATCATAGGAAGATGAGTGTGCTATTTTATTTTACTTAAAAGAAAGTGTGTGTGTGTTTGTGCATGCTTGCATGCACATGTTCATATGAATGCATGTATGTAGAGGCTAGAAATCAAAGTTAGGTGTCATCTCCAGTCACTCTTCACTGACATAAAACTCAGATTGTAATCCTTGTGTAGTCTGTTATGGTCGCTGGGTATCTGCCTTTTATTTTAGAGTTCTTTCCTTTCTCTTGATATAGAATTCACATGCCGTGCAACTTACTCATTGAAAGTACACAGTTGTGTGACTTTCAGCGTTGTGCAAGCATCTTTCCAACCAACTCAGGATATTTTTATCACACTCTATCTATATCTCTTGTTGCCAATCACTCTTAATCCCTCAATCCCAAATTCTCAGTTCTAGGTGACATGTGGCCTACTTCCTCTCTTTAGATTTCCTTGTTCTGAGGCTTCATGTAAGTAGGACATAATTTGAAGCTGGTATCTTTCACTTAATATAATATTTTCCTGATTCTTATTTTTAAATTGCTAAATAGTATTTCATTACAATAATATACCAAGTCTTGGTATATACTTCTCTTTGCTTTATGCAAAATACTGACAAATATGCTAATCCAAGTCAAATGGAAATGTTTTCAGAATTGATAACCATAACACATCCAGCTAATGACTTAGCATAGTTTGACAGGCTATTTGGGATCTAAAGACTTTAGGGCTCTGAAAAGCTGAGCTGTAACTTAATAGTATAAACGGCTTTCAGTTTTCACATTAGAAGATGAGAAGGGCCCGCATGTCCGCCGGTAAAGCTGTTGTGGAGCTTCTCAGATGTTTATGTGTGTTGCTGTGAACTGTGCAGGAGTCATTATAGTATCACATTTGAATTTTAAAAATACATAAGCTGGCAGTTGCAAATACAACAGAGGTTGTGTTCAGTAAAGATCTGTGAAACATGCCTGTTGAGCTGATTGTCTTTCCCTTAGGTAAAAGATGCCTGCTTTCTGCAGCGTACGTGGACAGTCACCAGTGGGAAGCAAGAGAGAAGGAGCAATACCATCTGGGTAGGTTCTGCCATACACTGTCATTTTCGGTCACTTCACGTTACATACCTCGTATCATATGCTCACATGGCGCATGCATAAAAGATACCTCTATGATGACGAATCTCACAGAAGTACATTTAAGTCTTAAAAAGAGTTATGTCCACACATGGAGGATCACCTTTGCTGTTCCCTGCGTTCCCAAAGCTGTCTTTGTGTCTCCCTTGATGATGCACTACTGAGGCTGTGAAAACTGTTCCTTCTTGACTTTTGTTCACTTCACTGTAGTGTCCATGCAGCTTGCCTCTGTTTTACAGTGTCGTTGCCAGGTGACAGACAGACTTGGAAGCCACAGAAAGATAGTGAGCTCAAAGAACCCTTCTTCCTTGTTTCATAGTTCACAGAGAGCAAGCAGCCTTCCTTGCATAAATTACCAAGGCCTAAAAGAAATCACTGATCCCACAAGCACATTTCCAAGGGCTCTGAGACCCTAGTGCTGTGTGCATGGACCCCTGAGCATCCCCACACCTACACATCCCCCCCCCACCTCCAGCGTGCCCACTCTTCACAGTTCCTCTGTGCTTGTGTTAGATAAGAGCAAAGTCCTCCTCTGATGGATTCTTCTAGAAGAGCAGGAGGTAGCTGATGGTTGTGGCTACCATTAGGATGTTTCAGAGCTATCATGGTCTCCTTTGGGAATGTGAGTTGCAGAGATGGCCAGGAGCTCAGGAATGCGTGTGGCCACAGCCAGCCACAGCAGAGCTGGGCAGGTTCTGAAGGTGAGTGGTGAAGCCCTCCACAGGGAACTTAAAGTCTGACTCTCACTTTTAAGGGTTGGCACAGCCTTTTAATCCAACACTTGAATCTGGAGATTAACTTCAGAGCTAATATACTTATCTAAACATAACCCTTTAAAACTTACATAGTTTCCATGCTATAAAAACAGAAACAAAAATGAAGTAATGTGGTCTACAGTAGTGTTTTGAAATGTACTGAAGTATTTAGGCCTCAGGATTAGGAAGCCACTACACGCTTTCATTTCCCATGTCCAGCCCTGACCCACAGGACAACAGGCGTGGGCACACATGTACTATACTGGTGAAGTCAGATATCACAAGTGTGCCTGAGGGACATTTTTATTTTAAAAAATGAACAGTAAATAGTTTTGGTAAAGGTCTAAGTAACTCAAAGGTCTCTTTTCAGTCAATTTTTATTGAAGAATGCATTGATGAAAAAAAAAATCCAGCTTATCTTTAAGTATGAAAGAAGTACTTTGTTTTTGTGTGTTGAAATTAAATTAGTTTTATTAATTAGAAACAGGGTTTAAAGTGGTAAAAATGTCTCTCACTGAACTTGGAGGTGACCTGGCCGCCAACAAATCCAAGCAAACTTCCCACCTCGCCCCCCAGGAATGGGATGATTGGCCTGCACCCAGCCATTCTGGCCTGCTGATGTGGGTGCTGGGGACACACTCAGGTTTTCACGCCTGAGCAGCAGACGTTCTTCCTCACTCTCCCATACCCTCACCCCTGGAAGTAATTTTCAACTGACAAAATATTATGAGTTCCTCTCTGTCCTTTGCCCATATTCACTTTTTAATTTCATTTTGATGTGTTTGTTTTTGTTTTCTCTTTCTGGTGTGTGTGTGTGTGTGTGTGTGTGTGTGATCTATTATGTCCCTGTCAGAGAGGTGTGCACATGCTGTTTTTAACTGTCTTATATTTGTCAGTATGCATGCATGTCATCTACTACAGCACATTTATTGAGTTTAGTCGTTAATACTTTTTTTCCTGTGTTTTTGTCACTTGACTTTGAAATGCCCCTTATCAAATTTTTTTCCTCCTTTAATACAGGATGCATTCCAGGTTCGTGTTGCATTTAAATCAAGTCTTCTTACAATGAAATTATTCCTTATCCTTTTTTATTTCTTATGACTTCCTTACCTTTCTTTATGATTTGATCCCAGTTTTGCCTCCCCATGCAGACTACTCTGTGATGACATGACCCTGTCTGGGTTTCTGAAGTGGACACAGCTGGTGTCTCCATGCCTCCACTAGGCATGTCAGCTCTGATCTCCTAGTCACATCTGAATTCTCAGCTGCAACCACACTGGCTGATTTTCTTGACTTGTAGGGAGACCTTTAACATAGTAATGATTTTCTGCTGCTTCTCAAGTTTTCCTTTACATTTTTTCCATCCATGCTTCTGGCCTGCGTCAGTCTATACTGTAAAGGTTGCAGAGTGACGATTCTCCACCTCCCATGACCCCTGCATATTCACTTGTTGGCATCAGTGTTCCCCTTAGGCAGCAGACCTGGCTTTCTTTTCTGTTTTCTTTTCTTTTAGCAGTGGCCATACATTCTGTAGACATTTGTTGATTGGTGGGATTGCTGTCATTATTTGGAGTCCAGTGTCCCATGCTGCCTGGCTAATATGAATGCTTCCCAGTTATTTTCCACGTTCTCTTTCTCACCACTCGCTTGCTTTTTCATTTAACTGTGTGTTCTAGGCTTATTACTTTCCCCTCCCTAGCCTGGACTCAGCCCTTCCTTGGGAATTCTTGTTCCTTTTAATGGGGCATGAGTGATATTAGAAACAGGAGCTAGGTGTTAGATGCCATTGATTCTTACCCAGTAGCTCCGATTCCCATTCATCTGCATGAGGCTTTCCCTGGCCTTGCTGTGGTCTCCATTCTATGGTTAGAGCTTGGTTCCCAACAGAGGCAGGGTTTTGTGGGGAGCTATACCATTGCATGCTATACAATTTCTCTGTCTTCTGTCCAGAAAGTACCAGCTATCCAGTCATCGTGAAAGTCACAGATAATCTATACATACATTAAGATGCCCTCTGAATTCAGTTATTCTTCTCTTAGAAGCCATGTGCTAGAATAATGCCAGTGTAGCTTCAGATAGTTATATAGCCAAGATCATTCTCATGTACCATACATGAATTATCCACAGTGCTGCGGAAATATAAATAAAGGAACAATGCATTCTGGGAAAGCTTCTTGTTAAACAATTTTCTAGGTGTGGAGGAAAGATGAGGAAATAGGGCCAGGCACTGTCTGTGTCTTGTGTTAGGTATAGTTAGAGCACGTGTATGGACAGGAATCTAGAGGTCTTTGTCCTGGTCACATGAATAAACAAGTTGTTTGTTAAAGACTACGATGATATTCCGTGACACACACATATACAGGGAGCCAACTGTCTTTTCTCTGTTAAGATCAGTACTTGAGGAAATTACCATTTACTGAACACATCCATTGCTGCTCCTCTGCCTCCAGTCAGAACCGTTGTCCTATTCTGTATATAGTCTGGTGCCTTCCCTCAGTAACGTGATGTGGATTCTGCATCTGGGTTTGTGTCCCAATGCTACCATTTCCAGCTGTCACTGTTCGTGTCTGCCCTAGTTCCTAAACATTCATACTAGAAATATGCGGAATGGATGAGTCCCTGGGTCCCCTGTGTATGTAAGTCCCTGAGTATATTTGATGTGAAGTAAAGTTTGGAATTCAGACTGCCTGGAAGAAAATGGAGCCTTTGCCATTGTGTAACAGGAAGTAGCTGCTACCGCCTCTGGTTCATAGATGCATATTTTTGTGTATAGCATGACTGCTTGCGATTTGCAAGGGTTGAGCTCTGATTCTGAGCAGGGAGACTGCCGACTGCTCCAGGAGCTCCTTTCTTGTATTTCCGCAGGTCGGGCAGTGTGGGCCTTGCAAGAAACGCCCTTTCTTCTGCGCTGGGGCGCGGGCCTATCAGAGAGCGCGCGCTCATGTGGAGCGCCGTGATTGGACATCTCGCTGGGAGGGCCGTGAGGTGCTCGGCTCGGGTTCGCTGATTGGAGGAGGGAGGAGGGCCGATATGAGGCTTTTACTCCTGTGGCCCCCCATTGGCGCCAGTGCGGGTGTGGCGTTCTTGACTCCGCCCTCGGTCCCTGGAGAGGGCTGCTTCAGGGATGCCTGAGTGCCTTGTGCACTCAAAAAGATGCACAGATCATATGCAGTGAATTACCACCACGTCAGCACACCTGCATAGGAGCTGGAACGTTCTTCACGCTTTGGAGGCCAGGTTGTGCCTAGCTTTCTTCAGAGACACCCGAAATTCTGATTTGTAACACCAGAGAGTGCTTTATAAAAGCACTTTAGTACCTCGAGAGGGTGTAAAATAGGAAAGTAGAAATGCTGTAAAGAACCCCCAGCACCTGCCCGCTGCTTTCAGCTGCTATCAGCTTATGTCTGCTCCTCTTCCTAATCCTTTGAACTGTTTTGAAGCAGTCCCGGGAGGCGCCGCGCACATGCGTGCATGTGTGCGTGTGTTGTATATTTCAAAGAGATAAGATGTTTTTAAAGCCATTGTTATATATAAAGTAGTCGCATGAATACATGAAATAACCAGCTTCTGCTATTTTTGTTTTTTGAGACCAGGTCTCACCTTACAATCCTTGCTAGTCAGGCAGGCCTTGAACTCAGAGATCCATCTGCCTCTGCCTCCCAAGCGCCAGGATTGAGTGTGTGCACCACTCACCTGACCAATTTCTGGTATTCTTAGAAACATATTTTTTAATGTTCTAATTGAACAAGGACCCAACCGAAGCACACAAATGCTGTTGTACTTTCTCTTGACTCTTTATTTTTTTTTTTTTATTTTTTTTATTTTTTGCAGAAACATGGGGGTAAGCCAGATTCAACAGTTATTAGTTCGATTTCATCTGTACCCTGTACCTCTCCTAAGATTGCTTTTTAAGTAAATCTGTCACTCAATTATTTTATATGCATTTTGATAGCACCTCCAAAAGATGGCGATTTTTTAAAGACAATTATAATGCCACCCTTAAACATTGCATATTCACATTTCGCCATGTCTTAAACATGTTTTCGTCACTTATAGAGGACTTACATGTCACACTCCTCATGTCACACTTTCGCAGACTCACCTTTTGTAGACCATCTCACACTCTTAATTTGCAGATTTCATCTTTCTGCTGGTGTTGGATGTGTTTGGTTTTTCCATCTGTCCTAGTTGTGAAAAAGAATTTGATGAGGTTCAGGACCTGTTCTGTTTGTTGTTGTTCTGCTTTTTCCACGGTTGATGGTCTAGCTGGACTTATTTTTGGTCATTTTGGTTGTGATTGGTCTTATCCCTTGTGTTTTGCTGTTGTTAATCTTGCAGCTTTTGCTTTTATCTTTGTTTGTCAGGGCTTGGAAGAGTCAGTATTGTTAGGAGGTCCACACACCCCAACTCTGGAGCGGATGCAGCGCCGGCTCTCACAGGTCTTCCTACCGGTCTAGGAAGGCTCAGGAGGTCATTCAGCTCATGGGGTACCTGTCGTCCTTTTCCATAGTTACTGCAGATTTAGTCCTTGACAGAAGAGCCAAGTGGTGGTTTCTGGGTACTTGCTTTTGCTGCTTGTTACTTTATGCCTTAGAGAGACGATGTGGTCCAGCATGGAGCTGAGTGGAGGAGAAGGCTGCAGAAACAAAGTCAAGGTCAAGTGTCCAGAAACATGAGCTGCTGTGGAAGTAAGGGTGGGAAAGCTCAAGGCCTAGATTCCCTCCCCCCACCGCAGTCTCAGCCTCCTGCCTGTCAGCAAACACAGAGGAAAATTTATGGTGCAGCCATCTCTACCTAAGTGGTCTCTGCAGGCCCTGGGCTGGTAGATCACTGGAGAGTCCACCCAGAAGGCAGACGGGCGTTTCCAGCCTTAATTCAGAGTGGACGATTACAGTGTGCACTTTATTCTGGCCTGGCTGAGCAGTCACTTCCTACCAAACAGTAGCAGGTGCTGATGGTCTGAGGGCTCTCTAAGAGTGCTATTCGGGGAGCTTAGTTCCTTTAAATACAGTGAGAGTCTTTCTTGAGCAGCATGCATGGTGGGTGCACACTTCCTGCCTAGACAGCTTTGAGGAGCTGAATGAGACCTGTGCTGAACTGTGGCCTCCATACACACTCATGGACCACGAACACACAATATAAACTGTGCACATATATCCATAGGCTATGTGTGCACTCGTGTGTGTTTTTCCATTACATGTCAGCTCACCTCATTCTCTTGGTCTACTTTTTTGGAAATTAAGTTTCTTTCAGAAATCATCCTGTTTTCAGTGTCTCTTAGTGTCTTTCTTCTCACGTATCTTTGTTGCTTTCTGTGTAATTTCACTTCTGTCTGATTTTTCAGTTCACTAGTTCTCACGTCTAACCTTTTTAACTGTTTGCTCGCTTGCTCACTCGCTTGCTCACTCGCTTGCTTTTTTGAGACAGGCTTATGATGTGCAACATAGGCTGGCCTCAAACTTGTGTTCTTCATGCTTCAGATTCCCGGGTGCTAGGAATGTAGACATGCAGCCCTAGGCCTGACTTTGTTTCCTGTTCTGTCCTATCTTCCCTTTCTTTTGAACTTTATTGCAGTATTTACATAAAAACAAGCCATACCTAAGGCATACTGTTCAGTAAGTTTTGACAAATGTGGAGCTGTATATGACCGTATACATCATAGTCAGGCCACCTCCAAAGGCAGTTGTCTCTGGTCCTTTGGGACCCTTGTGTGACCGTATACATCATAGTCAGGCCACCTCCAAAGGCAGTTGTCTCTGGTCCTTTGGGACTCTTGTGTGACCGTATACATCATAGTCAGGCCACCTCCAAAGGCAGTTGTCTCTGGTCCTCTGGGACCCTTACTCCTTTCTGCTCCACACCCAGGCCCCCAGGAAATGATTGATGTGTTTCTTCTTGTTTAGATCAGTTTGCTGTTTCTAGGTTTTGTGTAAAAGAACCTCTCTTTGAATAAAATACTTAGCCTGGTATACTTGGGCTCACATCAGGGCTTCAGGGGCACCAGAGATCACTGTGTCAGATCCTCAGAGAACTGAGGTCCTTGTTCCAGTTTCTCCTTTCAGTATACAGGCAGCTCCAGCCTGACTCTACATGAGAGCCTCCTAAGCAGTTTCGCCTCTTACAGAGTCTTGAGTTTTCTGTGATGTCACTAGTTATTAAAACCAAAGGTCCATGCCACAGCATCTCCCTGATCCCCTGAGGTGACCAACATTACACTTAACTCCCACAAGTCCTCCAAGTATGAGTTTCCATGTGGCCCCTGGCAATTCTATTTACCTTTTTCAAAGCTCAGTTTTATTTTTATGGTACGAAGGGTTGTTAAAGGAATACAGTTCATCTTATTCCAGAAATAGGATGTTTTTAGTATCGTCTGTGGGCTTAAACACCACATCCAAATCCTGCCTCCTCTGCATGGAAGTTCTTACACAGCTTGAGTCTTCTTGAGAGGCTGCACCATCAGCTGCTGGGTCTGTTGCTAATAGAGTTAGATGCCCTGGGTTACTACAGCTTCTATAGAGCATGACCCTCACTCTGGGTGTCAGACCTGGAAATTTAGTCTTAAACCCTTGGGAGTTCACTTCGTTGTTATAAAAAGTTCTCAATAAATCCTCTTTGTCCTTAGCTCCTCAGTGCTGTTGCTGTCTTCAAACAAGAACACTTTAATACTGTCCTGTGTTTCATCTTGTAAACGTATTTCCACATTGTGTAGTTGAAAAGTCTGCTAAGTGAAGAGTTCGTGTAGCAGGTCTGTTTCCCACAGTCTGTGTTGTCCACAGCCTCAGCTTTAGCGAGTGGTCCTGGGGAGCCGAGAACCCAACAAAACAACGTCTTTGGCACAACCTATTGGACAGAACTTGAGCATCTGTCGGCCCCTCACTAAAGCATGAAGTGTGGCTTTGGCTGTGGCAGTCACCATCAGGAGCCTGCGGTGCTGGCCCTCTATATGCTGCAGCTGTCCTGCTTAACTGGCTCTCCTGCTCTTCCCTGTTTTCTGCCTCACTCATCATAGCAACTCTGTGATGCAAGGTGATTGGACACATAGTGTATCTGCAGCAAACCTTTCTGATGTGCAGGATGTAAATGTTCTTCATCAGATGGGGCTCTACAGCTGTTGTCTTTTTAGAAGCCCTGGCCAATTCCACTTCACTGAAGGCTCCTTGGTGTGAAGTCTTCAGATAGAATCTGGTTACCATGCTTGGAGGTAATCAGCAAGCTGTCTCAGTCCTGTGATGGGTGAGACACTGTATACTGTGTGAAAAGGACAACGGAAAGGACCTTGCAGGCTGTTTTAATTAGGCCAGTAGCTCCTGATTCTGGCTTTTTAAAAATACAGTATAAATTCTGAAGAAAGGAAAGTAATTCTTCATATTGATCATTAACTCATAATTATAGACTTGGTAGCACGAGGATCTAATTATGAGCAAGTGCACTTGACAGTATTATTGATCCCTGATAGGAAGGGGTTTTAAGGATCTATTTGTGGGTTTTACAGATGCTGTAATCACCAGTACTTTTAAAATAGCCATTTAAAAAGGCTATTTATATCAAGTCAGGGTTTCAGAGTTTTACCAAGTTGTTTCTCCCCAATTGCTATAAGTCATAGGGACCATTTTCCTGAGGTGAGAAGAGAAAACAGTTAAATGCACAGTAAGAAATCACCAGTGAACAAGTGTCAGTTGAGTGTGTCCGAATGTCTCAAGATTTGCTATTCATTTCACCGAGAGAACGCCTGAGACGTGTACCACCAGTTTATTCCTTATCCTGTCTTCCTTTCATTCCTGCCTTTAGATATTTCCTGGATGCTTTTCACAGAACTGTCCTGTAAACTGAGTGTAGGTCTGTGAATTCAGTTCTTCCCTGACACTTTCACTATAAGGGCAAGAGGCACCATCTTATATGGGTGTTTGTAGTTAGTAGAAAATATTTTGGTCCAGAAAGAGAATGACAGGATCTGAACTATCTTTAAAAGCCTCCCTCAACCTGCTTGCTTGACAGAACATCAGTTGTAAGGGCAAGGTGATTACATGTGTGTTTGTGTGGCTGCATGTGCACACCTGTGCATGTGTGGGTGTGAGGTGATTGATTACATGCATGTTTGTGTGCATGATGCTGGCTGCACGTGCACACCTGTGCATGTGTGGGTGTGAGGTGATTGATTACATGCATGTTTGTGTGCATGATGCTGGCTGCATGTGCACACCTGTGCATGTGTGGGTGTGAGGTGATTGATTACATGCGTGTTTGTGTGCATGATGCTGGCTGCACGTGCACACCTGTGCATGTGTGGGTGTGAGGTGATTGATTACATGCGTGTTTGTGTGCATGATGCTGGCTGCATGTGCACACCTGTGCATGTGTGGCTGTAGGCCAGCAGATAGCCTCAAGTTTTTTTCACTTTGTGTTTTGAGACAAGGTTGCTCACTGGTCTGGTGCTCAGCACGTTAGCTGGCTGGCTGGTCAGATAGCCCCTGTGGCCTGCTCAGTACTGGGATCATAAGCTCATGCCACCATGGCTGTCCTTTTACATTCGTGCTGATGATCAGACTTCATGCTTGCTTGGCAAACACTTTACCAACTGAGCTATCCCTTAGGCCCTTTAATGGTCATTAAAGTGTGGTCAGGAAGTAAGAGAATAGAAGTCTAGCAATGGAATTGATGAAGTAAATATGTCTATATTCAAACCTGGAGCCTGTAAGTGTTGCTGACCAGTTACTTAGTTTGAAAACAGTGGGATCAAGGATAACTCCTGCGTTTTCAGCCAGCCAGCCATGTCTTTTTACTGGGATAGGGAAAGCATATTTAGAGTGGACACTTGAAGAATTTAGAGGACATGTGATTGAAAGGCTTGTTGAACACACAAATGGAGATATCCCTATCAATGGGAATGCAGGTCTGGAATTAAAGGTGAGATTTGGGGTAGATGTACGTCGAGCCAACTGTGTATCGATTACAGCTGTGGAGAGGCTGCTCTAATACAGCACCTGAACCCAGGCGTGAAGCCGTAGCATACTCTACTACTGAGAGGTGGGCATTCCAGCATTGAGGGACAGACAGAAAAGACAGTTTTAATGGACCCTGAGAAATGGTGGGGTGGGGATGAGCGGATAAATATTTCCTTAAGGATCTCTCTAGATAGAGAGATCAAATGAAGACAGAGTTAGCACTGGCCTGGTAGATTTGATACAAGAAAATGCTCTCGAGTGTCTTTCCATGGAAATGGGGTAGAATCATGAGCTAAGAGTGCGGGAAGCTAGGAAATACCGTAAGCTTGAGAATCAGTGATATGATGTGACATAAACCATTTGGAGTGTCTGTTGCCTAGGATCAAGGTGGTTTTAGGGTCTGAGATGAGTGTGATGTCACCCATTCAGTGTCCTAAGGACAGTCTGTTGAGAGGAGCTAGAGATGAGTGTACTGGCACAAGTTCCAAGGGGTCTGTTGAGAGGAGCCAACACCTGGGCGGTGGAGGTTGCTAATCAGGAGGAGGGGCGGGGCTTCTCTGCTTTGTTTAGCATGAAGTCTCTTGGTAAATGACCATTATAAACCTTTGGAGTGGCTACCATATGTGACTGGTGTACATGCTAGGGAATAAGAAGTAGTGACAGCTCACGGGCCTGCCTCACACCTGGTTCCTTTTCCTACAGACTGAGAAACCTAATGCTTTGTTTTTTCTTGCAGAGGCACCTTATCGGTCCATTTTTTAAGAGCTAAATTTGTACTTTTTGCATTATTATTTTATATTCTCTAGTTCAACACATTATTTAAAACTGTGACTAAATAGTTGTCTTCAACTTCTGAAAAAGAGTAAGAATGAGCATCTGTTTAGATACTGACTTTGTAACGTTCTCAGCCATCTGGCAGGAGTCAAATCTGTTAGATTTTTCTGGAGAAGTGTGTATATTAAACAGGGTTCTTTCTCCTTTGTCTTCACAGCTGATCTTGCATCCTTAATGGACAAAGCGTATGAAAGAAAGTTGCCTGTTAGTTCTTTATCAATATCACGGGTAAGACCATTTTTAAACCTACTTTCAAAGAAGGAAGCAAGCAAGACTGTATAGACAGGCCGTGCTGTAGAAATAGTAGTCACATGGGAAGTAACGTCTCGCAGTGTAGTATGTTTGTATAATTGCCAATAGATATTCTGTGATGTAGTGGCTGAAATGCAAGGAAATAAATATACCAGACTCCAGTTAGCAATCACTGATTGATTTATTTTCCTCAGGTTACATTATTCTGGGTTTTTTAAGTTAACATATCCTTGGGTTTAATAGCAGTAGCTGGATAACATGGAAGAATAGATATTAACGATGAACTGACTGCCACTGGGTAGGAGAACTGTCAAGGCCAGCAACCGGAGTAGTGATTGGTAGGAACCACCACAGGGCACCTCCATGGCAGCCACTCTTCTAGCTTCTCATCATATATCATGTGTGTTCATTTCCACGGGAGCTGGGAGATATGTGTTGTATTTGTAAGGCACAAACAATGAGGTAACTTTGCAGATGCACACAGCTTGTAGGCAGAAAGGCTGGAACGTCAAAGTCCACCTGAAATCACCATCAAGACAAGACCAGGTCACCATACTGGGCATCAGTGTTCTTCAGTTCCCCGTTTGCAGTTTGAGGGTGGTTGTATCTTCCTCAGAGTGATGAGATCTTGGAAACGCCTTTGGTAGACGTGAGCAGGGTCCTTCAGTCAGGAGCTACGAAATCTAGACGAGGGGAAGGAGAGAATCTTTCCTTCCATCCCCGATTCTTTGTCCTCTTAGTAGAGAAACAGTTGAGCTGTCACTTTTTAGACTTGGGGACTCATATCCCATAGTGGAGAAGATTGAGAGGCCATTGGCTTCAGGGTGGCCACCCCTCTGTGGGCTGAAATACCTGATTTTCATTTAGACAAAACTTGGAACTTTAAAGAGCTTTTGTGTGCATGTTCCAACCTGAACTTCATACTCCTTGGGGCAGAAGCCTGTAGCTGTTGATCCAGATGGAGCGGCTCAGTCCCTGAGGGCCTGTGCCATCTGTTTGTGCCAGAGCATGCTATCAGGAGAGCTGCTTCTCAGGCTCGGGGTTGGTGTTTGCACCTCATGTTATCTGCCCTTTAATGGATTTCTAAATCAAACCCACAGGCCTGGTTATTTTTAGAAAGTCTCCCTTTTCTCTCCCTTCAATCTCTCTATGAGGCTTTAGTCACAGCGCCTCATCTCTTATCCTGTCTTCCTGTGTGATCTCCCACCTGCGAGCAGAATCCACCCCTGGAGAGTATTTCCTGCTCATTTAGATCATAGGTAGAGAGCAGACTCAGTTTCCATGGGCTGTTTGTCAAGTTCTGGAGACTGAACCTGCATCCTCCTGAATGTTGGTTGGGTACTCTCCACCAGCGAGCTGCATCCCCAGCACTGATGCTCAGTAGATTTTATAGTACTGTCCACCAGCGAGCTGTGTCCCCAGCACCGATGGTCAGTAGATTTTATAGCTTGAAGGAGCCTCAATCCTAAAACAGTAAAATCAGAGCGAAAGCTGCTACAAAAGGAATCCCTACGCTTAGATTGTAAATGTTCTGAACAGTATTGTTCCAGAGTTAAGAATCTCTAAGGGCTGGAGAGGTGGCTCCGTGGTGAAGAACACTGGCTGCCCTTGCAGGGGGCCTGGGTCTAGTTCCCAGTATCCACATGGTGGTTCACACCTGTCCATGACTCCAGTTCCAGGGCTTCTGACACTCTCACACGTGCAGTCAAAACACTAGTGAACATAAAATAAAAATGAGTTATATTTATTTTAAAAATGAATCTCCGCCGTTTCCACCTTGTGTTGCATGTATTTGGGGCAGAGGATGGAGAGGAAAGACAAAGATAAAGGTGATGATGTCTGTAAACAGTACCGGATGAGCAAGGTTTGGGTTTGGCTTTTAATGGGTGCTTTGTTGTTGTTTGTTTTGTCTTGGACCAAATGTAGAAACACACAGAAGAGAAGCTCTGGCATATCTTTTGTTTTTCCCATTGTGAATGGTTCTCAGAATGGAGCCCTACCACAGAAACATCATTTCAATAAGAAGAGTACATATCTGTTAAAGAGCAGTGAAGGATCCAGACCAGGCGTGGCATCATTTGTATTCAACCAGGAATGTTTTTTTTCTCCTTTAGTTTGTGGACAACATTTCATCTCGAGAAGATATAGATTCTGCAGAGTACTATCTTTACAAGTAAGCTTGACGTTCACCTCTGGTTTCACCGTTGGTCTCAACATCTGGGGTCTTGGGTTTTGGTTCTTCTTTTGTAGTACTGAGAAGTGTGTATGCATACACATACAAATGCATTTGTGTGTGTGTGTGTGTGTGTGTGTGTGTGTGTGTGTGTGATAAACCCAGTTGCATGCAGTCCATAACGTAAAACAAAAGATTCATGTATTTGCTGTTTTCTGTTTCCATGTAAACCGTGTAATTTAAAGACTCTTTAAATCCAAGCCACTGTGATTTGCTCCAGTCAGAACAAATGCTCTTAAGATACCTTTTAAAAAATTCGCTTTTCATTATCAGAATTAGCTTTTTTTCTCAGCTTTTTTGAAACACTTTCATGACTCTGTGGACACTTTTGTGTCTTAAGAGTCCGGGTAAGCCATGCAAGGCTAGTGGTATTGATGTTCTCTCATTGCTTAAGTGACTCCAGCCTCCAGTCTGAGAGCATGTACAGAACACACTAAGGCCTCAGGAAAGGTCTGTAAAAATGAAAAGTTACACGCTTTACTCTTGGAGTTCCTTTGGAGAAACTGAGATCAGGGGTTAAGCTGGGACATCAGAGACTTCACCGTAGGCCTTCTGTGGTTATTGTGGCTGACATCCTTACAGAGGGACTTTTGACCTCAGAGTGACCTTAAAAACCCTGGCCTACCATTTAGGGATATCGAGCCAGAGCCTACAGCTTCTGGCTTTCCTGCCTGTAGCATTTCTTACTCCCTGAGCAATTCCATCTCCAACCTTTTGGGGGTCAAATGACCCTTTCATGGGGGGTCACCTAAGACCATTGGAAAACAGATAATTACATTGCGATTCATAACAGCAGAATTACAGTTAAGAAGTAGCAATGAAAATGATTTTATGATTGGGGTCACCACAACATGAGGCTCTGTATTAGGAAGGTTGAGGACCACTGACTCAGAGTAATGCTTATTGCTACCATGGCATAGGCTGACCTCCTTCCCTGTCACAGCCTGTAGCCACCACCACATTTTAACTGACCAGGAGAAAGCTGATGGACTTTGTGCTGTGGATCTGGGCACTGGTAGCAGTCCCAGCTCCAACAGTTCCCAGGACTTGTGGCACATAGCATCTTTTTAGTTCATCCCAGGAGCACGTATGAAGTCTCTAGACATTACAGATAGGAAAGTGTGGGCACGCCAGTATCGCAGGGTACCAGGGATCTTTATAGGAAGGCTGCTTTTGAGGCAGCTGAAGGGACAACAAACATCCAGACTGTGTGGGCTGTGCACTACTCTCTGGGAGCTGGCTATCCTGGGATCCACTTGTTATGATAGGAAAGGAAACGTGAAGGAAAGGAGATGGTCCAGTTACCATGGTTACTGCAGGTTTTTAAGGTGGTCAGTTCATTGACAAAAGTCTGAAAACTGCGATACTCTGCATCTGAAGGGAAAATTCAAAAAGTAAGGATAAAGGTGACTCAGTCAGTGGGAAGGTTAAAACTGAGACTTGAAAACAGGGCGTGCTCAGAGCACCAGCTGTGGTTATAACTGAAGCTTAGCTGAAGTAAGGCATTTAAAAGAAACACTGACCCAGTGGGAGGGACCGAGACAGACCTTATGCGATGGGTGTGGTTTGGCTTGCTCTTTCAAGGGTTAATACTTTCTCTCGGGGAGTGGTCTTCAGGCCCTCTGAGAAGCCTGAGGCATGGGGAAAAAGAGAACCAGAGAGAGGGAGAGGTCCAGCTGTGCTGCCACGGGCCCTTTGCTTCTGCCAGAGAAGCCATGCCTCCATCTGCTTTCTATGTTGGAGTCTGCAGAGAACATTTATAGAGATCTGCAAGTTGAAAAAGCATTTAAAAAAATCACATTTTAGCATCTTAGTAATGCTTAGCATTTTCTTCTGTTATGAGTAGAGTTGACGATGCCTGCACTGTCTGTAGAGCTTGTTTGCACCAATCAAAATCATTGCGCTCTCTCTCTCTCTCTCTCTCTCTCTCTCTCTCTTGCTCTCTCTCTTGCTCTCTCTCGCTCTCTCACTCTCTCTCGCTCTCTCACTCTCGCTCTCTCTCTCCCTCTCTCTCTCTCCACATCACATTTGTGACAGCTCCCTAACAACTGCGCTCACTGCAGTCAGCAGTTACACTGCTCCTGCTCTGGGTCTGCTGCACCAAGGATGCAGCTCATGCTGCCTCGTCCAGAACTTCTTGTAACTGGTTTCAGTTATGAAAACCAGTTTGGGCACGGGATCCACAGTCCCATGTCCAGAGAGCTCGGATGTGGAACACAACAGCTCAAGGGCCTCCTGTGAGGCCTGTGAGCAGTGGGCTCTTTTGCCTGGTTTTCCTGCTTCCTTCGATGGCCCTCCTGAAGCACTCTGTCTTTGATTTCTTTAATGCAAACACTTGGTTCCCTTATTCTAGCTTGCCCTGTGAAGGAGGACACGTGTGTGGCTGATAGGTATTCTGTCTTCCAAACGAAAGGTTAGGTACAGTGAGTCTCCTGGAGCTGGGGTGTGTAAGAAGATTCTTCAGGCCCCAAACCGCTGTCTGGAGAATAGGGCTGGGGAGAGGCAGGTGGGGATATTTCTGCTTTATTTTGGCATCACCAGTGTCTGGTGTGCGGTGAGGTGAGGCAGCAGCCGCAGCCGCAGGTGAAGACTGTGACTCGAGGACAGTCAGCCAACAGCAGCTGACACAAAGGCCAGTCGGTGGTCAGTGTAGATGGAGGACATTTATTCTTCTGTCTTATGAACTTTTGTACCCTCTGCTAATTTTTAAATTAACTAAGCTACAAACATTTTCTTTTTCTTCTGGGCAGAGGATTTTTGTTGCCGACTTTGCTGCCTTTTGAGAGGGAGAAGGCTTCCTGCCTTTACTGTCACCTGCAGGCTTCATAAGCATTAGCTTTGTAGCTCTGTTTGACACAGAGCCTAAGACAGATTGCCTAAGGGGTGATCAGTGCTGAGGGCAAGGTGCTGCCTGTCCTGAGCAGGTTTCCACAAGCTCCAGGAGGAAGCAGGAGCTGGCCGAGGGTCACCCAGAGCAAGTCTATTGTGAAGGACGAGGCTGGAGTCTGATTGCTCCGAAGGGAACTGTGGACTGTGGGAGAAAGATTCAAGAGTGTGATACAGAGTTCGGTGTGATGGGGAAATCGGGATTACAGATAAAAGGAAGTGCCTGGAGTGTCGGAGTTTGTGGACTACCCCACTGTCTATACTGAGAACTGTAGTGTTCTTGATCTCCTTCGGAGCACTGCCTGCTGGGGGTTAGCATTATTTTATGGTGACCGCCCATACAGTGTCATACAGTGAACACGCCTTTCCCATCTTGAAGGCCACCCTTCCTGGCCTGCTACTCAGGTTCTGAGCTGGACACACTCTTCCATGTTTACTGTACACACTTAGACAAGCGAGCATGGAGGCCGAATGTGTCTCCATTTTTAGGAGACAAAACTACATGCCATTAGTAAAAGCCACCGTCTGGATGATGATAGTGAGCTTTAGCAGCCCCCGTGTCAGCATCCGATGGCTACGCTGATGGCATGCAGCTCGAGCCGGCACACTTCTGCCCTCCCTTTTGGTGATCTCTTTAGTGAGGATATTTGCAAATTGCAGTTTTAACAGCTTATTTGGCCTTGTGCTCATCTGGGGGACTGTGGTGGTGAAGTTAAACTTCCCGGGGCATCAATGATCAGAAGTGCTTATTTAATCTGCAGCACAACGGTCATTCCTGAAGGGTGACAGGAATCTCCAGTTATACAGCATATTCTCTGCTGAGAATTTACAGTTCTAAAGCGACCTGTGGTTTCTAGAAAAAAACGGCATGGCAAATACGTTGAGTCTGCTGTCACTCTGTAGAAAAGGCTGCGGAGCTCCAGGAGGGCCTTCTTCTCAGAATCAGACCCCTGTGTTGTCATGGAGAACAACATGCCACCCAGTAATGGGAGGAAGGCTGCTGTATCATGGCCTCTCCTTCATCAATTGCTTAGCTGACCTGGCAGATAACAGGAGTCCCTGGGTGGAGACGGATGACAGGTCAGGAGCAGCTGGGAAGGGACAGATGGCAGCCCGCATGTCTCTAGGTCCTAGGTTGGCAGCCTGCCGAGGACCAAAATAGCTTCATTTTTCAGTGAGCGTAAATGCTGTGACGGCTCCTTGCAAGGTGGTGGGATGTTTGTGGCTGTGGGGAGAGGGCAAAGTCGGGGTTCCTTAAGAGTGTGCTGCATGCACGTTTACGCAGGAATAGCTTTTTGAGGTCTTAGAGATTGTTTTTTACAGCTGTCTTAATTTTTTCTGTTAATGTATTGCTTGGTCTCTATGAAACTCCAACTTTGTTTTTAAGTCTGTAGGTCAGAGGGCAGCAAACGGTTCCTAGAGTGTTTTCAGGAAAGCAGCTTTGAACTGCTGCTGCTGTGGCTCTTTCTTGGCTAATCCTCACTGCGATACTTAACTATAGTCAGTGCTCCGTATTAGACAACAGCAAATGGACAAACTTGGTTCATGCCTCCCCAGAGATCCCGAGGGCTTGGTAATAAGAAAAGCGTTGGCCTCTACTACTCTAGAGTCTACTTTTCTTCCCTCTGGTCTCTTAGCCTGCAGCTAGTAACAAGAATAAAGCTCCTATGCTTCCCTAGCTCTGGCTTACCATTGCCAGAGTGCTCGGAGGTGACGGCCATCTTTGTTACAATGGGACGATGACTCAGCACCCATAGGGCTCTGTTCTAGCAGCCAGAGAAGTTCAGCTTCCAAGAATAGCTGTCTGTCCATCTTTGTATAGTGTCCTTGTTTCTCTGGGTAAATTTGTAGTAGAGTGGCTGGAACATACATGGAAGATACATGTTTAACTTTTTTTCAAAAGATTTAAGGTATGTGAGTACACTGTAGCTGTCTTCAGACACACCAGAAGGTGGCATCCGATCCCATGACAGATGCTTGTGAGCCACCACGTGGTTGCTGGGAATTGAACTCGGGACCTCTGGAAGAGTAGTCAGTGCTCTAAACTGCTGAGCCATCTCTCCAGCCCTGATACACCTTTAACTTTTAAACAACTTGATAGTTGTTTTACAAAGTACTCAGCTGATTTTATAATCATAGCGAAATAAATCTCAATCCTCTGCACATCAGCTGGCAGATTGAGCTGAACTGATGTATTTTGATTTTGGTTTAAATTTGCAATTGCCTGATGATTCCTCCTTTGACAAAATGTTCAAATTTTCTGTCCTGTCTTGATGGTTGTTTTCTTTTGACTGAATTTGAAACTCTTTTCCTGAGTCTTTTGTTTTTATTCACATATTGTATTTTTCAAAGTAAGGTTTTACCTTTGACGGAAATCCAGTTCTTCTTGGATTTGTTGTTGTTTTTGGTGTCTTCTAAGACATCTCTGCCAACTGAACACCATAGATAAGTTTCTCTGATATTTTACTTGAGAATTTTGTAATTTTAGGTTCTAGAGTTATATCTATAAGTAATTGAGGGTTTTTTTCATTTGTTTGCTTGCTTGCTTGCTTTGTTTTTTAAAGTTTTGTTTGTTTTTAAATAGAATAGAAGATAAGACTCAACGGCTTGTTTTTTTCTTTTTGTTTTTTGTTTTTTTATTAAAACACTTAATTTTATCTAGGCCATTTACTGTAAGCTCTTTTCACATTGCCCTGAACCTCTTGGTAATAATTTTCATATGACCTTTTGTTCTATGGATCTCTCTTTTGCTTTATTTGGTGTACAAATATATTGTCTTGGTGGCTATAGTTTTTAATGCATTTTCATTAGATAATACAGATATTCTAACCTGCCTCTGCTTTATCAAAGTTCTTTTGTCAAATAAGGTCCTTTTCATCCTATATTTAGCTACATGTATGCACACATTTACATCTCCATGTGGTTTAAGATGTATATTGTATATGAGATCTTTTCCTGTACGTATGTATGTATGCACACCACATGTGTGCCTTGTACCCAGAGAGGCCACAAAAGGGCATCAGATCCCATTTTGTTAGTGTTAAAGGGAACTGTTCTTAAAAGACAGTCTGGAGTTATTGTTGGGTATGAGCTGCCATGTTGGATGCTGTGATCCAGACCTTCATCTCTGTAAGAGTAGCCAGTGCTCTTAACTGCTGAGCCATCTCTCCAGCCCACACATGCATTCTTTCTTTTTGTTTGTTTAGTTTGTTTGTTTGTTTGTTTGTTGAGAGGGCCTTAATGTATAGCCTTGGCTGGCCTGGAGCGCTATGTAGTCCAGGCTGACATCAAAATTACAGAGATCCGCCTACCTGTATCTCCCTAGTTTTGAAAGGGGGTAAGGGAGTGAATATAGGGAACATGGAGAGAAAGATTAATTTTGTCAATTAGCTGGGTTTTTTTTTTTTTTTTTTTTTTTCTGTTGAAACAACTGTTCTGACAAGGTTTAAAATGAGATGATGTGAGGACAAAAACCAACTACTGTGCCCATAAGATGAATCTGTTCTGTTTATAAGGGACATTCTAAAGCCAGTAGGAGATAGAAGAACAATTTTTTTTTAATTCACTAAAACTGTACTGTATTCAAAGGAAGGATATGGTATAATCAATACAAATAAAAAACATTGCAGATTCTTAAGGATGAGTCTGTATGCGGAACTGTCCAAAATTCAGACAATTCCCACTTATAATAGATAAGTTCACTGTTTGGGGTAAACGGAAAGAGGGATTGATGCTGTCATCCACAAATATGCATTAAAAAGGTAGAACTTGAGTGGTAAGTTGAGGTTAGAACTGACTTTGTGGGGCCTGCCATCAGAAAGAGGGGCCTGTGGGGACGACTGAGGGGTAAGACTGCTAGCTGGAGGAGAAAGGATTGCAGAAGCGTTAGGAAGGATGAGGGCTTAGTGTGCACTTCTGTTTTCTGTGGGGTAAGTTACAGAATTATTAGGTGACAAGTTATGGTTTGTGTGGCATGTGTGCATGGTCTGTGATACATGTGTGTATATGTACTATGCGTGTGTACACAGGATGTCTTTGAGTGGTAAGCACTGTCATACAAAAGCTGTTAACAGTGCTTTCTTTCAGAAAATACTCCTGGGTAATTTTTCATTGAATTTTGTCTTGGGCCTTTTGAATTTCATGTTGTAAGTGCATATTTCTTAGTCAAGAAGAACTTTTTTAATGACCCACAAAGTAATTATCATCAATAGACTCTTGAGAAATATATAACAAAGGTATTCCATGAAGATTAATAACAATTTTTTCTTTATTTAAATGGTTAAAGGTAGAAGGGAAATTAATTTTCCCTGCTTGCAGTGATAAAGATCTGACGTGTAGTAATCAGCGGTAGAAATGGAGAGAGAGATGGGTTATACACAGGAGGGGAAAATAAATCAACAGAGTTAATGAAAAGTTGAAAGCAAAGAGGGTTGGAAATGAAGCCCTGGCTGATGGGAAAAGGACGGGAACGTGGCTGGGGTGCTGCGTGGCTGGGGTGCTGCGTGGCTGGAGTGCTGCGTGGCTGGAGTGCTGCGTGGCTGGAGTGCTGCGTGGCCGGAGTGCTGCCGTGGGAGTCAGTTGGGAGGCAGGAAGAGGCTGACAGCTCACCTTTTCATGCACACATACGTGTTTGTAAGGTGCTGTTGGAGATACACCTACTGGCCTTGCTTAGTCGGCTAGAGGAGAGCTGGCCGCAGAGCTATAGAGGAAGCACAACTGCCAAAGCATACCATTAGGTCTTCCTGGCATTGTGGCAGCAGCTGGGAATCAGGAGTGTGGGTGGCCTCTGAGGCTTGTCAACTTTAGAATCTGAATTGAAATTGAAGTGACATCTGTAAAGTCTGTGGTGGGCGAGACAGGTTCTAGAGGCCTGGGTTCAGAGACCTGACTCAAACCCGGGGCTTAGGAAGCAGGTCAGCATATCTGCCTATGCCTGGCCTCTTCAGAGGTGGTCTCAGTAGTAGCAAGAACAGAGACAGAATGAGTTCTTAAATTATGACAGAGTGACAGTCAGACCTAAAGAAAGCCCAACATGTAAAGATCAACATTGATACAACAGCCTGTTGTACTGTGGAGGGTAAGTGCTTACAAGCCCTGATATCAGACCGGTAGAGAGAGTTTAAGCTCCAGTTTGATGTACGACATGGAGCCTGTAAAGCTGACTGTAGAGACCAGCTACCAGGAGAAACACCTGGCCTTCCCATTAACCCAAAGCCTCACACCTTGTGAGCATGAGGCCTGGTCTGCTTAGCTTCTCAGAAACACTGCTCACGTAAATGGTGTTATCAAATTTCAGTCTGTTCTGTCATGATTAACAAACAAAAAAGCAGTAGCTGTAAGAGTAGACTACAGAAAGAATGGGGCTTCTGATTTGCCGTGGGTTTAGTCATAGA
This sequence comes from Arvicanthis niloticus, assembly GCF_011762505.2. Classification (NCBI taxonomy): domain Eukaryota; kingdom Metazoa; phylum Chordata; class Mammalia; order Rodentia; family Muridae; genus Arvicanthis; species Arvicanthis niloticus. The sequence continues at coordinate 23,557,019 of NC_133437.1, forward strand.
CAGCTATAGGGATCGCTGCGTACTTTCTAGATAGCTGGGTTTGTGCACTGTGTGTCTTTATGTCTTCTAGCTCTGAAAGGCTCAGAAAGCACATGTTCTCTGAGTTGTTTCTTGCAGTACAGTTCTTTGTCAACAGCTCTTTCTATTGTCTGTTTTCATGACTGTAACATAGTCAGGATCCTTGAACCAAGCCTGTAGACAAACTAAAGCCTTTTGGTTATGTGCACATGAGTTTGCAGCTAGCTCCTAGGAGCTGACACGATGGCTGTCAGAGAGGAGCAGATGAGCAGAGGCTTCGGGGGAGTTTGTGGGAGGGAGCAGGAGTTACAGTTGGTTGCATCATGACTTTTGAGGCCAAGAGCAAATAAATTCTTAAGTATCTCCAGATGTTCTGTGTCTAGGGAAGTGGACACTGAGGACCTTTGTGAATTCTCCTCATTGATCGTGACTGCTGTGATTCTCATGATAGATTTCCCTTTATGTTTGTTTTAAACAGGCAGGATTTTTTTGAGGCCTGTTCTGTTCCTTTAAATATCAACTTTTTTTTTTTTTTTAAGACAGCATCCCTATTTTTTAGGTGTTCTTGGAACTTAAAACTAAGTCTTTCAGTGCTGGACTAAGCAGCCTGTGAGGGAAATACTCACTGCTTCATGGTCCATATTTGGGGGCAGAGGTGGGTTTGGAAGGGAGGGTGGCCCAGAGGTGATGTTCCAGGAGGTCATTAGTCTTCATTGCTAAAAGCCTTGGCACAGTTGATAGGAAAGGCTTGGGGAGCATGTTAAAATGAGACTCTGGTGTTCTCATAGGTACAGATCACCCCAGCTCTCAGCTTGCTGAGTTAATGGCAGGTAATGAAAGGAATCGTACCTCTCATATGTATACAGTGTTTTCAGAGCACAGCCACAGGGGCCTCCTGTCCCAAGAGTGCCCTGTGCTTTCTGGCCTGTTTCCTGTCCCCTCATCCACATTTGCCCTGACTTTTAATGTAATTTCTGATCCTTCCTTAAAATGATATTTCAGCTACTTATTGACTTGTCAGAAATTGATTTTTCTTTACTTAAGCAGTTTTAAATGTGTGTTCAGTTGTGGTCTCTGAGGTCAGTGTGCCAGGCCTTGAGAGTCAGGTATGGCATATACTAACATAGTTAACATATAAATAACATATGTAACACTGTTACACCCTCCACCTCTTCTTCTTCACTAATAAAATTGATATTAAAATAATACTCCTGTCTCGGTGGGTAGGAAGCTTGGAGAAACTGTTTAAAAGCTGGTTGCTCAGATTTAGCTTAAATACTAGCTATGCTTTGTCTTTGAAGATCAAGGACTATTTTTCTCTTCACTTTTCTTTCAGGGAAATTGTGCTTTAAATTCTGATTTTTGTATTTAAACCCATTATTCCGTAATGATCTTTGCCAGATTTTACTAAGCCATCAACAGTCCAGGCCTCATCAGGATTCAGAAATGGGGAGAGAGAAGTCCATACTGCCAAGCTTTATGGCAGCCATAGCAGACCAAAAGGGGGCAGCAGAGAGTCATCTGCATTCTGTCTGCATGCAAAGGGTGTGTGAAGTGATTCCCAAGAAGTAAAAGCCTCCCTAAACCCAGCCTTGGCCAGATGGTACTGAGTAGGTAATCAAAGCACAGGAGAGGTATCATACGACTAGGGGTTCTGGGCTGCAGGCATTCACACAACTGAGAGAGAACCTGTGTGTCTCTTCTGATGATGAGGGACAGCAGCCCGTGTGGCTGAAGCTCTTCTCAGCACTCCCCTGTCCCTGATAGAGAAGCCGAGTAACCTGCTCCTGTTGCCCATTGTGACATGGAAGGTTGGTTGATCTACTGTGGCCTTCAAGGTTAGGATGAAACAGACATTTTCCATATTTTAAAACTAGAAAAAGGTGATTAATGTTTTTAACTTGTAAAGGAAAAAAAAAAATCTGTATTCTAATGTGTCCTGGCAACCTCAATTATATCTCCATTTATCTGTTTTAAATGAATCTGTTTAAGTTAATTCAAGATTTCACCTATAAAGTTAATGCAATTTTTGCAGAATTGAGAATCTAAAAAGATAATCGTAAATCAAGTGAAAGAATAAATGGCCAAGAATAGAATGTCTACAGCTTAGAACTGCTGGGATGCTCTGCTGATGGGTAACAGGGCGTGCTAGGCTGTTGTGCTGGGGAAAAGTGATATGTCAGCACACAGTCCGATGAAGGCACAGACAGACCAGAGGGGACCCAGACCTACATCTACACACAGAAATGTGCGATGCGTCATGTGTCCAAGGGAGGGGCCAGGCGGGGTCATCACTGCTGCTTAGTGGGTTAGATGAAGAAATGTGCACAGAGGCACGTTTTTCTTTTTAAGGTAGAGCAGTAGTCTAAATGAGAAAAACACACTGTATTTCTATCTGGAAATAAAGGGTAATACCAGAGATATGATAGTGACCATGTGTATAGAATATGATGTAAGGAAAACACACCTGATTGAAGGTTGGTAATTTCAATGTGTGACATCTTAAACATTCTATAAAAGAGAATGTTAACATCTGGAAGACAAGCAAGAGTTAGAGTCCACCTATGAGTTTGAGATAAGATGGCCGTGCTTGCTTAGGCAGCACATATGTTGAAATTGGAACAATACAGCGATAAGACAACCAAATAGGAGAGTGTAGTGATGCACTTGCAGAGTTTATTATTCTGTGTGGTGTCAAAGTTAGGCTTGTACTTTGGGAAGGTAAAGTTACATCTATTTAACAATAGTATCTGTGATTGTATTTATTTGTTTTGCTCATATCTGTTGTTTTTGACAATCAAGGGTATATAATGCTACATATAATATATCAGAAATATTCCCTTCTTTGTTTTTAAGGTTTATATAAAACATATTATTCACTCAGTATTTAGTAGCGTCACCAGTGAGGTCATATGGGCTTGGATTTTTATTTTAAATTACAATTTGGTATTTTAATAGGTCCATGACTTATCAATGTATTATTTTGTCTTGCTCAGTGTTAGTGAGATTGACTTATTCTTAGTAATAAATTTTCCTTAATATTCCATTAGTATTTCTATGAACTTTCTTTTACCTTTTCAGAATTTTGCTGGGTTACTGGGGTTTTTTTTGTTGTTGGTGGTGGTGGTTTTCTCGTTTATTGGGCCCCTTGTAATGTTTATAGAATAGCTTTGAATTAAGTGACATTTTCTCATTTCTTTCTGTTTTTATACAAAGCTGATATTTTTCAGCTCAGTAAATTAACCCACAATTAATGTATGTTTTTGCTTTTAACATGTATATGTGATTTTTAACATGTATATGTGATTCATGTGGAATTACATTAATTATAAGATACAGATTTATACTTATACATATCTTATATACATAAAACATGCGCCCCTAGTCATTCTTACTGCATCTGTTGAAGAATCCATGATCCATGTTGTACTTTGACATAGGAAACAGTCTCCAGTTCTGCCCATATCATTGCTCAACTTCTACTATGAAGCATGTTTAACAGCCTCCTCAGTTCTCAGACATATTTCCCAAATGCTTGGTTTGAGTGTGTAGTTCCTGCATCGTCCTCCCGGCAGGGACATGTAGATAGTAGCTGAACTCCTCGGAGATATTGCCACAAACCTCAGATAGCATATAGGGCTTTTTGCTGATCATAATCATAATCAAATGTCCTTGTCCTCATTTTCATCCTCTAATAGAGGAGCCTGCAGATTCCAAGGGGAGGCACTATATACCCCCCTCTTTTGTAGACGAAGGATATAAACAGAGACACCTTTCCAAGGCCGAACAGCTAGAGACTGACCAAGACCTTACCCTGGATTGTTTGTTTGTTTCTTCCTCTATGCCTGTGGGAACATTTGTTTCCATATCATCCAGTCTCATAAAAACATTGTTTGCCAGCTCAACAAATGTCCACTCAGGCTAGCTTTACATCCTCTCAGCAGTGTGCTGCTCCTGAAAGCACACTCTGGTATGTCTGGCGTGTTTATGTCACCTTCTGTGGTGGTGTCAAAACGCTCCTTCCTATCCGGGAACACCCATGGTATAAAGAGAACAGTATCTCTTTAAAGAGAGGCAGAAAGAGCCTGGGTTTATTTTCACATGTCAGTAGAGGTCTATAAACCTTTGGACTTTTGGAAGCTGTTTTAATAGAGGATGGTTTTCAAGTTAAGGCAGTATTCTGATAATAGTGCTGTAAGTTTATCATATTTATGACTCCTAGACTTTATTTGAAGGAGTTGAGTGAAAGACTTTAGCGATGGGCTCTTTCCCCGCCACAATGTAAAGTTAGCGTTCACCTCTGGACAGAGTGTACATGTGGGGCCAGGCTGCATCTTAGGGCTGATCTTGATGTACATGTTTACTGAGGTGGGAATCGCTGAGGGCGTTCTAATGCCGTGCCCCCACCCTCCCCCTCCACCCTCCTCTCTTGGCTTTTATTTGTTAGTATTACCTTTCTTTGTAGATAATAATCATTTGGACTCCACTCTTAGATCCTTCTAGCCAAGTATTTTGTGGTAATTCTGAGTTCCCTAGATTCTTATTTGGAAAACAACATTGGAACACTTTATTTCTCAGAATCTTGATATCTTATTATGGCAAGATAGTACAGAGTCTCTTTTATTTGTTTTGATATCTTCATCTTTGGCAGCAATAAATCTGACCCTTCTCCTGTGGACAGAATGTATTATATCTCTAGAGAACGGCCAACTATGGTTCACGTGTTGAGGATGATTATATCATAGTGACTCTGTAATCTCTGCACTGGAACATAGCTGGTCTTCAGTAAATGTTTGTTTGAGTGAGTGACCGAGTGAAATTTATAAGCCAATTAATATTTAAAATTCTGATTGTATACATGTTGTTTTCCTCTGTTCATACATTGTTTGAACTCGTTTAATGAGCAAATGAGAATAATTTAGGGGTGCATTTTGAAATAAATTACATAGTGAAGTATAGAATATCAATCTAGGGCAGTGGTGTGGTTAGCAGTAAGCACTGGGCTGGAACCCAAAGATATGTGTGGTTCCACCAACGTAAACAGTCTGAGTCTTGTCAGGCTGCTTAAGCCTTGCTGATCTCAGCTTCTTCATCTTTAAAGTAAATAGAGACAACTGTGGACGCTCCTCTCCCCTGCATGTGGAAATGCTCTGGGAAGGGTAAAGCCCGGTACAGAGGAACCGTGTTCTCTGTGGGGCTGTCTCTCGGGCTCTGAGCTGAGCTCCACTTGGGGAGACATGCTCAGAAGCAAGCATATTTGCTGAGAGAAGACTCATGAACCCAATGGGAGCACATTTCTGGTCCCATATGTATGTTCCCTCTCCCAGCTCAGTACAGTTTTCCTTGTCATTTCTGCCTACAGTTATGCCAGCTGTAGATTCACAGAGCATGGGGGAAGTCCAGGACTATTTGAGGATCTTCTTTTACACTCAGTACAAGCTCAGGGAGTGTTGCTCTTAGGTTCCTTTTCTCAGTTAGGTGCAGGGCAGCCATGTGAATACCATATCTTGAGAACTATAGGAAACGTCTGTGGTTGTCCCTCTTCCTCACTGGGCTTAGGACTGTTCCAGCAGGGAGTTGGTGGTGGTTTGGAGGAGGACAGGGAGGCAGTGGGCATGACTGCCTTTGTATCTGGCTCTTCAGAGACAGTTGCTTTTCCCTCTGTTGTTTGACTCTGCCCGTGGTGGGATATTATCTTAGGCCAAGCTACAGACAATTTTCTGATTTTGTTTCTACCATCTATTTGTTTTATTTATAGCACCATTAAAGATAATGAAAATAAGGTCATTAACCAATGTATCGGGGCCAGATGTGGTAATGTGCAGTTTTAATCCCCGTATTCAGAAGACAGAGGCAAGTGGATCTCTGAGTTCAAGGACACTGTGGTCTACAGAGCACACTGGGACACAGTGCTACATTGTAAGAGCCTGGTCTTGTCTCACTAAATAAGGAAGTCAGAATCTTGATTTTCATAACAGAACCCCCCTTCTGTCTCACTGAGGACTCAGATGTTACAAGTTATATTCATGATTTCCTAGATTTGCAATTCCCAATTGTAGACAGACAGATGACTATCACTACCCAGTTGTTTTATAACTTTGAGACATCTGTCAGAGCCAACTTTGCTTATTGAGGTGACAAACCAATGTGACTCATCTGCTCTGTGACCTGTCAGCAGTAGGTCCACTGCCACTCACTGAAAGTTAGAGGAGCAGTAAAATGATTATCCAGTCTCAGGTCCCCAGGCTGTCCTGGTCTTTCTGGAAGAGGATTACACTGTCTAACGGTGTTCCAACCAAGTTTTCCAGCCAGGTGTCTCTGACATATAATCCCCATACATAGAGAATCACGTCTCCTGGTTCCTCCGTTATCACTCAGCAAGTATTGCACTTTCTATATACCGGGATTTGATCCTTTTAAAGTCTGCCAAGTCTTAAATGAATGCCAGGCCTTTCCACATCACTCCAGCCAGTGGTAACCTTCTGGCAGGCATGGCTACCTCTTTTCACTTTTCCCAGGTACACTGATCACATGGGCCTGGCTGTGTGACATCATCAAGCTATGAGAATAGCGGTATTTTGAGAAAACTTTCTTGAATTAAACCTCAAAATTTGCAGGTCTTCTATCTTCAAATGCTGGCAGGAAGTAATAAGCATTTGGTGACTGAGTGAGTGTGTGAGTGAGTGAGTGAGTGAGTGAGTGAGCTAAGAAGACTTAACCTGTCTTTTCTTCTGAGGGCTTTATGTCTTGAGCCTTGTGATTAGGTCACTGGTGCATTTTGAATTTTTGGTAGTACTGTGCATATTACTAGATGCTGTGCCCCAGTACTGAGAAATACTCTCCCCCCACAGTAATATGCTTTATTAGAATTCGCTTTGTAAATGTAAGAGGAAGCCATAGGAGACAGTCAGAAGATGCTTCCACGAGGAGTCTGCCTGTCAGCGCATGAAAGGGTTCACGCAAACACGGACCGTACCATAGCTCACGCAAACACGGACCGTACCATAGCTCACGCAAACACGGACCGTACCATAGCTCACGCAAACACGGACCGTACCATAGCTCACGCAAACACGGACCGTACCATAGCTCACGCAAACACGGACCGTACCATAGCTCAGTGTCCTCTGGATTTTAAGAGCAGAAGTAGTTTATTGTTGCCCCTAAGCCAGCAGTTGTACTTCTATCTTAGAACACTGCTCTGTACTGCACTCTGTACTAAGTACTGAGTGCAGCTGTACTGCATGGAGTACTCAGTACTCAGTACAGCAACCAGAACCAGCAGTGGCCTAAAGTACAGTTCACTCTACTTGTCTTTAGGCTGTAGCAGAAAGTAGATCAGTGGGCAATTGATGGGACAGGAAGGAAGTGATGGATGATGGTATCCAGTTCTTGTTCGTCTTCATGGTATGGACATTGCTTATGGTATATTGCATTGCATCATCACTATGAAACTCAAATACTAGACTCTCAACCATCAACTGCTCAGTAGTTCAGGTTTTTAAAACTCCTGTTCTTGAACCAACATGATGGCTCAGTGAGTAAAAGTACTTGCCACTAAACCTAAGGACTTGAATCCAGTCTCCAAGACCACACAGTAGGAGAAAACTGACTTCAAGTTGCACCTGGCTTCCACACGTTATGGTATGTCTGCATGCATGGCTGTACATGCATATAAATAAGTGCATTTAAAAAAATACAGTTCTTACTATAATATAGTACAAAGATGCACTACCACTCCTGGTGCACTCAGTTGGTGGTGGGGTTTCATTGTTTTTAGTTGTTCAGTCAACTTCTGATCAGCATTAATATCACACTAGTGAAGTGGTTTTCAGGAACATATGCAAGATGCCACTTAAGTGTAGATTATTTAGTTAATTATAGCAGAAAATAGTGTGAAGCTTGGCATGTTGTCCTGGAAACAGCCCAGCATTTCATGCATATTTTGAGTGACCTAATTACTTAGAACATTCTGAATGACTACTTCACCATTAGTTCAAATGCTTTTACCTGATAAATTTTTTATTATGTAATGATTTTTACTCTCTTTCTCAACCAGTACTCATTTTCAGTCTTTAGCACCAAAGTACAAGTGGATGAAACAACATGTCCGGTAGGTGTAGTGTAGCACAGTGGTGGGCCGTCTCCTCTGGTTACAAGTGGTAAGCTGTCCGGTAGGTGTAGTGTATGTAGCACAGTGGTGAGCCGTCTGGTTACAAGTGGTAAGCTGTTCTCCGTGTTCTGTGTTGTGTACCTCGCACCCAGACCACAGCAGCCACAAAGTAGATGTGGTAATCCAGAAGTTCCGGGTCTGTAATGGGAAGAAGAAAGCAAGCGGCAAGGAAAGGGAGGCTACTGCCCGAGGACAGGAGGTGTATAGTGGGCGGGACTGTGAAGGTGGGCTTGGATCCTCCAGCACAGGCTCCACGCAGACCAAAGACGTAGATTTAACAAGTGAAATCCTCCAAGGCATGGAAATGCAACAAGGAAATAGGTTTTAGAATCTAGAAGCTTGGTCTTTTTTAACATGATGTGAATGTCAAAAATAACCTTAGTAAGAACTAGGTTTGTCTTAGGAATTATAAAATCAAATGTAGCAAAATGACTTACAGCTAGGTCAAATAATAAGAAAACTGAGAAACTACTTAATTGTACTATTGGTTTTCCATTAATAGTATTAAGAAATAGTTCTAAACTATTGATCATAGGAATATAAACATTGCAATGGGGAAAAAAAGAACAGAAAAGGCCATTCTAAAGAATGGCTGTGTAAGTGAAGAACACAATGGTAAGGACTGAAAAGTTAATGATTCTGTTCTCACAGAAGGAAATATACCAACTGGCTAAAAACCTAAATTGGTAAATTTGTCCTATAAAGAAATAGATACATAACTCAAGAAAATTAACTGTAGTTTTATTTACATAATAAAAAATAGGAATGCCATAAATCATTAAATAATTGGTTAAGTGAACAATGTAATATCAGCTCTGGATGAACCCAAGTATTTTTACTTCTATATTTTACATAAATTTACATAAAATTATTAGATTTATGTCAGAAAAGTATTGCTCCTCACAGGGTGTGAGAGCAGAAGGACCCACTCCACGCTGTCTTCATTGTACTGTTAGTCCATTGGTGAGGCCCTGCCCTCCTGACCTGAGCCTCCCATTAGACCCGCGTTCCTGAAACACTGGCATTAAGATTGAGTCCCAAGCCAGGCATGGCAGTGCACACTTTCACTCCCATCCCCTGGAAGGCGGATCTCTCTGCGTTTGAGGCCAACTGGATCTACAAATTGAGTTCCAGACAGCCAGGGCTACAGAGAAACCTGTCTCAAACAAACAGACAGACAGACAGACAAGGGGGAAAAAAAGAAAAAAAAAAGTGTTGAGTTCCAGTTTGAGACTTAGGAGAGGAAACCTTTAAACATCCACCTCAACCAAGACGGTCATTTTTTTTTTTATTATTATTATTTAAGACCTTTATTAACAGGTGCTTGCAGTTTGTTGACTTTTTTGAAAAAATCAAGTTGTAAACTTTATTACAAATTAAAAATGAAGTTAAAAATTCTTAAAAATCTCAACTTGACCAGATATGAAACAATTTAAAAACCATTAAAGGTGTATTGAGAAAAACCAGGCCTTTTTTTTTTTCTTAAAAAACACGTTTGTCATTACCAAAAAGAGACATCTTTAGGTAAAAATAATAAAAACCCCATGCTGCATAGATAATGCAGATAGTTCTAATGTTATCTGGTCAACGGGCAAAAAGCAAGCACTTAAGGTCTTCAGCTCCAATCTTTGTTCATTTCTTATTGCTGGAATTTCATATTCATTTCTTCTTGTTGGATGACCAAACCGGATGATGGTAGAGATGGTAAGCCGGCATTTACTCAGCCCCGCCCTGCTCAGCCTCGGGAGCGGACGAATTCTCAGCTGGTGGATCGGCTGCTTTTGTCTCTTTGCCATCTTGTGGTTTAGGGTTCTCTGGGCAAGACGGTCATTTTAAAAGCCTCTGTTTTCCTCATTTCTGCCCCGCCAGTCCACCCTGAACTAAGAATAAGAAGCAAAGGCACACACATTTAGCTCTTATTCTTCATTCCCACCACAACTTAAAATATGAAATGTTCTGAAGTAGAATTTCCATAAAACCCATGTCCACGAATCCCCGTGGGAGCAGCGGAGCTATTGCAGGCCAGGTCACATGAGTGGGGATTGTAGGCAACTAGAGCAGCCTCGGTGGCCTCTCAGTGTAAGACACAGGGTTACCACTGTGGATTGAGGGTCCACGTGACATAGGAGAATAATGATCTGAGTATCTGTGGACCGCACAAGCAGGGCTTTTGTATACTCAGTCTCCTCGAGGTCATCTCATTTAACCTCATTTCACAGAGCTCAAATTATAATGGAGAAGAAATAAAAGATTTTGTCAAAGATACAAATGTATCTGTAGTAAGGTTGGTGTATAAGTGCTATAAATATTCCACTAAAAACATTAAAATAATACAAAAAGGTGAAGGTGTGCCACTGAGGTAGAGCACTTGACTACTATGCTGGCCCTAGATTTAGTTCTCGGCACTGAAAACAAAGTGTGTGTGGGCATCAAAGCCAAGATTCGAGGTATCCTTGGTGCTGGAGTTGATTCTCTTTTCTGGCTCATGATTGTGCATCCCCTGCACCTATTCATGTATTATTTCAGAAGAAAACAAACATGTTACACGGCATTCTCAGCAGTACACTGCAGAACAGTCAACAAGCAATTCTTTATTTATTCATGCTCACTTATTAGTGCTTGTATTCATTTCATGCATGTATCTAATATATTTTAAGTATATTTGCTCACACTATTTCTCTCTTCTGTGCCCCTATCCCCAAGACATTTCTACTAGATGTGGCCACACCCTTCCCCCAGCAGCCATTAAGTGCCAGTAGCTCCCCGTGAGGGGCGGGGCCTCCTATGTCCCTCACTTACACTCTATTTACTCTTTCACCCCTTTTGTCTAGGAAGTCATCCCAGGAACTTTCTTAAATCCCAACCTTACAAAGAAGAGTGTGTGTGACTCATTCTGTACAGATAGTGGTAACGACCAAAGGACATGTGCATTAGGCTGTAAGCTCCATGTGCTTTGTTCATCTTATTCTGAAAATCTGATAACACAGTCAGCAGAGAGACTCCAATAAAATGAGAGAATAGCAGGCCCATTGTCTCAAAGCTCACTTGGGCAGATGACTAAAATCAGATCACACTGTAATTTCCTGGTTTTGATGAGTCATCCCGCTGCTTCCCGGTCTGGCCCGTGTGTTTCTGCAGAAAGCATCAGTGGGTGATGTGAAGGCCTCCTGTTCTCAACCACAGGATGGTTTGCAGTTGAGTCAGCCTACGTTCTTCCCCTCCCATCCCTTCCTTGGATTTTATTTGTCCTTTCATTAATACCTGTAAGGATTTAAATTGTGGACTAGCTTCACCTGCTCTTACTTACCTGGTGCTGTTACTCCATTGATAGCAGTTTCTTTTGTATGACTGTATACACACCTGTCAGGAAACACCATACAGTTCCATAATGCACACAATGAGTTAGGCATGTACCAATAAGCACATCTGTGGCGTCCTTAGGATGGAGATTCATCATAGTGGAAATTTTAGAGCTGAGGTGCCTTGCTCATAGGCCTATTGAGAATTCTATATTCTAGGACCAGGAGTAAAACAAGATAATGCCTTCATTCTTTATCATTCAATCTACTTGATGCTATTTTCAACCTCGGAAATGACAAATCATGTTTTCTAGCCAAATGTCCCTTTCTATAGGATGAATTTAATTAGAATATACCTTAGGATAAACTGTTGATCTGGCTGGGGTATGGAGGAGCCCCAGGTGTTAGTAGAATGTTGATAGAAGCTTTTAGCACCCCCACCCCACTCCAGTCTCCTAACTTGATTTAGCACCAGGCAAATTCATGGCTAAGAACTCCAGATCCTCTCTCCAGAAGAGTGTGAATTCTGCCATGTTTCACGTTGACTATATGACCTTGGGAAAGTTTTAGTTCTGAGGCTCCTCCTCTGTAAAATGGTCATAATATGCTTAGTTATAAAAGGTTGTTCGATAAATAATTTGTCTTTAAGAAGAGGTGATTACAGCGATATGCAAGTTTAAAAAGGTGACATGTTGGTTGTGTTACTGAATGAAGTATCTGTGGGTTATTGGTTTGAATGCCTCTGGAAAACAGGTTCTGTGTGGCCTGGGCATGAGGCAGTGACCAGGTGTGATGAATACCCCATTAGGGTGGGTTAACACTGTATTAAAGTAGGCTCTTAGTTCATCTGACTATCTCTTTGTGTTGTTTAATGATGTGATCTCTTTATGTTACCCAGCCTGCCTCAGAGTCCTGGGCTCAGGTGACTCCTGTGTCAGCCTCCTCAACACTGGCACCATCGGCACACTCCACCGCCCCTGCTTGTGCTCTCAGCCGTTGGTCCATTTCTGCTGTTCTCTCACAGGCATTTTGTGATTATTGAATGAATGCCAAAAATGTGTCACCTTTTAGATGTGGCAGGTAAGCTCTAAATAGGGCAACTAAATCTCGAATTTCACTTCAATTCAGTGAAGGAAACTGACATTTGTATCTCTTGGCAGCAGGCACTTTTCTAAAGGAAAGCATGGTGGTAGCCAGAAAGCAAGACTTACGAGTCTGACAGCAGCCCTTATTCAGATCTGAGTGACCCGAATTCACTAAAGCAGAATTTTAACTCAACCCTTGGAGGCGTTTTAATCCCTTGAATTGTTACAAAATAAAAGTACCTAATGACATGGCTGGTGTGTAATGTCACATCCCATGTGGCTTCTCATGGAACGAACAATTTGAACAGATTTCCTAGAAGAAGCAGTTGCTATTATGTGCCATAGCTTCATAGGAATAAGGACTGTGATTCTTACTCCCGATTCTGGTTGATTCTGAATTCGCTAAATTCCCGTGTCCTCTGCCCAGCGTCTGCCCACATCATTCTAGGCTCGGGAAAGAATTTCTTCCCATCAGCCTTGAGGATATTCCATAAGGACAGTTTTACTTGCCTTCTGCTGGCTGCCCTTCTGCTTTTTCTCTTTCCTCTTTTAGTCCTTAATTCCTTCTCTCCCACCTGTAGATGGCTCGCACATGTGTGCACATGCGCATTTAGTACCTGGCCTGTAAAGCCATGGCATCCCTGGCCTCTAGCTTGTGCAGCCATCTGGGAGAAGTTACCCACAAGTATCCTGGGCTTCATTTTAAGTAGATGTTCCTGCCGTGTTGTTTTCTTAGTCTTGTAGGAGTCATTCCCCAATTTCTTGGACCTTCCAATATAGATAAAACACTTAATATAAATATGTACATAAATGTGTATGTATGGGAACAGGTCCTATGAATTTTTATGAAATTTCAAATTAAGAAATTTTTAAATTAAGAAATTGTGCTAGGCACTTTGGCTTAAACCTAAAATCTCAGAACTTGGGCTGATGATCTCTAAGTTCAAGGCTGTGTAGTGAGCACCGAGCCAGCCTGAGTTACATAGCAAAACTTGAAAAAGCAAATGAATGATTAAATGGCGGCAATATTACATAGTTCTCTATATCTTAATTATATCTCTAAGAGAGATGAATTTTGGAAATAAGTCCAGAGAAAAAGAACACTCCCTATTGGGTCACCCTAGCCCGACTCCCTTCTCCTCTTTGACTATTCTGTCATAAATAAATTGGAAACCCCACTACCAATGACTGACCTAGCTGGCTCACATCTGCTCTGGTTGTGCGAGCCTTTGGGACTGAAAAGCTTCTGTCCTCCTTACCCTGTGTCATCACGTTGGCTAGTGGCAGCCAGGTGCTTACTGCATGTGTGCAGTGAGCATGTACAGATGTGGCTGGAGATAGTCATAAGAGCTCACATTTTATTTAGTCACCTGTTGGATATGGCTACCATATGATGCTCTGCTTGGGGTATCTGAAAATGCTTGCAGCAGGCTTTGTATTGTGCTTGGTTTATATGGAGTATCTCCACAATCTTCATTATCAATCCAGAGTTCTACTGTATTAAGTAGGTATTTCATTTCATAGATTAAGAGCCTGGGTCAGTTTCTTGAACTAGTAGGAACAAACTTTATATAATGCCATGTCTTGTATCTTAACTTGTCTACCACCAAGAGCAGTTATACCACAGTCCTTAGTGCTGTGGTTTGAATGAATGTCTTGCAAGGTTCATAGGTAAAAGTTTGGTCCTCGGGGTAGTCTTGGAAGATGCTGCGTTCCTTTACTAGGTGGGGTCTAACAAAAGGTCCTTCCGACATTGGGGTATGCCATCAGAAGGGATGGGGGCTGGACTGCCAGATTGCATGATGTGAGTCCTGGGTTCAATGCTTAGCACCATTCTAAAAGAAGGGAGTGCAGATGTCCCAGCCAGTGCTCCATCTTCCCTTCCTGACTTGGACGGCTGTGCTGTGCCTGCCATTCTGCTTTCCTCCTGTTGAATAAAAGTGTTCTTTCAAAGCCACTCAGGAGGAAAGGCCTCATCCTCACAGCTATTGCCACAGGACACGCTGCTTCCACGGTCTCGGGGCTGGAGACAGCGCAGCAGTTAAAAGCACTGCTGAGACCCTGGATTTAGTCCCCAGACTCTAAATGGCAGGTTCACAACTGTCCATAATTCTATTTCCAGGGAATTCAGCTCCTCCTTCTGGCCTCCTTAGGCACTAGGCATGCATATAGTACATACTGGCACATGTAGTCAAAATAATCATACATAGAAAATAAAACTAAAATCAAAAGAGGGGAGGAGAGGATGACGGATGTGTGCTGCTGCCCAGACCCCTTTTCTTTATATCTCTGGCTGTGAGCCGAGCCTTTAACAGCCGAGCCGTCTCTCCAGCCTAACTTTCCTTTTTCTACTGAGGTAGTCCAGGATCCCAGCCAGGGAGAGGAGGTACTCACATCTCAACTAACACAATGGAGGTAGTCCCTCCCAGGTGTACCCAGAGGCCCATCTCCCAGGTGATTCTAGATCCTGTTGTCAAGACACACTAACCATCACACATGGATTCCCACCATAATGTGCTACCTCATCAGAGACTCAAAGCACAGACTCATAGATCCTCCAGAGCCGTGAGCAAAACTAAACCTTTCCTCATAAACAGACTGTGCCAGGTGTGTCATTGCTGGGACAGGGGCTAGCTGACTGTGCCAGGTGTGTCATTGCAGGGACAGGGGCTAGCTGACTGTGCCAGGTGCGTCATTGCAGGGACAGGGGCTAGCTGACTGTGCCAGGTGCGTCATTGCAGGGACAGGGGCTAGCTGACTGTGCCAGGTGCGTCATTGCAGGGACAGGGGCTAGCTGACTGTGCCAGGTGCGTCATTGCAGGGACAGGGGCTAGCTGACTGTGCCAGGTGCGTCATTGCAGGGACAGGGGCTAGCTGACTGTGCCAGGTGCGTCATTGCAGGGACAGGGGCTAGCTGACTGTGCCAGGTGCGTCATTGCAGGGACAGGGGCTAGCTGACTGTGCCAGGTGCGTCATTGCAGGGACAGGGGCTAGCTGACTGTGCCAGGTGCGTCATTGCAGGGACAGGGGCTAGCTGACTGTGCCAGGTGCGTCATTGCAGGGACAGGGGCTAGCTGACTGTGCCAGGTGCGTCATTGCAGGGACAGGGGCTAGCTGACTGTACCAGGTGCGTCATTGCAGGGACAGGGGCTAGCTGACCGGTGGACTTGGCATTAGGAAGGATTTTGATCAGCAGTATCAGACGTAATGCCATCAAGTACCTGATCAAGTAGACTTACGCTTGGATGTGTACATGTTTATACTCCGTACACTGGTTCCAGCTGTCAGACACATGCCTAAGTCTCTTGATTTTCATAGTAACCCAATGATTATAACATTATCACTTCTGCTTTATAACCGACAAGACTAATTCTTAGGAGAAATGCCTTAAGCCAGTTAGTGAGTCAGGTCCTATTTTCTTTTTTTTTTTTTCTTTTTTTTTTTTTTTAAAGATTTATTTAGCCGGGCGGTGGTGACGCACACCTTTAGTCCCAGCACTTGGGAGGCAGAGGCAGGCGGATTTCTGAGTTCGAGGCCAGCCTGATCTACAGAGTGAGTTCCAGGACAGCCAGGGCTACACAGAGAAACCCTGTCTCGAAAAACAACAACAACAACAACAACAAAGATTTATTTATTTTATGTATGAATACACTGTAGCTGTCTTCAGACACACCAGAAGAGGGCATCAGATCCCATTACAATGGTTGTGAGTCACCATGTGGTTGCTGGGAATTGAACCCTCTGGTAGAGCAGTCAGTACTCTTAACCACTGAGCCATCTCTCAAGCTCTCCCCCCCCCCCCCTTTTTAAAAGATTTATTTATTGAGGGCCTGAGGGCCTATTTTCATCAAACACAGAGTAGCATCTTGTCAACAAGTTCCTGGTGGCTATGCCATTTGCTTTTCCCCGTGAAAGAGGCTTGGTCCTTCCATATGTCTAAGCCAATTTTATTGGTTCTCTTCCTGCCCTGCCCTGGTCTGGTTTACTTCTCTAACAGGTGATTAACTGCAGAGGACACATTCCAGGAGTTGTAAAGAGTAGAAACTTGTATGAGGAAGGAGGACCCTGTCTCATTCACATCTCTAATGCCTTAGAAAATTAAAAAGATTCTCAGGAAAAGGAGAGAACAGTTGGGTTTATTCCTTCTCAGGGCTCTGGGCACTAATGTACATGTCTACAATACACATACATATAACTTGTTTTTGATAATCCAGAGGGTAACCTTGACTCAGGCAGGGAATATGTTTCTTCAACTTTATCAGGCAGTTCCCAGTGTAAGTATTGTGGCTGGTAAGTGATCAAGTCCACAAGAAAGAAGGCTTGCCCTCACCAAATGCTCCAGTAAGCTACACCAAGTAATTCCAAGTAGGTCCAGAAACTGAATTCTCTCGCCTTTTACACTCAGGTTTTTCTTAATTAAAATAAAAAATTTAAAAGGACAGCCAGAAACCAAAAAAGCTCTCCCCCCCCACCCCACCCCCCCGCCCCCAACTTGGTACCAGTTCCCAGAGCAGTGCATTCCTTGTGGCAGACACGCACACATGGACAACTTTCCTACTGTCATGCTTGAGCCGCCCCTTCACGCACTCCTGCGGACAGACTCCATCCCTTCCTGCCCAGTGACTTGTCTAGTCTATACTAGGGACCTCGGGGAAACAAAGGTGTTTGCATAATCCTATCAGCCCTCACCCACAAAGTGTGGCCATGATCAGTAAGTAGTCTCTGCATCTTTAGTGTCTGCAGCTCACGGTGCCAAACAACACACCCTCCTGTGATGGTATTTTGTCCCCAAGTTTTTCTTACTGCTCTGTTTAAACATTTCTGGAATCTATTTATCTATTACCCATCAAAGCCTTAAACTGTACAATAAAAGAGGGGGAGGGCAGAGACTAGAGGAAAGATTAGATTTTTGCCAAACTGTTCTCCTTCATCCCCGATGACTCATCCCCGAACAGCACAGGCCTTGGAAGGCCGCCTGCAGTCACAGGGAAGCGGCTCTCCTGGCACTTTCAGGCACTGTTTTAATTTTCCCAAGCAGTAAAAGATGTTTTTCAGATTGTTCATTGCCTCTTTCTGGGCCAGCTAAAAGCTTTTATTTTGCTGAAGCATGGTGTTTTTATGGAAGATTAGCCAACAGTGAACTCAGGCTTTTGTATTTGGTTTATCACTAAAGAAACCACTCGTCTGTGTTCAGAATTTGTAGTCAGTCTTTCTGGTGGTTGTCATAGTGCCAGAAAGAGTTGTATGTGCCCTTTATCCTCCCATGAGGTAAAGTTTGCATTCATTCATTCTTTAAGATGTATTTATTGTTTGTATATAAGTCCACTATAGCTGTCTTCAGACAAGCCAGAAGTGGGCATCAGATCCTATTACAGATGGTTGTGAGCCACCATGTGGTTGCTGGGAATTGAACTCAGGACCTTGGAAGAGCAGTCAGTGCTCTTAACCATTGAGCCATCTCTCCAGCCCATTTATATTCATCATTAAAACTGTTCTTAGCATTTTATGTTTGTTTATATTTTTTAGATATTTAGTGTTTTAAATGTTTGATTTTGATATGGATCTGGCTAGAGCTAAACAGAAGACTTGCCTATAAAATGGCCTCATCTAGATCCTGACCGTTTGGCAGTGTAGGAAACAGGTTAATGAGCTTTCCACCATCATAAGGGGTAAACTCCCAAAGAGAGAGGCTTCTCTGGTTTACAGTTTTAGAGTTCTAGTCTTTGGTGCCTGGGTGGACCCTTTGCCTTTAAGCCTCTGGCAGGGTTGCTGGTGACAATATCAATATTGTAGCAGAGCGAGGCCACTCATCCCATGCCTGGGATCTGAAAAAAAAGCAAGGAGCTGGGCAGGATCTCACATCCCCCTTCAGTGGCACCATTCCTTAAAGCTCGTTTCCCCCCTCCCAGAAGTACCTCCAACAGATGGGCAGTGGGGTTGGAGAGATGGCTCAGTGGTTAAGAACATTTGGTGCTTTTCTGGGGGACCTGAGTTTGATTCCTAGCATACATGGCAGACAGTTCACAGTGGCCTGCAATTCCAGCTCTGGGAAATTGGACACCCTTTGGGGGCCTTTGTGATCACCTGTACATACACATGTAGTATATACTTACACAGACACATCAAAATAAAAATATAAAAACTATAAATAAATGCTGTAACAGTCGATTTTTTCCTGCTTTTATATATAAACAACTAAGGAATCTTTTTTTAAGTGGCAAATTAAAACTTTTTGAAGACTAATTGAACTGACATGCAAATCTCAGTATGCAAACTCTCTTCATTTTCAAACCAAAGACAGTGGTTGCACCCTTTTTGTGGTTCCAGAAGCTAGCTCTCAAGTAAGTTCTTAGTGTCTTTATGCCCATCCTCACCACCTTGAGACCATTTCTAGAAAGTATTTATGCTGTAGGAATTGCCAGATAACAGGAATTTCATACTAAGGTGAGTGAAGGTGACGATTATGACTGCTTGTCAGCAGTCTACTTACAGAGTGAAAACAGGAACGGATTCAAGCCCTGACTCGGACCAGAAAAGGCTATTCTCAGTCTCCTTGCAGTGGATGGAGATAAAGGCAAAAGTCCATGGCTGCACAAGATGCTAAAAGTAAAGGACAATTGAAGGCTAGACTTAGACAGGACATTTCTATGACCCATTCATGGCTTAGCGAACATTGCAGAAGAGGGTACAGAGAAAGTAAGAGCCTCCAGCTGGGGAGCGGGGTTGTGAAATTCCATTTCGTAATCAGGACATGGGTACGGGAGCCATGGACAGACTCAGCACTGTGCACACTGGAAGTGCGCCCACAGTAGTCAGGGGATCCTGACAGTCAGTCCTAGAAGGCGAAGGGCCCCGGGGCCATACCACATACTGCTGTTGGCAGTCAGCGGATTTTGAGAGCAGGAAACATAGGAGGAGGAAGCATACCCACTGTGGAGCCCAACAAATTCTGATAGTTCCAAACTGAGGATCAAACGGAGAGTCCTCATTAAACTCTGAGACGTGGACTAACAAGTGGGGGAAGAAGTGTGTAGAGCTATGGAGGAGCTGGTGTGGGCAGGAGAGACATGGGAGAGGACAGGAAGAGCTGCCGAAACACACAGTATGCAGTTAGGAAATTGGAAAAGAATGAGATTTGTTAACAGAATAGTTAATTGTTGAAACATTTTATTCTCTACAAAACTTGAACTTTAATTAAAATGTACTTAGAGGAATTTGGGGTTAACTTTCCTGACTGTATCATTTCATTTTAAAGTTTTAGATGCCAGCTTGCAGGCTCTGATATCCCCATCATCTATGACAGTGGGCTAAGGGTATGGGGGGCGGGGGGCAAGCATCTGCCTAGCACAACACAAGCTCTCCAGCGCCAACAACTTTGTCTTGTTCCCGATTTTAGTGCAATTGCTTTGAGTTTGTCTCTAGGTAAGTTGATGTTGGCGATGGATTAATGTAAATCTCCTTTTATGTTGAGGTATGTCCCTGTGTCTCTAGTTTCTCCAGGAATTTTATTATGAAGGAGTGTTGGATTTTGTCAAAGGCATTTCTGTATCTAATGAGACGATCCTGTGGTTTTTGTCTTTCAGTTTGTTTATATGATGGATTACATTTATCAGTTTACATATGTCGAACCATCCCTGAGTCTCTGGGATGAAGCCTATTTGATCATGATAAATGATTTTTGTGATGTGTTCCTAGTTTAAATTTGCAGGAACTTATTGAGAATTTTTGCTTCTATGTTTATAAGGAAAATTTTTGGTCTTTGGTGGTTTGAATATCAGGGTAACTGTAGCCTCATAGAATGAATTGGGTAATGTTTCTTTGGTTTCTGTTTTGTGAAATAATTGGAAGAGTATTGGCATTAATTCTTCTTTGAAAGTCTGGTAGAATTCTGCACTAAACCTTCTTACTTACTGCTTTGATTTCACTAGGGGTTGTAGGTCCATTTAAATTGCTTATATAATCTTGATTTAATTTTGGTAGATGGTATATATTGAGAAAATAATCTATTTCTGTTATATTTACCAATTTGGTAGAGTATAGGTTTTTAGTGTACGCCCTTATGATTCTCTGGATTTCTTTAGTGTGTGTTGTTATGTCCCCTTTTCATTTCTTTCTTTCTTTTTTCTCTTTCTTTCTTTCTTTTATTTATTTATTTTTTTTGAATTTGGATAGTCTCTCCCTTCTTCTTAGTTAATTTAAATAAGAGTTGTCAATCTTGTTGTTTTTTTTTCTCAAAAAAAAAAAAAAAAAAACCCAACTCTTTATTTCATTGATTCTTTGTATGTTTGTTTTGCTTGTTTCTGCTTTGTTGATTTCAGCCCTGAGTTTGATTATTTCTCTCCATCTACTTCTTTTGGGTGTGATTTCTTCTTTTTGTTCCAGAGCTTTCCCTTTTAAAGCATTGTTCAGTGTCAGAGTCTGAGTGGTTTTGATTAAAAGTTTAAGAGGGTTCTTTGACCCCTTGAACCCTGTCTTCTGCCAGCATTCCATTTGGTTCAGCCCTGTCAGCACCTCTGTTCCCTAAGGCAGAAACCTGTCACCTTTCCTTCTGTGGCCTGTGCAAAGGAAACAGTAAGGGAGGAAATAAGTAAGGGTGTTTTCCTGTTAGTGTGCTTCCTCTGCCAGGAGCTGAAACTCCTGCTTTGTAGGAAAAAGGCAGTGCTTCCTCCGGGCTTCAGCTGTTGATAGGCAGGATGATCCTCAAAACTGGCAGCAGATGGCTGTTTCCATATACACAGTGTTCACAAATGTCAGCATAGAGATTTGCATTGGTGAACCCTAGTGGACCTAGCTACTTCACTATCCTCAAGTACCTAAGAGTTTGCAGTAAGATAGATGACATGTCTCCTGCCTGTGAGAGCCTGAGAGCTTAGTGAGGGGACTATGGGGGAAAGAGCCTGAGAACTGTGTGTGTGTGTGTGTGTGTGTGTGTGTGTGTGTGTGTGTGTGTGTGTGTGAGAGAGAGAGAGAGAGAGAGAGAGAGCGAGCCTAAGAGCTTTGGGGTGGGGCTAAGAGCTTATTGTATGTGGGGGGGAAGAGGTTAATGGGGAGGGCTAAGAGGTTAGTGGGGGGGTTAAGAGTTTAGTAGGGGGATAGGGGAGGTTGGTCGTTACAGAAATAGTCTGACTCTGGATTGTGAGGCTAAAAATGAGCTCAGTCTTCCTTTCACGATAAATGAAAATCCTCAGGGATTTGACTCTGTTTCATCCTGGGAGAGTCAGTATGCTGAGAACTCTGAGAGATGCTTTTCTTTTTTATCTGAGAGAAAAAAAAAATGTGATTCTTAAGAAATTTAGATTAGTACTGAGCTTCTCTCCCCTCAGAAATGGCCAAAGACATCTGTAATCCCGCCGCGGCCACGTCAGGTCTGCTGGTGTGGGCTTCTGTGCCATTGCAACTGTGTGCTTCATCTCCTTCTCCATGTGGCAGACAGACCCTGTCTGCTTGGGTAAACCGAGAGTATCTGGAAACACTGTCCTACTGACCTTCCCTTCTGTCTTCCTTCCCCTTCCTCAGAGTTATTCCAGTGTAGCCATGACTAATCAGTGTATGGGTTTCCTGCCTTAGTTATATCTTTCATGACTTTGTAGTGTTGTCTGGAGCCCTCTGCTTTATAAGACATCGGGAAATGTTTATATGTATTTAAACCCACTTGCTTCTCGACTGTAGGTTTCATACTCAAAACTGAAGAACGTTCTCTTAACTTTGCCCAAACCAAGCCAGTTCCCACAAGTTGTATGTTTTTATAAAGATTAGTTCCAGGATCCAGTTTTCCTTGGCTTCCTGCTTCACTTAGCCAGAAACCCTCTCCTTTTAGTACCCCCTCAGGCTTCCAGGGTAAAACTAACCTGTGAGCCTGTATAACAGCAATGTGCCAGAGACTGAACAGTCTTCATAGTGGCACCTGGTGCAGTTCCAATTGGTAGCCAAAGAGAAAGAAGTGTTTCTTCTTTGGGGACTACCACCAGGAGCATAAGTGATCACCGTATAAATATCTTTTTCTCTTCCCGTAATACCCTGGTCTGGCCGTACATACTGCCTGCCCTTTGGAAGCAGATAAACTCAGTATCAAAGAACAACAGAGTTTGTTCTGATTAGCTCTCTTAGGTCCCATGAAAGAATGAGCCAAAGTAGCACATAGTCTGTCTACAGTTAACATTTTTCTGTATTAGGGGTGGGGGTGGGAGTTCATGTCCAGACTAGAGTTAGAGGGGTCATTAGACCAGCAGGGGTGGAATTTGGGTCATTGTACCTCACACAGGGCCAGTATTGATGGACAGTTATTTCATGGGTGTGTTATCTGTCTCCTGGATTTAGAAATCTAGATCTGATAACTCAGCAGCCAGCTCTAACAAAAGGGAAACAAAGCAATATAAGATATAGTGACCCAGGTCCCACGTGCCATCGGAGCCTTTCTCGTGCAGTGGTTTCTCGTATGTCTTACATCAGTGTGTTTCCCCGAGAAATGCCAGGCTTTAAGCTGTGGGTGTAATAGATTCTAATAGATTTGATGGCTAAGAAGTCCCTTTGTTGTGTGCCTGAACTTGACACTATGTATTTTAAAATTCTGTAACCTTGCTTGGCCTCCTTTCAGGCCGGCCAGCAGAGAACCAGGCGGGCTAATGATCACAGAGCACACAGAAGGCCGCCTGCAGACTGCGCTGTCATTTTTTAAAGTTCTTTTTGGAAATTGGCAGAATAAAAATGATAGCCAGCCGGCAGATACAAACTGTGGCTCTTGTTTTTTTGTGGCATGGTCTTTCCATGTAGCTCTGGCTGTCCTGGAACTCTCTATGTAGACCAGGTTGGCCTCCTGCCTCTGCCTCTGCAGTGCTGGGATTAAAAGTATTTGCCACCATGCCAGCTGTTGCAGGTTTTATAAATAACTCTGGTTCTAGAAGACCTAAGGACATGACCTATATAAAAGTTATAGGATGACCAGAAAGTCCTGCGAGATTTACTGCAAAGGAAACTTCTGGAACAATGGGATTTGCTTATATCTTCATTGTGGTGGTTGTCTGTCCAGCTGTCATCTGTCTCGAGTGCAGTGGCAATGACAGACTGGGACTTCAGGCTTGAGCATCTCAGCTCTGTAAACCCAACTCAGAAACCTATCTAGATATCTAATCAGAGGCGTTTCATCTACACCAGGGTAGCTAGTAAATTGTAGGTGTTCAAATGCAGGCTTTGTATTAGCCTTTGGTAATGGAATAGGGAGACATCTTTTAAAACACGGTACATTTGTTTAATAGAGGCTCAACATATGTTTATTGAAAGTTAAAATTAACTGAAACTTCCTTAAGCATAAAATTTGGGGAGCAACAAAGGAATTTTAATCTGTAATAGTGATATTTCCATTTTGTATTTGTGATCATTGAAAGAATCGAAGAATTTCAGAATTGTAAATTCTGAAATTAACAATTCTGAAAGCAGAATTTCTTGCAGGATGGAAAAGCAAGTAATTACCTTTCTAATTACCTTTTTAGGATGAGAAAGTAGGCAGCGACACTGAATCACAGAGGGTCAGTCACACAACGCTCTAGCTTTTAGTGGGAGGAAGCATTTGACCCTTCAATAATTACAAACTTGGCTTCATGAACTGATTCACGCTCCACACCTCAGCCCATGGAACTGACTGAATCTTCTCTTTGGCAGCCTTTTCTACTGCCCCTCCTCCATGTCTGCCTCACTTAGTGGCCATCCGGAAAGCCTGTTGCCACAGGATACAGAACCCACTGGGAAAGGGAGAGGCTGTGTATGCCTAGGCTTGGCTGGTGGCTCATATACTCAGGGAAACCATGTGGAAAGCTTGCTCATCCGTGTGCAAGAGCCTGTGTCGTAGCTAAGTGATAGCTGCTGCAGGGCTGTGGGCCCAGCACCAGGCTTTAGGCCTGCAGCATGTGTCGTTGTGATCCTAAAGACTGGGGAATGTGGCCACTTGTCGTTCTAAGATAATGAGGCATTCGACGCCTATGGAAGGGCAGCCAGAGCCCACTGTTTTGTTGTTTTTGATTAAATGATTCAATTGGGGACAAATAACTATAAAGTCACTCTCTGGTCTTTGTCCTTTTCCTTTCGACCTCTTTTACGTGACTTCCCTTCCCTTCTAAGAAATCAAAGGTGACCTAGGCTTTCGGATCCCTGTCTGTCTGACAAACCATGACTCCGTTCTCTGGCCTCCTGGTGCTGCAGCCTTGGGTGAGCAGTAAAACAGGTGAATGTCTGAGCAGTTCCATCCTCAACCTGGCTAAGGGAGAGAGGACCCGTCTCAGCTCCTGCTGTTGGCTTACCCACGGTTTGAGCTTCTAAAAAGCTCTGGCAGCCCCAGTTAGCACTGGGGACAGAGGTCTCTGTGGCCATGGATGCTAACCGTAGAATCAGAGTGAAAGCTTGACTGCCTCCTTCCTCCAACAAGCGCACAGCCATAGAGCTGAGCCGCCTCCCGCCTCCCCGAGCACAGCAGTGCCCAGGTTATTGGAGCTGTGTTGTTCATCTTTCCTATACTCACACAGTTGGCTGGTCCTGGTAGCCTGCTGCTTCAGTAGCAGTGACATCTGTTGAGATGTGGCCTCAGCTGATGGCATCAGGTACAGAGGGGCATCCTGTAGTAGCTGGCTGTAACCTGCCAGCCTGCTGGGTGGAGCAGAGAACAAAAGTCAGTGTGTTCTCGCTTTGCCTTCCCTGACTGCCGTACTGGCCAGCAGTCCACAGAATCATCTAGGTGGTGCCCACTCAGAAGCTAACCTGCCCCTTACTGGAGTTCTAAAAAAGATCCACACAAAACTGCTTGTAAAATTGGCTGAGGAATTATTCTCATACCATTCAATCTTGGCTCCTTTTTTGGTGTATTGTGTTGATGCCTTTATGTTCTAGAAGTTGTGCACTAATTCTCTTTTCTTTCTTTCTCTTTAGTTTTAACACTGATAGGCTCTAGAAAGGGGTTCACTTACTGCCTATATGGGAAAGACTGGAATTCCACTTTGAGCAGCATATATTAAACTCTCTCGATAGATAGATAGATAGATAGATAGATAGATAGATAGATAGATAGATTACTACTATTCCTGAAGTGGTGTGATGGTGGCTGTTAGTTAAAGGGTCCTAGGCATTTGCGATACATACGGATTGTGAGGTCTTACAGACCAGAGGTCACTGACCTCCTAAGAGCTGGGTAGCTGCAGTTAAATGAGCTTTGAGAGGCAGTCATGATCAATGAGTCTCTTAGGTTTCTAAAAGCAGAGTGAAAAAGAAAGACTTTGAGAAAAGATTTTCTTCTTCTTCCAGCCTTGGAATATTATCAAAGTGCTTGAAATGAAATTTTAATTTAAGCTCTGAGGGTCTGTAGTGTGGGTCCCACTGTCGGTCTTCAGAGTCTCACAGTTGCTTGCTGATCATAAGAGAAAAGGTACTTGCTTGGCTGTGGCCATGAGTGTAGCCACAGAGTACATCAAAGTCTGTCAGCAACAGCCAGGAAGCTGCCATCTAAGGTGTTCAAGGCAGGAGATTAAGGTGGAGACCAGGTTGCTCTTAGGTGAAAGAGGTGGTTGACATTTCTAATCTGTTTTAAATGAGAACTAGACTAAACCACCAAAGCCACAAACCCTGCATCTAGTAATTCTCATGGGCCATGCCCTCCTTACATTGTTAGACAAGATGTGTGTGAGAGGGCTGTGAATGACCCAGGCAAAGTGGCTCCTTTCTTCATATATACATACGTGTTAACTGTACAGTCATGCACAGAAGTATGTAGCAGTTAGTAAATGTCCTGATGGAAGCTCTGCTTTTATGCGCTGTAAACCTCCACGGGCCACAAAGTGTCGCGACCTGGGGAATCATGTGGACTAAGTAGGTCCCCGTTTCTGAGTAGGATTACGAAGCTCCGCCCTAAGGAGAACAGATAACTGTTGAGACACGCCCCTGATGTCCGATCTTCTGCATGCTGGCGAAGAGAGAGAAGAGCCTTCCCGCCCAGGCACTGGCTCTGTGTGAGCACTCGGGCCAGAGTAGCGTCCCAGGAGCCTTCCTCCAGATGACTGCCCGGGTCACAGATCATGAGGGTTGCTATGGGAACAAGAGGGAATGGACTGAGGGGCTGCAGGGGATCCTGTGGAGCCTCTGTTTGTTTTCTTGATCAGTACTCTCCCAGGGGCTCCTGAATATACCAGAAATACTGGTCTGACTTAAAGCTGATTTTCTCAGAGGTCTGTGCTGGTCTGCTTTTCTTTTCCTCGTCTGTTTTGCTTCATTTCCAAAGTATCAACTTCAGCTTCACATATCTCTTCTGATAAGATATGTATTTACATAGTGTCATGAATAATAGTTCCCCAAATCATTTCCATATAGATCTCTTATTAAAGCAAGGTGTTGAGGCAAGGGGATTAAATAAACAATAAAGCGGAAGCTGGAGACATACACCTGTAGTCACAGTAGAAGGTAGAAGCAGACAGATCTGTGAGTTCTAGGCCAGCCAGGACTACATAGAGAGGCCCTATGTTGAAACAAATAAATAAGTAGATTTATATTTTTCTTTTTTATTATTTTGCCTTCTCTCTTTCCATTTCAGACTTACAGTTAAGCGTTTCAACTTCGAGTTTCTATTAATTGTCGGCTCTCGTGACTTTTGGTCACATTGACTATGCTCAGTATGTACTGCAAGAGAAGGGCCTGCTGATGGAAGAGACTAAGTATTATCTCTTCTTGTGTTTTATTTAGATTTCGACACAGTCCCAACTGCTGGTACCTGAGAGACTGGACCATCCACACCTGGATTAGACAGTGTCTGAAATATGGAGCACAAGACAAAGCCTTGTATACACTTGTTAACAAGGTGAGGCTTTCCTGGCCATCCCTTGTATACCTTTGTTCCTAAGGGGAGTGTTTCCCCGCGTGCTTCCTGAGTGAGTATGATCCGCTATCTGTACCTGTGACAGCACCACCAGAAGCCACTTTCCTATTTAGGTGTCCCCTCAGATTCCTTCCAGTGCTGTTTGTACACTGGAGCTGGTTATAAACTAACCAACAAATAAAACACTAAAACCTTCCATAGTTGCCTCTTTTCAAACATAGAGCTCAAGAGAGGACATGTGACCGTGGAGCATGGTGGGATGCTGCACTGGCGGTCACTTCGTCTTTATCCTTAAGCCCCGCCTTGCTTGTCTGTTTCCCTCTCAGAAAATTTGGGTGAGTAGTGGCCATTTTACCATCTTACACTTTTTTTTAGAAGATGTTATTTCTGGATAATAATTCGTCCTTTCTCCTAAGCTCTATAGCTCTTTCTCTGCAAGCCCCAGAGCTCCTCGGATTATGTTCCTTCTGATGTTACACTCCACCCAGCACTTCAGTCTCCATTGACTTTATGACATGAAAGTATATTCAGACTAAGCACACAAGGTATAGAGTGTTACTACTGCCAGAGTCAACTCAAACACTGATATGAGCCATTAAAGAACTTTAACAATATTTTTATGAAAATATATTATGTTCATAGTGTTACCAGACCTTGAAAATTAGAGTTCAGACAGTATACTGATTTATCTTTGATTCTTCTCTATGAAGAATTATTTTCATCTGTAACTTCGTCTCACATCAAATCAGCATATGTTGTACACATTGGTGCGAGATGGCAGATTGATTATGCAAGTGAAAACAGAAATGAACAGTATCTCATCCTTACCTTGCAGAAATAAAGGCGCTATCTCTTCTTTCTGGTAAACCTCACATTAGAGGTTCCAAGCACTACACACGAGGAACTAAAGTGATGGAATCCAGCTGGAAGGAAAGAAGTAGAGGATATGAGTGCCATTTAAGCTAGCTACAAAAGATGTACACGGAGCAGAATGTGGTACCTCTGTCCGCAGTGATGCTGTATTTCAAGGAGACGGAGTCAGGGAAGGATGGTCCAGGTTCAGGGCTGCAGTCTCAAGAAAGAAAGGAAGACAGAGATGAACTCTTGTTCTCTTCATTCCAGAAATGACATGCAGAGATGAAGATGCTGGTGGACACAGATTCAGAAGGGTCTAGAAAAGCAGAGCAAAGGCTCTCTTTTCTGTTGCTTCCAGGCCTTTAAAAACAGATGTTACCAGATGAGGGGCCAGAAAAAAAAAAAAAAAAAAATATATATATATATAGCTTTTAACCCTTTAGGTTTTGCCCGGAATGTCCGGCAAATACTTTTCTCTGACTTTGTCTGGTTTTCTCAATTCAACTTGAGTGAGTGTAAGTGATTTACAACCTGAGCTGCCTTCTTAGAGTTACCTGGGATTTTTTAAATTTACAGATGCTTGGGATTAGAGAGATAGCTGAGTTGGTATGCTTACCCCATATTTTGAATCTAGATCCCCAGCACCCATGTAAAAACTTGAGCAAGACAACCCATCCTTGTATGTGTGTACACACACACACACACTCACGAACGCACAATGCTTGTCTTAACCCCTACTGTTCTGATTCAGTATGTCTTTTCTGGGCCTAGGTATGTGGGGTTCAGAGTATCACTGAGTAGAAAGTGCAGAGACTCTCACACACTCCTGTCCCAGCACTAACTGCCTTGCCTGACACACCCTGCTCCTGGGATGGACATCTGTGGTAGACACAGCATTAGCACCCAGAACCTACAGTTTCTGTCAGGGTCCATTCTTGATGTTGTACAGCCTGTGAGTATGGATGCAATCCTAAATGACATGTGGCCTAATACAAACCGTCACTGTGCCTTTTCATCCTTCCTAGAGACCTCACTTGACCCATGATCCAAGTTGGAAATTGTAGACTGGCTCATTTCTTTTTCTTTGTTTTGCCAATTTTACCGTGTACCCTGGGTTGGATCTTCCTATGTAGCCCAAATTACTCTAGAACCCACCTCAATCCTGCCTCAGCCTTCTGAGGGATTATAGGCCTGGTGGGACCACACTTGCCTTGGACAGGTTACTTTCAAAGTTCCTTTCTAGCTCTAATGAATTACTGTCCTAAAATGTTTTGGCTTTAGCCTGCCTTGGATTCAAGGTGATGGGGGTGAGTTCTCTGAGAATCAGAGGCCCCACCCATGAGCCCGTGCTCCCTTAGTTCTGGGATTCACTGCGGAGGCTTAGGAACCTCCCAAGGGAGTGGGTGTGGCAAAACAACCCAGTTGTTTCTGGTAGTTGGTGACACTATGGACCGAGAGGTTAATCCCTACTGAAGTAAGAATTTCTGGTAGAACTGTAACCATGATCTAGGCAGTAAAGAGTCAGGCTCAAGTGCATATGAAAATCACAGAAGCCCACTAAAGCTTCAAGACTCCATCTCAGGTCCAATGCTGGGGCCTGAGACTCTGAGATCCTAGTCAGGAAAATTCCTACCAAGCCCTGAAGCAGACATTGAAGCATCCTTGTTTATTCCTAAAATATTCTTAGATTCTGACACCTTAACTATGAAGGCAAACAGAATCCTAGGCACTTGGTTTACAGTAAAGTGTTGGCACATTTCTTGGGCATTTAGAAGTCAGACCATATGCTGTATAATTCATGCTTTTTCCTTAGGGTCTGTTTTGAATTTTCATTTAGACCTTGTGAAGAGTCATTGGACCAGCTCTTTGTGGAGGAGGGGGATTGGGTCTTTTCTTTCTGTTGTTGTTTTAGCTATGATGATGATGATGGGCTATTATAGTTTTCACTCTTGTGAGTCACGGCTTCAGTCTCACTGAGAGTTACATAGTTTAACTCAGTGGGGCCAAGCATCATCCTGAGTGATGCATAAGGTTGTATTACAGATGGAATTAAAGAAGATTTCTTTCTGTTTTCACTTTTATTACAGGTTCAGTATGGAATTTTTCCAGATAATTTTACATTCAACTTACTGATGGATTATTTCATAAAAAAAGAAAATTATAAAGGTAAGAAACCAGATCATGATTCAGTTAATACAAGGCTTTCGGCTCCCAAATGATGTGTATAAATGCAGATGGCTTCCTCCTTCTTTGTTGCTTAACTACATCTCTTTAGGTTACTCTTTTAGTCAGAAAAGTTTACATGAAGATTATTATCACTTATGCCAAAAATTTTAAATATTACCCTTGCTATTGTGGGGACGGAAAATGTCAGCATACATAAGTAACTATGGGGGAAAGTTAATTAAGGGCCAATCTGATAACACTTCTCAGGCTGATTGAAATGCAGAATATAAAGAATAAAGTAAAAATTGCCTTAGTTTTCACGTGTAACACTTCTGTAACTGAGCGTCTGCGGTGAGCTTGGCAGCACATGCGTCAGTTGAAACCCTTTGCTGTGCTGTGGCATGAGCAAGCATGGCGTTTCAGTGCTGGCATTAGCATTCTCTACCTTGACCACAGATTACGGAGGGAAAGAAGTTGTTTAACTTGATTTTCTCGACTTTTGTCTGTGTTGTAGAATATCAAGGGAAAGTAAGAGACATTGGGGCCTGGTTTTCTGTAACCAGCTCGTGTAGAAATGAGTACGTGTGCCGTATGCCGTACTCAGTGGTTTATAACTTATGAAGGGCCTTTGCCTTTGCCTTTTCTCAGTTCTTTTAAACTGTTCTTTATTATTCCCGAATCAATCTTTGAATTAATACCCAGGGTTTGGGAGTTCCTCTAGCCTTGTCTTACTTTCTTCAACAGTGAGGACGCATCCATGACAGTGGTGTCCCTCTTCTCCCACTGCTTAGCTCTTCTAGCTGATGGACATTGAGTGAGGCATTTTCATAGGCGGAAATAGTGTTTGATCATTATGAAGATGCTACTTACTGTGAGCCAAAAGACATGTAGGGCTTTGGTCCATGTTTGAAGTCCCTGATGCAAAAGCCCCTGATTCAGCGTGCACACAGTGTGTGCAGAAGGTCTCTCAACAAGGACCTGCTTCATAGAAAAACCAGGACTAGAGCCCATGTTTCCTACTTCTTGGTTCTGCTTGGTTTCCACTGCGCCACACTCTAAACAAGTGTTTACATTTGGAGACTTGGTGATGCTCCCTACAGCTAATTTCCCCTTGTTCTCACCTTCGTCTCCTTGCCAGATGCTTTATCTGTGGTTTTTGAGATCATGATGCAAGAAGCCTTTGAAGTGCCGTCCACCCAGTTTCTCTCCCTCTATGTTTTATACCGTTGCCTAGCAGAGAAGACAGACTTCACAGTAAGTGATCTGCCCTAACACAGGCCTGAGAGCTTGAGGAAAGCAAGCAGTGACTGCCCAGTAAAGTAGATGAGGGCCTGGCGGGGAACCTTGCTCTCTGAACCTGGGGACAATCCATGTGTGGCTCTGGCTGTGCGCCACCAGAAATGAGCATTCGTTCAGTGTGGTTCGTTTCTGGTTTCTAACAGTGGTACTGGGCACTTCCCAAGTAAAAGCCCTTATGTGCATTTGTCAGGGTGGTGGTTGGGGGCCATTTTTGTTTGGATATTGGGGGCTGAACCCAGGTCCTCTTGCATGCTAGGGCAGCATTTTACCACTGAGCTACAACCCTAGCCCCTTTTGCACAATTTGAAACTTGAGCCAGGTCAGGTGACCTCAGGCAATTCAGAAATGAGTCATTAATAATCACCGAGAGCCAGACATGGCATGCTAAAAGAGCAGGTGGGCAGCCAGTGTTGACCATGAGCTAGCGTATTTAATTCTGACCGTGTGTGTGTGTGTGTGTGTGTGTGTGTGTCAGGGTTTTCCTGCAGTTGCTCCACGCCAGCTGTGTTCTAGAATGCGCAGCATGCCAAGTTTTTGGCTTGCTTTGAGTAGGACATTGACTGATGGCTCACTGCTGTCCTGAGAAAACAGCGGTGAGAACGGTGGTAACTGATATTCAGATAGCACTTTAGCACTTGCTCTCCACTACACTGTGTTCCTGGGTTGTAAACACAGTCATGCCTTTACTCTTCCCAATAACTCTACAGAGATAGGAAGACAGAGGCATAGAGGTATTACAGAATAACCATGGCACTAACAGGTGATGCCAGGCATTGAGGCCTGTGATCTGCCCTTAATTCGGTACCAGGTCTGAAAATCTCAGTTTGGATAGTTGCTGAAATATCACCCAGTCCAACCCACATCCTGAAAACCTGAGATGCTGTGCTTTACTCGGTGGCATGGCCTATGGTACAGCAAGTATATGTAGTCACCTAACTGTGACATATTGCATATCCTGAAAACCTGAGATGCTGTGCTTTACTCGGTGGCATGGCCTATGGTACAGCAAGTATATGTAGTCACCTAACTGTGACATATTGCATATCCTGAAAACCTGAGA
Organism: Arvicanthis niloticus; assembly: GCF_011762505.2. Classification (NCBI taxonomy): domain Eukaryota; kingdom Metazoa; phylum Chordata; class Mammalia; order Rodentia; family Muridae; genus Arvicanthis; species Arvicanthis niloticus. Next base: position 23,589,819 of record NC_133437.1, read on the forward strand.
TGCTGTGCTTTACTCGGTGGCATGGCCTATGGTACAGCAAGTGTATGTAGTCACCTAACTGTGACATATTGCATTTAAGCTATTAATATATATTGAACCCACTTACTCATTCTGTTGCCAAATACTACATATTTAATAGTAAACACATTTCTACTTACAGTCTAGCACTTTAAAACACAACAGGGGGCTAGAGAGATGGCTTCACGCTGAAGATTACCTGTTGCCCTTGCAGAGGACCGAGGTTCAGATCCTGGCAGCCATGTGGTGACTCGCAACAGTCTAAAACTCTAGTTTCAGAGCATCAGATACCTGCTTTGACCTCCACAGACCTCAGGCATGCACGTGGTCCACATGCACACATGTAGGCAAAACAAGCATGCAGCTATAACATGAAAAGCTCTAAAAGAGCTGTCTTTGTATTTTAAACATAAAGTGACTGCACAGAGGAAATGCCTAAAGGGCTGTTTGCAAGGTTAATACCTGAAAGGTAAAGTTGTTAACTACTTAGAAAGGAAATGCATATGTCCAACCGGCAGAAAAGAACGTGGTAAACAACAAGAAGGTGCTGAAAGAGACTGGGCACATTTCTATGCTCATGGAGAGGCTGAGACAGGGGGATTGCTTGAGTTCCCAGCACTGGAGACTTATTACCAGGGCAACATAGTGAGACCCAGGTTCGTAGAGGAGACTAGGCTGAAGGAAGATGGACCGAGTCACAGGTACTTAACCGACAAGGGAGATACCATGATCGTGATGGCTGATGCCCCACAACATAGAGAATGCCTGAGGCCGTGGGCGTAAGGTAAGAGTGCAGAACATAGGCCATTTTGCTATCATCCTAAAAATAGTGAATTATCTAAATTTTAAATTGGGGGTGGGGGGAGAGGAAGCTTATAATCAGATTTGTATCTTAAAGTCGTCCTCAGCTGTAAGGTTGGACAGAGATCGGAGCACGGCAGGTTAGCTGTGGTCAGACCAGCTTAGAGACTCGTGGAGTCTGAGAGGAGCTGATGATAGTCTAACAGTCTTGGTGAGGTGGAACTAGAATCCCCCTGGATTTGTGGGATGGTAAACATCAGGGGAAGAAGAACTAGAGAGTCAGAGAGGTAGGGCTCAACTATCAGAGTTCCCAGCAAAAGGAACTCTGGGAAAAGAGGCTTTTGTGAGGAAATGAATGGCTAACTTGGCTCTGACCATGTTGTAAACTCAGATACTTTGAGGCAATCCAAAGATTTCTCAATCAGGACAGTTTTGGAGCTGATGTATCCATATGTAATTTGTACAAATGAACTGGAGAGAAAGCGAGTGGAAGGCAGTATCATATACGTGTGTCAGCATACTATGTTAAATACACACACACAAATTTGTGTTAGCAATGTTCAAGAAAGAAAGTTTGGAATTTATTGGACCGCACAAACCATGAAAACTGGCCTAGGAAAAGGAGTAAGACGGGGATAAGGCAGGGTTGTTGAATTTAATGACATCAGAGCAGTGAGTAGTTCATTTTATATCTGTAGAGAAAGAGTGGGAAGCCAGAGTGGCATCTGACCTAGCCCACACTACCAGTCGGGTCTCCTTTGAAGTGCTTAGGACCAAAAGTGTTTTGGAGTTCAGAATTTTTTTTAATCGTGGAATATTTGCACAGTGAGATATTGGAGACAAAGTCAAGTGTAAACACAACATGATTCGTGTTTTATGTATACTTCAGACATGCCCTAAGAGTGATGGTTAAGTATTGTGCTTAATTTATACACAGAGCATCTCACATGATGTGGCATTTCCTGCTAGCAGTGTCATGTCAAAGTTTTAGAGTTTGGGACATTTGGGGTTTTCAGATTAGTGTTGTTCACCTGTGTCATCTCAGTCCCTGTGAACAGTGACTGCTCCCAGCATGCCACAGACAGCAGCTGCTTGTATATTTGCAGTTTATTCAGCTTTTAGTCCCCAGTGCATCCTGATACTGTAGCTCATGTTTTCTCTAGAGGGGAAAAACAAGGTTTCAGACAGTGAGATGGCTCAGTGAATAGGATTCTTGCCCTCAAACCTGATGACCTGAGTTGGGACCCTAGAATCCATGAATCCACATGGTGTGAGGAGAGAACTGACTTGTATGCATTGTCCTCTCCCCCACCCTCCCTCTCTCTCTCTCTCTCTCTCTCTCTCTCTCTCTCTCTCTTTCTCTCTCTCTCTCTCTCTCTCACACACACACACACACACACACACACACACACACACACACTAAATAAATAAATATTTGAAGCCAGCCAGCCTGGTCTACATAGCAAGTTGCATGCTAGCCAGAACTACATAATAAAATTTTTCTCAAAAAACAAAATTAAATCGAAAAAGAAGTAAGTGTAAGAAAAATAAGTCAGACTTCTTATTCATTCTGCATCAGACCTACTTTTCAGGCTATTGGTGGGAGATATAAACTTCCTAGATTTGAATGTCACCTTTTCAGGATGTAGTTTATTGGTCATTAGCAGGCATAAAGCCCTGCGTTTGCTCTCCAGAACATGCCCAAAAGCTAGAATGGTTTTGTCAGAAAAGTGACCAGGTCCTTAATTAGAAGCTCTTTCTTATCCATGCTGTGGAAGCACCATGGAGTTTCCTTTTCTAGGAAAAAAATCCATTATTTGCCTAAATGTAGAGAAATCCCAAGAACTGGTGCCTGTGCTGCATGAAGCATGACCAGGCGATCTGTGCCTGTAATACCGCAGAGCCTCGCTCCCTGGGCACAGTTGCAGCTGCAGACCATCTCTAGCTTCTTAGGGCAGAGACCACGGGAAAAGGGCTGCAGCTCTTTCCTTGTATAGGGCATTAGACAATTACAGCTTCCGTAGTCTGGGTTCTTTTCAGTCCTCCTCCTCGGAGCTCAGCCTTCCAGGGACTGCCCCAGTCAGTCACATTTGTCACTGGTGTGTGGCAGGCCCAGTGAGGCTTGTGGCTTTGCCTTATTTTTTTTTTTTTTTTTTCATGTCTCCTCAAAAGGCTTCAATTTTATTGACATGCAGTTTTACACCCTAGGTTGAAAAACACAGTGACTAAGTGTTTCTGATTGCCTGGTTTGTTTTTAAGAGGCACAGATCTATCTAAAAGCAACTTAATGATGGTGCTTACTTTAACCCTGTGAAGAAGTCTTATGTCTGCTGTGCTGTTAGTGCTCTCCCTCCCTCTGGAGCAGCATAAACATAACACTGACAGCCTGCGGGCCTCTGTGACCTCTCTCCGGTCAGTGTGGGTCAGGAGTACTCTATTCTCTTCTCCTTTCTGACTGTAAAAGGCTCTGGCTCATTACCAAAATACAGAAAATCACAAGAAGCACAGTGGAGAAAATCAAAACCATTTTGCGATTTCACCACCTAGGAGTCCTTAGTTATATAAAGGGCATTTCTGTTCTGATTTTTTTTTAATATAAATAATTTTTATTTATAGAATCGGGATAACTTCTACACAATCTGTTATTTCATAATCTTAATACATGCTGTTTGGTGTCATTTAAAAAAACATATTTTACATGAAATATCTATGGCTTTGCTAGACATTAATCTGCTGTATTCTGTTGCAGTGGGAAGAAGAAAGAGACTTTGGTTCGTCCCTATTGCTTGCTGGCCTAAAACAAAGGAACACAGTGGGCTTGAGTTCCCAACTGTACGGCTGTGCTCTCCTCGGTAAGCTCAGTGAGCCTTGTTCATACTGGTCTCTGTGGAATGATGTGGCACACCCTTTGGTCTCAAAATAAAATTAAAACTTCATGTACTAGTGAACTCCCAGTTATGACATACATGTATAGACAACAAAATAGCACTCAGAGGCCTTCCAGTTGTGCATGAAGCATGACCAGGCGATCTGTGCCTGTAATACCCCGGAGCCTCGCTGACCAGGCGACCTGTGCCTGTAATACCGCGGAGCCTCACTGACCAGGCGACCTGTGCCTGTAATACCACAGAGCCTCGCTCCCTGGGCACAGTTGCAGCTGCAGACCATCTCTAGCTTCTTAGGGCAGAGACCACGGGAAAAGGGCTGCAGCTCTTTCCTTGTATAGGGCATTAGACAATTACAGCTTCCGTAGTCTGGGTTCTTTTCAGTCCTCCTCCTCGGAGCTCAGCCTTCCAGGGATGTCAAGGGATGTCATTAGACCTGTCACCACCAACCAGCTCAGAAGTGGCTCCGTTAACTGTAATAAAAACTTACTTTTGATCAGTGTGAGGAAGGGATGGCATATGTAAACTTCTGGTAATCTATCAGGGTTGCTACCCAATACTGTCCCAGTATTAGCCAACTACCATCTGTGTCTTTGGCTTTGTTTCCAGGTGAGGGAAGAGAGGTCAGTCACCTGTTGGTCCCATGTGACTGGACAGTCTAGGAGGAATGGTGGCTTTAGTGCCCACTGCTTTGGAAGTGGAGCTGTGTGGAGGAGCAGCCTGAGCACCTGGTCTGGGCAAAGCATCCTCCTGACTGCAGTGATTTGTCAGATGTGTGTTATTTTACTGCTGTCCCGCTTCTCTCAGAAGCCAGGCCTCCAGGAAAGTGCCTTTTCCTTGCTCCCTGCTCCTGCCCGTCTTTCTGAGGGATAGTTCTTTGCTATTGAAGCCGATCTTTGCCAACAAAATATAGTTTGGATTCTTGGATGCTGATTCTAATATAAACTACTGAGAGACCTTAGTTTGTCTTAGTATGTCAGTTTGTCAGACTGGCTAGCAAACTCACACAGGAGTGTTCACTCTTTTTGTTGTTTGATTTGAGGGTTCTGTTGTCTTTTTTTTTTTTTTTAAGATTTTATTTATTTTATGTATGTGAATACACTGTCACTGTTTTCACCAGAAGGAGGATATCAGAACCCATTGCAGATGGTTGTGAGCCACCATGTGGCTGCTGGGAATTGAACTCAGGACCTCTGGAAGAGCAGTCAGTGCTCTTAACCACTGAGCCATCTCTCCAGCTCCTGTTGTCATTTTTTCATTGCAAGTTTGTTTGAGATTTTTGGCTTGTTGGTCTGTAGGTTGGTTGAGACAAAGTTTTAGGCATCCCCAACTGGCTGTGAGTTCATTATGTACACAGAGGAACTTCTGATCCTCCAGCCTCTGCCTCTTAAGTGCTAGAATTACAGGCATTCCTGCTTTGTGTGATGCTGTGAATTGAACCCTGGATCCGAGGCAAGGCCTTTACCACCTGAGCTATAACCCCAGCCTTGGCTTTTGACCTTTAGAGACAAGTTCTGGCTATAGCCCAGGGTAGCCTCAAACTCTTCCCATCTCCGTTCCCTGGGTGCCATGCTTGCAGGTGCATGACAGACGCCCCACCTGTGGCTCTTATTTAAAACCACATTTTGCTTATTTACTCCCTGCTTTAGACACTGATTTGCATTTTCCCCTTTTGTGTTCAGATTAGTGTTCAGGACTGCCGTATTGCACAGATCCTTCAGAAAGCTGGTGAGGCTAAGAAAATGTCCTTGACTATTGTTTATGAGTAGATGCCCTGGTCGCTTGTGGTAGACAGTCATGCCATCAGACACTCCATCTCTGCCCCTGCTTCAGCGTCACTCACCTCAGGCCAGCAGCCCAGAATGATCCCTGTCCAGCCCAAGCACCTTAAAGATCTAATATTAGCCATCTCCTGATAAGCTTTGTCTGCTGGTACAAAGCTCCTACAGCTTCCCCAATCCTCCTTTCCAGGAAAGATGAGTGGAGACAGACTTAGAACGAGCCACTCAAGGTGACTTTGCTCATCAGCTAAGAGGGCTCTGCTGCCCTGCCATAGCTTGCATGGCAGTTTGAGCAACCCAGGGGAATATCAGGCTGTGTGACCTCGAAGGTAGCTAGGACTCTGATGTAAGAACTGATAACACTCAAGAGAGTGAGAGGGCAGGGGTGGTTCCTTTTCTGTTTTCATAAAGAAAATAGATTGGATGCTTGACACTTTTCAAAACAAGTCAGACATTCCTGTCCGGGAAAGTCATCACATACATAGTCATGGGTTCTCAGAGTAGGAAAGTCATCACATACATAGTCACGGGTTCTCAGAGTAGGAAAGTCATCACATACATAGTCACGGGTTCTCAGAGTAGGAAAGTCATCACATACATAGTCACGGGTTCTCAGAGTAGGAAACTCATCACATACATAGTCACGGGTTCTCAGAGTAGGAAAGTTGTGACATTGCTTTTTCTGGTCAAGGTTTTGGCCTTGAAACATACGTAGTATCATTTTCTTCTGTCTTAAGGGTAGCCTTCTGTAAGAACAGCTCTCTCAGACTCTCAAAATTTCTCTGCCCAATATATCATGGGCCCTGGTGAATCTCCAGCCAGATGAAACGCATAAAGCAAATTCACTAGGATTCTATTTAATGTGTGCATGGTGAGGGTCCTGGTCTAGGCTGCTGTTTGCTGGTACCTTCCAAGCCTTTGGCTGCAGACACAGTGGGGAGACATAGCTGAGGAGTCTCTGTTGCTTTTTTGGCCACAGGGAAGGTAGAGCTGCAGCATGGGCTTCAGGCTGTCTACCGTGGCATGCCTCTGATATGGACACCAGGCTACCTCGACAGAGCCCTTCAAGTGATGGAAAGGGTGGCCTCCTCCCCTGAAGATCTCAAGCTGTGTAGAGAATCGGTATGTTTTTCCACCCCCACTCAGTGGGTCGGCTGGGTGGTTTGAATTTGTTTCCATTGTCCTCCTCCTTCCCCTGCTTTCTGCATTTGTACAGAATTGGTATTTATTCAGTTTAAAAGGATGAAAAGAAACCACAAGCATTTTCAATGTTGCTGTCAAAAAGGCAATGGAAAATAAGATTATTGTTGATTCATACCTCATTATGTAAGAAGAAAACTGTCTGCTCCCTTGAAATTCAAGCTCAGATCAATAAATACCACCCTCTTCACCACCTCCCCCATCCAAAAGGAATTTATGGCGGTATAATAGAAAACTTGAATAATTTTAATGGATTTATCCCTCATGTAGTACAGAGAGACTACATAGCAATTTTCTTTATTATCCTTGGCTGTTGGTAAAGTATCTGCCTCACAAGCTCAAGTACCGGAGTTCAGATCCCCAGACCTACTTACAAAGCCAGGCACAGAGTGCAGTTACCGTCCAGTAATGGCAGGATGGGAAGCAGGGAGATGTGAACCGCTGGAAGCTGGCTAGCTAACCTAGACTATAAAGTTGATGCCCACATGCAGACACACACAAACACCTCTCACTCCTCATCTTGCCACACAGGATCTGGGTACCAGAGAAGATGCCATCTTACTTTCTTCCCATTGGACTGCCCTTTAGTACATGTGTAATACTGAATCCATGTCACATGGTTCTGTCAATATTCAAGGTGTTTTGTTTGCCTGTTTCATTATCCTCCCCCCCCCCCCCGTGCCAAAGTTCATTTCATAGTCACCTAAGCACTTTGACACAGTTCACTAGACTGAGCTTAGACTAGGAAACACAGCGGGCCTTCCACCCAACATGGAGTCGAAGTGGTCCCTCCCATCCCCACTGTTCTGTCCAGAGACAGGCCCAGATGTGGTCTTATCAGAATGAAAGGTTGCCTTGGAGCTGCTCTTTTGTGTGGCCTTGACCCTGAAAGCCGAGGCTCACCCCTCAGCTTTCATTTCATCATGAGGTAGTCAATCCAGTGCCTACCATGGCACATTATGCTGACACCGACTGATGTCATTAATGTTCTTTCCCAGTCATTGTAACCAAGGGACACACACTTCGAAGCTGATATTCAGTGCTGGTGACTGAAAAATAAACCCACAAAATGATACATAAATCCTTTGCTGGGGATACATTCCTTCTCATTTCGCCAACTTTACGTTGTCTTTATTCTAATGTATAGGAATGTGATTGGGATGTCACTAAGAATGTGCTGTATACCCAGTCTGTGTGTGAAGGTCAGAAGCAGCTAGGCCTTGCAGCCCTGTAGGTGCTTCGTTCTGCTGTGACACTGGTGGGCTGCTCATGCAGGCCTTGCTGCTGTTCCCTTCCCACCTCTGGTGACCAACCCTGCATGAGTTACGGGAGCTGTACCACACAGTGGACGAGGAAGAGAACGAAAAGAAGGAACCCCCATGTTTGCAGTTGCTTACTATTTAAGTCACACAACCACCTCATTAAAGTGAATTTTCTGTGTGCATCTCTGGCCGTGGCCAGCAGCTTATGTGGATTAGGCTGACCTCTAATTTATAGCTACTCTGTGAGCTGGGATCTTGCTCTGGGGGGGGCCTTGCCAATATGCAGCAGCTTTAATGTGCTTTCAGAGTAGCCTTTTGTTGTCTGTGGTCTGTGGTGGTCTTTCTTTCCCTTTGTCCCAATTCCTGGCTGACTCCAAAGAAAGACATGAAAGTGAGAGAGGTCCTTTAAAGCCCATCAAACATAATTCCTGGGTTCCTACCTGGTTAATTAAAAACAAACCTACTTTACCATTGTGCTGATTCATTCATACAGGTGATCCATCCTTAGCTAAGGTTTGTAGCTTCTGTTTTATACTGAAAACTGGTGAGGGCGTTGCTCAGTTATAAAAATGTAATCCTTATGTTTGTTTCTTTTTCCTTGTGTGCAGCATGAGGATTTGAACCTAGCACTTCATGCATGAACTGCCATTCAGTAACCCCTAGCTATCCCCTCAACATCATCTTCAGTCTTGGGGGTCCCCCTTGTTTCTTTGTCTCTGGCCTGCACAAAGTCCAGACTATAACAGATGATGTCATCCTGACGCTCTTGTGCCCTGTAGCTCGATGTGCTGGATGAAGTCCTGAAGGTGGTGACGTCCCCAGATGGCCAGGCTTCAGAGACACAGCCCCAGGAAGGTGAAGACAGCTTGGGCTCAGCCAACCTGGTGGAGCAGCTTGACATTGAGGAACCAGAACAGTCCAAACTTCCCCGATACCTGGAGCGGTTCCAGGTGATTCTTAGTCAAAATGGAGCCATTTCCTGAATCAGTCTCACACAAACTCACATCAAGAATTGCGGTTGTATTGTTTCCCACAGGCCATGGCCTTTCAAGAAACCAGTGGGACTTTTATGATTTCATGCTTGAGCTGGTCAATCACGGTTCTGTTCCCTGGGGCAGCATGGCATCCCCAGTGGTCCCTCATTGGTGCATGATGGGTAGATGAAGCCTTCTGTTAACAACAGCCTGATTCCCACTCAGTGGAAAGTGGCCGGTCATTTCTCTGCAGTATACCAAATGTGCTGGGTTGGACACTCAGTTAGACAGACATCAGTCACACTTACAGCAGAGATAAGAGTCAGGCATGGCTTATGGCTCGTACCTGACAGCGTTGTGCTATTCAGCAGGGCCATTAGAGACACAACTGCCTGTGGACAGGTTTCCAGAACAGCACTGAGCCCTCACACGGGCGGGCGCTGAGCTCTGTCCCAAATGCACTGCTGTCAGAGTCAGGGAAGAAAATCCATGAGCCTGCTCTCTGCTTTGTTTCTTGTCCTTAATACAAAAAGAAGGAAGTACTTTCAGGTTATGACGTCATTATAGGAGCAGGAGACTTTCCCACCCACACCAGCCGCTCCTCTGTACCTTTTCACGGCAGGTAGGAGAACTGGACTCTTACTGTAAGTCTGGTTCTTCTGAACCAGCAATGGCAGGCATCCTTATAACAGGATCCCATTGCATTTTAGGCAACTTCTTCTGTACTTCTTCCCAGTACTTCTTCTGTACGGGAAGCCATTGCTTAGCTTCTCTCCTGTAATTTGAAACTCAGAAGAAAAAGAGTAATGTTCCTATCATACCCCAAGAACAAAGCAGAGTAGAGAATTGATACACAGTCCTTTCTCCTAACTTTGCCTGTCAGTGTACACAGCTTGAAGAAGAAGAAAACATCACCACACTCATGCTGCCTAAGGCTGCTGGGCCACTGGCAGCTGGCAGTTTTGACTGGCTTTTTTACATTTGTATACACAGTTTTGATTGGTTTTTGACTTTTGACTCTTTTTTTTTTTTTTTTTTTTTTTTTTTTTTTTTGTCTGTTGCATCTCAGAGGATGGAAACCCGGCCTTCACTAACTTGCAGCCCTCATACTTCCACAGGACACTTTCTGAGCATTCAAGAGAGAACAGAAATGAATGTTTGTAGCCTGTGATCTGTGACCTTAGCTATGTTAGCAGCTGCAACCTCCCTCCCCCATTTCCTTCACCCTCACAGGAGGCCTGGGTGGGAGAGTCTCCGTTTACAGGACACAGCACTGAGTTGGGATTTGGACAAAAGTCAACGGCCTCACAGTTGAGATTCCCTGGGTATCTCTTTGGCCTCAGACTACCTGGAAAATTATGTCAGAAAGAAATCATTTCCAGGTTACATATTCTTCCTGTTGCTTGATTTTCATTAGTCTGAGGTAATCTGTTTAGGTCTGTTTTTATAATCAGACCTCAGTCTGCTCCTTGGATCTCATCGGTCTGTCCCCCTTTCGCCATTCTGCCTGACCAGATTTTATCCTGTACACTAAGTCACCTCGGGGTGAGAACACATGTGCAGCTCAGCTGCAGCTGGGGCCCTAAATGTTGCTCTCTGGTGAGCCGCATCTTGAAGCACTTAAATAGATTAATGCTTTTAGTCCGTATTCCGGAATCCTACACTGACCTACCAGGCTGCCATCTCAGATGGAGCTGTAAGCAGGCAGGAGGTAAGGGCTGACCTGTGGGGGAGCACAGCAGGTGGAGGTAAGGGCTGACCTGTGGGGAGCACAGCAGGTGGAGGCCTGCAATGTTCAGTCACTCCAGAAAGCTGTTTAGCATTAGTGAGAAATCCCTGAAATGATTTCCATCTGTTTAAAGGAACCAGGGGAAGTCACTTAAATGAAAAGGCAGGGTTCCAAAGTCCAGGCTGCCATCTTGATTGCATCCTCACTACTCAGTTAGGAGCGGGCCTGAGTGGAGAGAGACCTTGTGGCTTAAATAAGAACTGAACATGAGTGAAGCAGGGAGTAGAGGGGCAGGTGCGTTTTGTGAGTCAAGCTGGTGATCTTGTGTACTGGGCTGCACTGTGCGCATCTTGGTTTAACAGCTGAGCTGGGGAACCAGCAAGGGGCAGCTGCACCTGGAGGAGAGGTGTAAGGCACCTTTTCCTGCAAGCAGATGGCACAGTTGTTGAGTGGAGGACTCCGTTGTTCTCACTGTCCTCTTTTCTCCTGCCTGTCTTTTACCTTTTGTTTTCCCTTTGTTTCCAACAGGCCTCTCGGTCTAAACTGCAGGAGCTGAACAGAGTTGAGTCCGAAAGTCTTTTGACTCTGACCACCCAGCTTGTAAATGAAAAACTCCCCGCCTGTGAGGCCGAGGACCTGGCCACTTACGAGCAGAAACTTCGTGAGTGGCACCTGGAGCGGATGCAGTTGATCCAGAGGGAACAGGAACAGAGGGAGAAGGCAAAGCAAGAGTACCAGGCTCTGAGCTCCGTAGAGAACACAGCCTAAAGTGCCCCAGGCTATCCCAGCATCCGCCAGGACAGGATGGGGCTCGGCCTCTGCTGTCCAGTTCTTCTCTTCTTACAGGAAGCTGTGCATAGCCCAAAAACCAAGATGTGCTGTATGCCAAGACATGCCAGGACACTGTCTGCCCATCTAGATGTCAAGGGCCAAGGAACTAAGAAAGTGGCAAAGGGTTGGGCTGAAGCCACCAGCTAAATCTCTTATAGGGGCTCTCAAGGCTTACAGTGGAGCCCTGGGCACAGACTGGAAATAGTGGGTGAGCATGACGGGAGGCTGTAGCTGAAGAATCGGGTCTGTAGCACAGGTGTTTGAATGATTTCCTGCCCATGTACATGGAGCATCGGGCTTCAGGTCCTGATGTTGGTAAACTGAGACCCACCCACATTCCAGAGCCAGGTGCTCCTTTAGCCCACGTCCAGTGACGCAGCATGACCAGCCGTCAAATGTGACACGTTTCCACTGTTAACGCTGGTCTCATATTCTCCCTGTGCATATGCACCATATAGTAAGCCTTTATAAAGCTTGCAGCTTCATGGACTGCCTGCTTCCCATCCCTGCTCAGAGGCAGCCTTTTGATACCTGCCTCCCAATAAATCTTTCCCATGTGGCCTATTGCATAGTGTGATTTTGTGGCATTCCTTGGCACTCTGGTCACCTCAAGAACCCTTACACCTGAGACCTTGTGCCCATAGTCCCCCTCACGAGTGCAAAACTAATATCCTGGTGATCTGGCCCTGCATGCTCACACAGTCCCACTACCTCTTTCCCATCATGTCCTGCCCTCTTCTTTCCCCTTTGGGAGAAGTCCAGCACAGGTCTCCAAACCAAAAGCTCACTAGATTTCTGATTATACGTATCCACAGTGACACTTACATAATGTAAAAGCTTTTGGGGGAGAAACTTGGCCCAGGGTGGGAAACCCTTATCCCCTGACTTCAGCATATCAGGATAACTTTCCACACATTGTCAAATGTGTAAATGAGCCTTGGTATGTGTGTATGTGCACACATAGACAACTTTAGAGCAGACATTTCTATTAAAGGAGAAAAGGAAGAGAGGATGGTGTTAAACCTGAGTTCCACAATTTTTGAGCCAAATTTGAAGTAATCTTTCATACTAGCCAAGATATTGGGCTCTGGCCAGAACCATTCCGGAGTTCCTAGAAAATAGCAAGTCACATTTTGCTAAGGCTTATAGAGGCATACCCACAAGGCCACTGCATTTCCCATCAGGTCCAATCAGGGACAAGCATACATCCTGATATACTTCCTGTCCACGTACATCCCGCCCACATGTGATCAAGCACATCTGGTGCAGATGGGACAGACAAACAGGACAAACAGAAGCTTCTTTTTAACTCTCTTAATTGCAAACAGGACCACTAACCTGAAAGGTATATTGTTCCTATCTTGGTCTCCTACTAACTTGTAAGGTTTATTGTTCTTATTTCTGTTTTTGGAACAAGTGTGTAGGTGATAGAATTCAGTGCAAACTGTCAGAAGATGGGATATTCCTGGAAACCTCTCTGGGAAAGGGTCAGGGGACTTTGGCCTGCCGTGTAATGTTGCCTTTAAGTAGCATGGGACATCTTTATTCAAGATTGTATCCTTTCATCAGAACTTATGGAAAGAAAGACATTACAATAATTCCAGAACATTTCTCTTTGGGGAAAAGGAGAAAGAGAGTCTTGTCCTCGTTATTTTTACTGTTTGTGGGGCAGCACACTTTTAGCCCTCCTCTATCAGACTAGGACAAGTAATGGTGACAGTCTTTACTCACAGTCCTCACAGATGTGCGGTATGCCAGCATCTTGAGGGAGTGCCATCATTCCATGCTATAAGAAAGGAGACAAAGCTAAGGAACTCCCCTGAGCCCAGTTGCTTGCTGCCCCAGCCTGCACTGTGTCCTCCAGTCAGTCCTCCAATCTCAGACAGGGTCTTCCAAGCTGACAGCATTGATGGGTAGAGGTCATCACCAAAAGTCAGGACTGGCATTCAGATTTATCAAAGGCAGGGTTTTCTCCATTAGAGATCCGGGATCAATCCAATGACAACCAAGGATGAATATTGTTGAAGCATCTTGCTTATTCTTTGGCTCTTAATTTTGCCTTTGTTCTTCCCTCGATACCCCTGTTGCAGTCCCAATCCTTGCTCAAAGGGAGGACATTCCTGTCCTTGCAGGAGCTTGCAAACTCTACCTCCTTAGAGTCTTATGTGACCATATCCCCCTCCTGGGAACTCTCAGCTTTTCGGCCTATTGTCCCTTACTCATGCACCTGTCTCCCAAACCAAGATGCCCTCCTCTCTTACCTGACAACTGAGGCTTCTGCCTGTAGCTATCCTCTGTCCCTCCCACTGATGTCTCCGCCTGTGAGAATCTGGGGCAGACTATCTGAAGTCTTCGAACTGAAATGCCTCTCTGCTTTTATCTCATACCACGACCCCTGTTGCAGCAGCTTATCCCCTGCTCCTCCCCCCTGCAAACCCTTCATCCATACCCTGTCACCCAAACTTGATCTGCAGAATCTGGTTCCTTACTTGCTTCCCTGCAACCTAGACTCCACGGTCAGCCTGGGAGAGCCCTGGTGATTGTATTAACATCTTTTCTTTCTTCCTACACTATTTGGGCCCACTTAGCATCCATGGGCCTACAGTCTGGAGCAGTCTTTATTATATCCTCTAACTGTAGCCCTGAGAATCTGGCCTTAGTTGGGAATAAGGTCTTTTGTGAAGGGTATCAAATTAAAATGAGATTACTGGTCCAATAAGACTAGTGTTCTTTAAGGAGGGCACTGTAAATGTAGGGACAAAAGAAAGGAACAAGAATAGACAGAAGGAAGAAACAAGGTGAGTACGGTAAGTGGAGCAGCCACAAGCCCGTCAACCTCCGAGGATGGCAGAGGCAAGGGAAGAGTTTCTCCTGGAGGCTTCAAACAGCTCAGCCCTATCATAGCTGGACTTCAGACTTTGAGCCTTCAGAATATTCCATCATCTCCTAAGCCCCTCGATGTTGGGTTCTTTTAACAGTAGCCGCGGGCATAACTGATACATCATGATTGGTTTCCTTTTCGTTTGCTTCGGAGCTGGTGTCAGTGTCCGGAGTAATAATTTGACGCTAACTGAATTTGTCTTCATAGTTATGGCTGTCCTCTGAACTTACTGGTCACTGTGGTTAGTGTCAGACTCGTTTTGACGTTAGCAGCCTTGCCACTCACTCCAAGTGAGTCCAAGACCCTTTCACCCTGAGAACCGAGGAGATATTTCCTGCTTTGTCAGGAAAATGGGGCTACGTCACAGAAGGGCCATGACCCTTCTGGACCCCTCACAGTGTCCTGCCCCCTGTCGTGTCTACATCTCCACTCTCTCAAGTGATACCTTTCTATCCTCTTCCTCCTTAACAAGGAGGACTCATTTGTAACCGCCATCCATACTAGCTGATGCTTCCGTCACTGGGAATTCCATTTCCCATTTTTCCGTGGCATCATCCCTACTGACTTCATCCATCTAGGACTGACTGACTCAAATCCCCCTCTATCCCATCATTAATCTAGCTCAACCTTCCCCTCCCTTATGTCAGCAAACAGCTTGAGAGTGTGGGTGCTGACCGGCTGGTGGCTCACTGATTAGCCCTGGGGAATTTGCCTCTTGGCCTTATCAGTCCGCGGTACAACATGGTGTTTCTTCAACTACAGAAAATTACTTCTTGGCGAACTTCTCCACTTGGTCCCACCTACCACCGTCCGACGGACTTGTGCTCTGCCTCACCCATACTCTGTGCACAGTTATTTGTTGAGCATGTCCTGTATGCATCACGCTATGCTAAATGCTATGTAACAGGCAGATATAGATATATAACAGTGATATAGATGCTACCTTCAATTAATTTAGGTTTGGGGGACTGGAGAGATGGCTCAGTGCTTGAGAGCATAGGCTGCTCTTCCAGAGGACCAGTGTCCAGTTCCCAGTACCCAGATGGTGGTGGGTCACAGCCATCTCTAGCGCCAGTTCTAGGGAATCTGGTGCCCTCATCTGGCCTCCTTGGGTAGTCAGGCACACATGTGGTACACAAAGATACATGCAGACAAACACACATTAAATAAAAATAAACCTTTAAAATGAACACCATCCTAGAGGCAGAGGGGGCTGGCTACCCACATCTGTCAACACAGAGCTAAGAAGTGTGAGGCAAAGGTCTAGTGATGGGGAGCTGTAGAAGAGCCTGGCAGGCTGGGAGACAGAAAAACACCAAGGAAGGGGAATACCTGCTACGTGCTTTGAATTAGCCTCTCAGGTGCCACAAGCTGTCATGTGTACATGGCCCTTGTGGGTACAGTCTTGTTCAGAGTAAAATGTGCTCTTGGGTGGGAGGGAAAAAAAAGCATTTTAAATTGAATGAAAATGAGCAGAGTGGGCTAAACCTATTAGAGCCTATAACTGTAGCGGGAAAATTTCCCCGCAAGTTGGGAGGAGCTAAGGTGGGAGGAGTAAGGAGAGGAAGAGGGGAAGGAAGAGGAGGAGCGAGGGCAGAGATGTAGGAGGATGGAGAGCCACGCAGGTATGGAGAGCAGTCCTGGGTAACAACTTATATTTAGGTTAGCTAATTGGGAAACACCTCTAATTGTGTGGGCATATTGTTATTGAACATTACCAAACATATAGAGCCTTTGATTAATATTTAAGCATTAGAGTCTCATTTCCTACCAGGCCCACGTGGATGTCGGGATGGTCTGGGCACAGCCCAGCTTTGTGGAAACAGCATGGAAGATTGGCAGTGCCATCTCCCACGCTGGCGTCTTGTGGGTGGCAGGGTCGGTGTCTCTGGCAGCCTGAGCCACGGCAGCAGCGAGAACACACCTCCGCTGCTCACTCATGGCCACAAGCCTAGGCTAGTCGGGAACATGGCAGCTGATTAAGAAAAGCCAGATTGCCGGGCAGTGGTGGCCTGTGCCTTTAATCCCAGCACTTGGGAGGCAGAGGCAGGCGGATTTCTGAGTTCGAGGCCAGCCTGGTCTACAAAGTGAGTTCTAGGACAGCCAAGGCTATGCAGAGAAACCCTGTCTCAAAAACAAACAAACAAACAAACAAACAAAAAACAAAAAAAAAAAAAAAAGAAAAGCCAGATTGAATGCCGACGGTTTTAAATATTTCCTGTAACATATAACCTATTCACCTTACCAATAAATAAATAAATAAACAAACAAACAAACATAAAAACAAAACAAAAAAAATTCAGGGAAATACAAATGTTTTATGTCCTCTCTGTTGGGCATTGTTGGCACCAACCTTGGCCTTGTGTTTAACTGCCATTTACCAGGCTATAGATATCTGATACAGTGGGACAACTGCAGATTATGAGTGTGGGTGTGTGCCATATGTTCCCCTTCATGTGTGTGTACACACACGTGTGTGTGGGAACCAGAAGCCGTCAATCATGCTCTCTTACTGAACATCAATCAATTCAGCTAGGCTGGCTGGCCGCTGAACTCAAACCATTGAGCATTTCTCTGTCTCTCTCTCTCTCTCTCTCTCTCTCTCTCTCTCTCCTCTTCCTCTTCCTCCTTCTCCTTCTCCTTCTCTCTCTCTCTCTCTCTCTCCTCCTCCTTCTCTCTCTCTCCTCCTTCTTCTCTCTCTCTTCCTCCTTTCTTCTTCTTCTCTCTCTCTCAATCTCCTCCTCCTCCTCCTTCTTCTTCTCTCTCTCCTCCTCCTCCTCTTCCTTCTTCTTCTCTCTCTCTCCTCCTCCTCCTCCTTCTTCTTCCTCTCTCTCTCTCTCTCTCTCTCTCTCTCTCTCTCTCTCTCTCTCTCTCTCTCATACACACACACACACCCCCACACTGGAGTTATAGATGTAGATCTTATTGAGTGACTTAGATTGTGACTCAGGTCCTCATGCTTGCACGGCAGACACTCCACCCACCACACCATTAGGCCAACCCAAGGTTGTGAGAAATCTCCGGCAGCCTTGAGAAGTGAACAGAGTTTAGCTCCTTTTTACCTTCACTGAAAACCTCCAGCTCCGACTGCCTCCTGGTTTTGCTTTCAGTACTGATAACCCAGCATGCTATTTTAAAATTTTTCTACCGCAGCTGAATGGTGCCCACTGAGGAGTCTTTCACTACTGGATATAAGGATCGTTTTTAGACGCCTGTGTCATTTTGGTCACCCAGGTGTGGATGCAGTCACAGGTTGAGCTGTATGCAGGTGTGCCTGAGAAAGAACTCAGGATGTGGAAGTGAGCCTGGCAGAGACACACCCCACAAGGGCTGTCCCCACCTGTTGCTGTTGCCTGGAGATGCTTAAGGCTCTTCTTCATAACCAATGCTGGTGAACTGAGGCTGGGACTATCTCCTGAGCCACCACTCGAGCGCCCTCTCCGTGCGACATTCTGATGGCTATGAGTGCTATGCTTCCTCTGCCTCTGTGGAGTGTGACCCTCTGCTGGGTCTCCTGGCTTCCTGTGTGCACTACTCTAGCAGGCTCATTTTCCTGAGACTGAGTCTGTAGTTCCTGGCATACCAGACAGAGCGGGCTAGGTGTTTCAGCTTTGCTCTGCATGGCTCTTCCCTATCTCTGGGCTCTTCTGTCTGTTTTGGTAGGTAAGGCAGAATATTGCTATGTAGCTCAGGCTAGCCTTATGCTCAGGATCACCCATCCTCTGCCTTGTAAATACTGAGATAGCACATAAGAGCTCCAGAGAAATGGGTACCATTTTGAACCAAATGGAACCACTGAGAAAATGAGAATATTCATTTTGATTTCCTCCTTGCCCTGCTCCTCACTGCCATGGGATTGAACCCAGGGCCCCACCCTTGTTCCTCTAGGCTCTTATGAACCATCCTCAGGGCAAGTTTGCCACCCCCCTTGGAGTGTTAACCCCTCCCCATTTTACTCTGACTGAATTCCCTGAACGCATCAGTGGCACTGGACTTTAAATTCCATGAAGACGGGGGCTTTTACTTTCTCAATTACTGTATCCAGAGAACAGTCATCACTGTGAGGAAAGCACTTATGTTTATTTACTGAGGAACATTTCCTCTAAGACTGAAAGTCTGGGGACCGGGCTGTATCATTCTCCCAAGAGAATGCCCCACAAGGAAACCTCTGTGGGTGATTCAGACTGAGTGAATCTTGTCAGATAGGTGTTTTATGGAGTGGGAGAGCATATCGGAGTTATCACTGACTCACTTGTATTCTATTTATCTGTCTCGAAGCGGACAACTAGGAGGTGAAGACGCTAGACGCCTACACCAGCATCCCAGCAAAAGCCTGCATTTATCGATTGTTCACAGCCAAGTGGCATAGTAAACTCTTTACCAGCATTGTTGTATGTAGCCCCTAAGAACGTGGTGAGAACTCACGTCTAACCTGGTTAAACATCTCAGAGGGCACAGGAGAGCATACTACCACATACCCCCAAATCCCCCTGGTCCAAAATATTAATAGTTCAGAACCCCTGGCTAAGACCTATGGCCAGGGTACCCAAGGGACTTCCTGAAGCGATAGAGGTTAGACTGGGAGAGCAAGAGGGGCTTTCTTTTCTGAGTGAATATGCATATGAAATACATATGGCAGGAACGTCATTATTCTTTCTGAACAAGATTCCTCAAGGAAATGGGCAAATGATGACCTATATGAATGTCCCGCCCAAGTGTAACTAGGCTAGAAGTCTAGAGTCCCCAAATGAAGATGCTGTTGCATGACCACGGGAGTCAGGGGCTCGGATTCTGCGGGCACCCAATATCCTGACTGGGTGTGGCTGAGCAGAGGTAACTCATCTCTGAAGTGGGCTCAACTTCGGCTTTAGTGAATCGTAGCAGCAGAAAATGTAATGTGAACGTGAACTGACAATGATAAATATTGTAGAATCCCACTTTATAAACAAGGGCCATGAGGAAGGCTCTCGGGGCAGAGTAAATCTAGAAGCTTGCCTTGTAGTCTAGCAACTTCTGGGCTCAAAAATAGCCTTTTCTCACTCTGATTTGGCCTTTGCTTATGGCCCAAGATACTTTTGCCTGTGCAATATTGAGGAAATTAAAAAAAAAAAAAAAAACCAACTTGTGGCAATGCTTCTCAGACCATGTCAATTAAATACCTTTAAATATTTACTTTAAGCAAGACCATTAGTTATGTCATGTGCTTATTGAGAGCGGGTACACATCAGATTCCAGATCTGCCCTCGACATGTTCAGAAAACAGGGAGTTTATTCTTGTCAAACACATCTGGAAATAAATTCCCATTATGAGATTTACATGATGAATCAAGGGCTATGGAGAAAATCTATATAAGATTTATAAAAAGAAACTTGTCTTTTGATTACCTAATGGTAGAAAAGCATTTGCTCCTCCCCCCCTTCATCTCCAGAGTTCAAAATAATTAATACTTAAATACTTAAAACATCCTTAGGACGGTCTACCACCACATGAAGGTTCTTCCCATGTGCTAGGTCACTGCTGGGGTGGCTGCCTCCAGGGTGTGGCTCACCAGCCATCAAATGCCCACTTGATTACAAACATCTTGTTCAGAAGTCTCTTTCTTGTGGGCACAAAGTCCCTCCCCTGAGGAGCTATTGGCTTGACTATAAAAGACACCAAAATAAGTTTCGAAAATCAGCTGGGGTCCTCTTGGCTGACCACCCATAGCCAGGGAGCCCACCATGAAACACGTGATCCTGGAGGCAAAGTCCGAGTGACAAAGGAGCCAAAGACGTCTCAACACACGAGTGAACTTTTGCCACTTTGTATTTTATTGTGGAACTGAGTTTCTGTTTTTTTTTTTTTTTTTCCTTTACATCAAATATCCTCGATAGAAGAGGGGATATTGCACACAAATATCATAAAAGCACTACATATTACTTTCACTGGAAACTAATTTTTCTACATTAGATATGACTGGATAGGATGGAGGTGATGCAGGGTTATAAGACATAATACCATACACAGCTGCAGACCGACACAAACACCATTCAGAACAAGAGAGAGAGTGAGCTTCTCCACAGCCGGGTTTAGGACTGCACGCTGCCTGCGGGCGCATGCGGGAAAGCAAGGACCGCAGCAGCGCAGGCGCCTGAGCGGAGCCACTTCTCCAGGGCTCCTGTTTCGGGAGCTCCACACTGCGGAGAAGCCGATTATTAGCTGTTGTTTCCCTTCCTTTTCAGTTTTTGATGCTGCCTTTGAAATGAATTCATAAAGTCCCGGGTTTTGTTTTGTTTTGAAATAGTGAATAGTTTTGATACCAGGTGAATAAAACCTAATTGCTACCAAAGCGGTGCTCATCCCTAGGCTGCTTTTGGTGTGTTGTTCAGCTGGTTAAATGACAAAAGCTTACAGTTCCTCTCACGTGGAAACAGAATCGGTTTCTCCTAAATCTCAAGTATGAAAGGAAAAAAGAAGAGAAGGAAAGTCATTATCCTAACTCACAAATGTCATTGCCAAGCAGGGACCTCCTGTGACAAATGACAGAGGAGGTGAGAAAAACAACTCCGGAATTGTAGCGCCGCTCCAGGAGCTAGGATTTGTAACAGAAATGGGAGGTGGTAAAATTTCCATTAGCAAATTGATTAAATTTATAAAACGAGTATTAGAAAGCTCCTAAATTTCATAAGCTATTGGAAACACTTAAAACATTCATATACACTGGGGAAACCATTCACTATGATAGTGTAACGCTAAGAAAAAAATTTTTTTTTCTTTTGAATTCCATGGAAAATGGTGTTTGGGGCGAGGGGTCGGTCACTGTGTCCAGTCCCATCACAAGACTGAGAAAGCATGCATGGGGTTCGGGGTTTGGAAAAAGAGGACAGAATTGGTTAAAATTGAAATGGAGGATTATCTCTAAGATTTAGTCTCTGTAGATTTTTGTTTACAAACACTACCAAAAAGGTCATAATCGGGAGTGCTAGCTCAATAGAATTCCATCATTTAAACAGGGTGGAAACGCCTTCCACTCAAATATTCAATCTATACAATTGAATTAAGAATCGTATGCACAAATCTTCTAGAAGTCTGTGTCGGTTTTTAGCTCTCACCACAAATGTACGCGGTCCATTGTGGTGGCTACCTCTAAACTAATTGTGTGCATATGGAACTAGCAAGATCAGATTAGCCACACAGGTAGGAGAGGTGCCTGGGAGGTCAGGAAAACCACCCATAAAGCAAGTGTACTTCACCCTGGTGTCCTGGGCTCCGTAGCCATCACTAAGGACAGGGGGTTGCAAGAGGATGCTGTCAGATTGTGTAGGAATCAGAGCCAGTGGATCAGTGACAGTTTTGAAAAGTATTTTCCCCATTAGATTCTGAAAAAAACAATAAGAAGTATGGGGTCGAGTGGTTACAACTGAAGGCTGGCTATGGCCCTTCTAAAGTATTTATATTTTTTGTAAAACAAAATAATATAAAGGCTAAATAAATTTAAGCTGGAAAAATGGAAAATAACTCTCCATCTTCTATGAGAGAAAAGTCAACCAGAGGTCTGGATTTGGCAAGAAGGCTAGAAACTGTTTCTCTTCTTGTGTGTTATGTGGACCAACCCAACAGCTACTATTAAGTCACTATCTTGTGTGTATTCAGCTTGTCTGATGAAGTGAGAAGCAGGTGAGCTTACAGTCAATGAAGTCCGTTTTCATCACAACGGCTTTTCCATCAGATAGGACGTTTCTGTACCTTTAACGTGTCACTCTTACGGGTTTGAAAGAAAAAGGTAATAAATAAAAGCTGCATTCCTAGAGACACCTAACAAAAATAGAATATTAACTTTCTTTAAAAAATTAAACATTTTGAAAATGTGATTCACAGCATTAAGTAGACTGCACGGGTCCTCGGTGAGGGAACCCTGGAGAAATATTGTTTAAAGCCTCAGAGTAAACAGCAGTGCGAAACATATACTTCACGGACGAAAATAAACTAAAATGTCAATTTTGAAATAAATAACTAACATAGAAAATAAAATGAGGCTGTTGTTCACTACGCTGTAGATCTGCAGGAGACACAGTGTGACCGAGCACAGCACAGCTGTCACTGAGAGGTCTGCCACCTCTGAACCCTGGTACGCGGACTTGCTGCTTGAAACTTGGCGAAAGTTCTCCTCATGGTCTGTCGTCTCAAGTCTGTGGTTCAGTGGTGACGGCGACGGACATTATGTCTGAACTCTCTACACGGTGAGCACAGGAGTTGAGAATTCATTTGTTTTTAATCTATTATTTCTTTCACTGAATGTTTTCCAGAAAAGACCCCCCCCCAAGCAAACTGATGCTGGGGTGCTTCTGAACTTGGCTTTTACCTCATGGTGAATAATCTTGAAAGGAGGAGGGGATAGCACTGGGTAATGCCCTGAATAGTAGCCTACCCTGCCACCTACCCACTCCCAAACAGCACAGACTCACACTCTCACAGTATGAGAGTAAAAGGGTGGGAGGTACCACCGTTTCCGGTAGTGACGGTTTTTTAAATAAATATCACGACTTCAATATCAGACTTCAAATCTTGCCAGAACCTCAAAAAACTTCAATTTTTGTCTTACAAAAACACTTAAAATAATAATTAAAAAGAGACCATCGCTTCAAATTTTTTCTTTGCTTTTTCCTGTAAATGAAAACATTTGTTAAAAAGTTCATCTATGAAAAGTTCTTGCGTAGCTAAAAAACAACAAAAACAAAAACATAAAAACAAACTTCTGTACATGTGTTCCCGTGTGTTGAAATTAATGGAAAATTAAATAGGCAATGTAAGACAAAAGAAGGCAGATACTGTACACTTGCTGAGAACTTCTTCCACCGTAAGATTCACTGTTTTCCTGGTTCTGATCATAGAAGCCATTTCAGTCTTGAACTTGAAGCATTAAAAAAGCTACAAAAGGTGCAACGTAATTGGCTAAGTGGCCACGGGTTCATCAGAGTGGTGATGTTGACCAAGCATGACTCTTCACTAAGCCATTGGGCCAATCAGATAAGCTTCTCGTACCTTCCCTCCCCACACGCTCCTTTACCTGGAGTATCTACAATCCTACATGGATGCTTTAAAAACTTGCTGCCTCACATTAAAAAATAAGTGCATCGGGTATCTTTGTACATTCAAGTCACTTCCTAAGGCAAAATGTCTCCCGTGTGCACTGCCAACTGCTTTGGTATTTGCTTCAGTTAACTGGGGTGGACTTGGGTGTTGCTGCATGCAGGTTGACTTGGTGTGGACTTAGGTAGACAAATGCTGGGAGCATGCCTTAGATCAACCTACTCCTGTGTTTGAAAAGTCTGAGAGTTCTGAATGGGGCTCAAATCACTCGCTCGTCCAGTCTACGCTTGCTACATTATGCCGTGTACAGCCTTTATAAGCAAAGGCGTTGAATTAAGGCGTGAAAGATCTCATGCCCTCGTAACAGGCTTCATTCATTCTGCTCTTTAGAAACATGCTTTAGGAGATTAAGACTCTTTCTGATGACTCTGACGATAATGGAAAACTCCACCTGTGTAGACCACAGACTAGCTGTGGTCTGAGAAAATGCAGATCTAGTCGCTGGTGTCTTCTCTATGCCCCATCCTGCCCACTCCTTCTCCCTGGGCATCTCATCAGAACTCTCCACCTTTGTCTCTTGCATCCTTTTTCTTTCTGATTCTTCCTCTCTCTCACTCTCTCTCTCTCTCTCTCCTGCAGTCTCTTTGTCCTTCTCTCCCGCCTCTCTCCCTCCCCTCCCGCTGACTCTCTCTTTTCCTCTCTCTTTCTCTCTCTATGATAAATGCCAATACCTAGCAGAAGTCAGTTGGGTGCGCGAGTGCATGGCTTCCAGGTGTTCAGCAGAGATGAACGGGGGGGGGGGTGGGGGGTGGGTGGGTGGGGTGGGGGTGGGGGTAGGTAATTTTGCAGTAACTTGAAATCTATCGTGGGAATATGGTTACTTCCCTTAGCGGTCGGCAAAAATTGAGAAATATCAGTGACTTGCATCACCATGACACAGTATAGCATCTGGCAGGTAATTGTTCAGTGACTTAATTAGATGAATGGACGTTCTAGAAAAGGTAGTTTCAAATTCAAGAATTTCTGGAAACACAGTTCAAATCCTGTGGTGTGGGCCGGCTGCGGTTTCTACAGTTCTATCTTGCATGCAGGGAAGGACTCGTCTTGCATGACCACTGTACTACTGCTTGCTAAGACCATGATGTTGAGATCCTGCTGCTTCTCATGGGTCTCCTGGTACCACTCCCTCATCACCTCGGAGTCATGTGTTGGGATCAGAGTCACCTACAGAGGGGGAGAAAAAAATGTTTAAAGAGCAGCAGGGATAGATGCCAGGAGTCAAAACAGAACAAGGTGTCTGTTGGATCACTAGCAAAAGGTGACAAAGGAAAAAAAAAATGTTGTTTTTCCTGAAAACTGCCAATGAAGTTTTCAACCAAGCTGTAAAAATTAGAAGGTTTTTTTTTTTAAATCTTTATTTATTTTTATTTTTTTGGGGGGGGGGTCATTGAGGGGAGGAGTTGGAGCCTAGAATCTGAATCACCTAGGAACTTGTGGTTCATTCATGTAAATTTCACCAATGGTTTTTTTTAACGCAGCAGTGTTGAGAACTGTCTGGGTTAGGTATCGTTTCCCACGTTTCCATTAACATGGGGCATATGCAGTACAGACTATACTCTTACTTAATGCAAGAAGTTTTATATTGTAGCTCAAACCCTCAGAAGCTCGCCCGCTGGCTAGAAAACAGAGACCGTGGGCTACAGGAGTAAGAGGACTGATCGGCACTTCTCACGTGAATACTGTGGAAGTATCAGAAAGAAATCTTTCTTTGAAGATGTGAGCGCAGGCTGCAGAACCATAAATCAGATAACCAGTGATCAGAGCCCAGTAGGAAAATGGAGGCTGGATGGTTCTTAGCCAGCCCTGAGGGGCTGGAGCTTAACAATACCCTGAGAGACAATGGCACCACTCTGGAATTTCACCTGGAGACTTGATCCTCACACACCTTGCCCTGTGACTATATTCCTAGCTTCAGTCTACTGGTGAAATACGAATGAGCAAAGACAATTCCTTAGCAGCAACTCCACAGGCTCAGGACAACTTTGAGTCACACATACAATACTCAGAATGGGTAGGGGGAGTGGCAAGGGCAGGGACAGCAATTCATTTTAGGTTATTTTATCGATGCATGGACTGCCTCCACTGCCACTGATAGTGAACCTGTCAAGAATGCCACCTTGAGCTATCTTGGCTATCTTGGGCTAAACTGACCTTTTATTTGAATTTTTATATGAGCTGCAGATTCCTAGCTGATTTAGATTCAAGGTTCCTACTCCCCCCCTCAATGAGGAAAAGAAAAAAAAACTTTTAATTTTTACAGCTTGGTTGTGGTTCCTGGAGAAGATCAGTTGAAGACTTCACTATCGTATTTCACATGCAACAGGTGCCACACGTGGATCCTCCATCACAGAGATGCCTGTTTAAACACGCTTCCTTCTCTTCGCCTCTAGAACTAGCTCAAATGCAGCTCAGACACGGGCCTCATGTTCTTACCTGCATGTTGCTTCCCCACTGAGCCTTCCCTTCCAGCAAGGCATCCAGGACAGCCCGGCTGGGCTCCTCCGCTGCAGGGTCGTTCCCACTCACCACGTAGTAAGATGACCTCACCCTCTTGAAGAACTCAACATCAACGTTCTTGCTGCTGCTGTGGTTGGGAATATAGCATAGGTCCAGGTACACGGGAAGGCCTGGAGGCACGGCGGACGACTTGGCCGTCTTAGTGGATCCTGGCCCTTGATAACAAAGACAAAGGAAGGGACATAGCAGTGTGAAGACTCGGACACATGCACGGATCCTCAGCTGGGGCCTCTGGACCATGGAAAGGATGGCAGGAGTCCTAGTTCCCTGGCACCCCCATGTAGGGCCTCAAACACTAGGAATCAGAGAAATTATACCACGCTTGTTTATCAGCCAATAGGAGACACTGAGAAGGAGACAGCATCCTTTCACAGACAATCCATTAGGAAGTAAAAAGAGTTGCCTGGACCTTTAAAAGAAAAAAAGGAATTAGTGCCAGGTGGTAGTGGCGCACGCCATTAATCCCAGCACTTGGGAAGCAGAGGCAGATGGAGCTCTGTGAGTTCAAGGCCAGGGTGGTCTACAAAGTAAGTTCCAGGACAGCCAGAGCTGGTACATAAAGAAATCCTGTCTCTAGAAAACCAAAATAAAAGGCCGGGGGGTGGGGGGTGGGGGGTGGGGTGTTAACTAAAATAGTACTCTTCATCCAAAAGATTTAATGTGTATTTTAGTTTGAAAAGCTCCAGAAGACGGAGGCTCAGCCTATGGATCCTGATGCTATGTGGAACTGAACAAGTAAACATGAATGGACCGATACGTTTTTCAACAGCAAGAGATTTCTGATCACCCATTGAAATTAATTTAAAATCAGATGTAACGATGCATGGGGTTTGTGGTCATGCTTGCAGCCTGGCTCACATAGCTCCATGGCAGCCCTGGTTCTGGTCCCACAGTGTGCCTGCTGCACACTGTGTGGCTGTCCTACTGTGCAATGCAATGGACGGGGTCTTAAACACACAACTCTTGTAGAGACAGAAGAGTTGAATTATGAATTAAGATTTCTCATAATTCTCTACCATTGTGTCAGGATGTATCAAACTAGTGTGTCTTTGGAGTGGCTCAGGCTAGAATGTCTGATTTAAAGATAAAGCTCTGCTATTTGAGTTGATGACTTGAGCTACAGGGCGAAATGTTGAAGAAATTTGAGGTTACAGCTGGGAATTAATCTCCAATAATTTTGGAAACGGCAAGAACCTACCTCACAAAACAAAATAAAAGTCTCAAGTCATCCCTGAGGAATGGAGACCACTGGGTATCAGTGGCAAATCAGGAACCATCAGACATTTCTACTTAGCTCCTGCTGAGTAGAATTCTGGTCTGAAAAAGATCACGGTGCTAGCAAGGTTACAGGTAAGAAGGGGAAACAGCTTTAATGTTTTCCTCTTTTTCTACTCCATAGTTATTGGTCAACTGGAATTACACTGTTCACGAGCAGGTAAGAAAACACAGACGTTTCAATGGGCAGATATTACCTAAATGACAGGGTTTTTTTTTGTTAGTTTGTTTGTTTTCAAATCTGTCTATTTTAAAAATTTTACAGAAGAAATAAATATTGGGCCTAAACAAAATTCTAGGTTTGCCAGGGAAACTCTGGTTTGCAATAGGCCTTTGGGGAGCTCCTGACCTATCACCCCGATGTGATTTTTAAAGTCAGCCTGCCTGAAGCCTCCCAGAGCAGCCTTCTTACTTCTGAAGGTTTGTGACAGGCTTGCAGCAGCTATCCAGAATGACACCAACCCAGCAACCCCACCAGATAGATCCCACCCACACGGGCCACATACTCTGCTATCTCTAAGCCACACTAGGCCAGGAGGTGAAGCTTTACATTGAAAGAGGAAGGCAGAGGAAAGGTAGAGGAAAGGTAGACCATACTTTCTGGTCCTCCCAGCAAGAAGACAAACAGAAGTAGACGGGCTTTCGGGTGACACCGCCTACCTGCCGTTGCGGTCTTCGCTGATTTAGATGCAGAGGCGTTGGCTGCATTCTTAGTCTCCTTGTCCTTTTCTTCTCCACGTGCGGCTTTGACCTCAGGAGTGGTGGAGGTCTTCGTAGCTTTTTCCACGGACTCTTTCTTCTTGGGAGAAGCCACTCTGGACACCTTGTCAGAGGATTCCTTCAAGGCTCCTGGTTTGGGGGAAGCTGCTAAAGGCTTGGACTTCCCATCACCCTTTTTGACAGGTGAAGAGGACTTGGTCTTCGTGCCTGGTTTCTTTGTCTTGGTCTTCTCCTTCAGGTCCTTCTTCAGAGCCTTGCCTAGGTTCTGGTCAAGAGCCAAGGCCTCTGGGTCCACCATGGACACATCAGGGTGGCGAGGAGAAGGGCTTCGGTCTTGCATGGGGGCTGGAGGTGGGTCCATGTGTTTGTATGTGACGGTTTTGTCCGTGGGGATGGTTTCTGACTCATCTTCAGAATCAATATTGGCATCGGCTGTGATGGAGGGGCACTCTTCCGTCTCTGGGGGAACATCAGAGTCTGTCTGGGATGGGGCTGACTCACTGACTGAGGTGGGTGGAGTTTCATCGCATTGTCTGCCCTGTTGTTTTCCTCCTGAAGGTGGCGGGGCTCCTCCAGACTGAGTGAGGGGCTTCTCGGATTCTTCAGTGGGCTCTTCACCAGCAAACCACTCGAGAGGGTTTGGATTAATGAAGGAAGGTGAGAGCTCAGTCTTGGGATGCTTGAATTCACAGGAGGACACTAGACACAAATCAACATCCTGGCGAGCCTCTGAGGGGGATTTCTTTTCTGTAGTGTAGCATCGGTCTGAGGTCTCATAGGAGTATGTGGATGCCTGTGGGGTCTTGGGGATCTTCTCCATGGTCTCGTAACAGTATGCAGAGGTGTCTGGACTTCGTGTTGTTTTTGTAGTTGTCTCATAAGAGTAGCTTTCGGACTCAGGGAAGCTGGTAATTTTCTCAGTGGTTTCATAGGAGTAGCTACAGTCACCAAGTGTGTGGCCACCATCCTCAGTGTCATCGTAGCCATTGCTAATGTCATCCAGGAGCCTTCTGGACCTCTCGGTCTTTTCATAGGTGTAGTCACTTACTTCAGGGGTCCCTGTCGTCTTCTCACTGATCTCATATGAATACCCACCCTCTTCAGGGGTCCGGGTGGTTTTCTCAGTAATTTCACAGGCGTAGCCACCATCTTCTGGGGTCTTGGTGGTCTTCTCAATGGTCTCATAGGAGTACCCACTGTCACATGGGGATTTTATGGTTCTCTCTGTCTTCTCATAGTAGTAACCGCCCACATCGTGGGTCCGGATGGTTTTCTCGTGAGATTCATAGTCATAATCTTCTTCATCTGGGGATCCAGTGGCATTCTCGGGCTTTTGATAGGCATAGCTAAAGTCACCGGGTGTCTTCCCTCCGCTGTCCTTCTCCACACTAGATGTAGTCAAATCTCTATCCAAGGCCAAATGATGTTGCATTGTATCAAATAACACTGAGGAGCGGAAGCCATAGGGCTCTGCCGTTGCTGCATCTATTGGCGGAGAAGAGGAGGTTTGGTGAGCGGCCGCACTCTCTTTTGTTGCAGAGGTAGAATCTGAAAAGCCAGGTGAATATAAAGGTGAGGACTCTCGTGGGGTGAGCGGAGAAATATCAGATTTTGGTGAGAGTTTCTCTCCTTCCAGGCTCTGCACATTCTCGGTTGCAAGTGATGCATATAAAGACATCTCTCTGGGAGGAACGACATCAGAGAGAGCATCTTCCTGAAGAGGAGAGGCTATCTGAGAAGGGGTATGAGCAGAAGAGGTGGACGGGGAAGCCTCCACCTGAGACACAGAGATGAGCTCCGACAGATCATTATCCTGGGCATAGGATGGCTCTTCCGTTGGCGGGATCTTATGTGACAAACTCGAGTCCTGGATATCAGAGGGACTATAGTCCACTTCGGTTGGCCCATTTTCAGTGATGTGAAGCATACTAGCACCCACAGTAGGGTGATCTGGAGACTGCCGACTAAAGTCCATAGCAAGAGAATGCTCAGGGGATTCCTGGCCAAATTCAATAGACATTGAAGATTGTTCAGATCTGTGGTCTTGAACTGGTGTCCTGGATTTGGCTGTCTTAGGGGAGAAGTCTGGAGGAGAAATCGACATTGGCCTAGGGTACTCTTCTTTAGATGGAGACATCTCTGTTTCCTGGAAAGTGGTAGGTGTTTGCACCACAGAAACCGACAGGGAGTCGTCAACCTCTGTGGAATGTGGAGAGCCCACTTCAGCATGCAGAGAAGGAGACACGTCATCTGTGGTTGGCTCTGGAAATGAGCTTGTAGCCACAGAGGCAGTGGAGACTGAGGCCACACCCTCCATGTGAGAGTAGGTGTCTTCTGCCACACCCTCATCCACAGGTGTGGCTGACTTGTCTGAGACAGTGCCTTCTGAAATGGACATCTTGGTGTCTTCTTTGAAAGAGCCAAACTGACTGACATCTACTTGTGTTGGAGATACATCTCCTCCCAATTTCCTTTCATCCAAAGCCAGAGCTGATTGAGAACTCATGATTTCAACATCATTGGTTTTCTTTTCTGGACCAAAGTCTTCCTTTATGGGTATGAAGCCTGTGCTTTTTTCTTCCTGTTTGTCTTGGTAAAGACCAGTAGAGGTCAGGTCAGAGACAGGGCTTTCTTTGTCTGGGAAGCCTTGCTTTCCATTCTTCCCTTCAAAGGGGCTTTCTGAACGTCTGCCAAGAGCATTGCTATCAGCACTTAGAAAGTCTTCATATGCGGACTCAGATCCAATAAGGGGAGGACTGCGTAAAGGAGACAGAACTTTCTCGATAGGAGACTCTGAATCAGGTACAGGTTCATCCATGGGGCTTATGGATGACGCTCTGTCATTCTCATCTTTGTCCTCACTGAATTCAAAGCTCACTGGAACTGTCTGCGGCTTTTCAGTGACTTCTGTAGGTAGGTGACTGGACTTTTCATCAGTGGGAGATTGGTAGTAAGGTGTGTGTCCAGCACTGCCTGTCACAGACTGAGATGGCGACACTACTTCCAAGGTCTTCTCCTCGGGACTGGCACAATGTTCTTCAACTACTGCTTGGGTCACTCCAGGGGACACCGACGTTGCCTCTCCTTCTGCAGAGACTTTAATCTCATTGGGTGTCAAAGAGAAATTCACGCTACGTTCACCCAGGGGAGTCTTCTCTATGGGTGATGGTGGAGAAGGGCTCAGGGATGGACTCTTGGCTGGGCTAAGTCTCTCATCTGAAACATCTTTGATGTCCAACTCAGCACTGGCTCTCACTTCTTTCTCTTCTGTGCAGTAAGCATCACGAAGAGCAGACTTGCTGAATTTGTCTTCTTCCATGGACGAAGGCGGTGATATGGTAGAGGCAGAGGCATTGTAGTCTTTACCATCAGTGGCATCTGTTTTTGAGCCATCTGACAATCCATTGAATGATGCAACAGCAGGTTTGGAGTACTCCTGAGAATACAGTGAAGACTCGTATTTGGTAATGTTTACAAACTCCTGAGATGGGGACTCTGTCTCCTCATTGTTGGTCTCGTCACTCATCACATCACGAGGAGTAGACATCTCATCCATTGGTGTTGGCTCACTAGATATCTCAATGGTAGACTGAGTATATCCAGAGGTGGCTGTGAATTCCTCAGGCTGGTCTTCCCGATTCTCCTCATCTGAAGCAGTGGCCTCGCTCTCAGAGCCTCCAGGTAGGGTCTCATCATGAATTGAAGATGCAGGTTCTCGGCCAGGAGACTGGACTCCAGGTTGCTTGGCCGGTGTGCCCAGGAATCCATATTGCTCCTCAGTGACTCCAGCCTCCGCAGCTTTGTCAGCCACAGCCATCACATAATCTTCAGCCTCAATTCTGTCCGGCTCATAGTCTTCCTCCCTGGCATCCTCTGCTTTGTCCTCCTCATCGCCTTCCTCCTCAGATTGTTCAGCTTCTCCTTTCTCAAGCACTTCATCCATGTCTTCTTCTGCCCGGTCGTCGCCACTGGCCACAGACTCCCTTTTCTCCTTGATGTGCACGTCCGCCTCAGCCTTTGCACTTTCGTCATCTTCTGTGGGGCTGTGCTTAGAGGCACTTCCGCTCACATTGTCTTCCCCATCCTCTTCGGGCTCCTCGGCCTCCTCAGTTTCTGCCTTCTCTTCATAGTCTCCGGTCTCTGAGGATTCTTCAAAACCAGCTCCTTCATCTTCAAACTTCTCAATGTCATCCTGCTTCTCAACTGGCTCCAGCTCCTCAGGGGTTTGCTCACACTCTCCCTCCCCCTCGGTTGTGGTGATCCCCTCATCAGGTGACTCAGCAGAACCTTTGCTGACTTCTGTCTCTTTCTGGATGACGTAGGCTTCTTCCGGCTCTGTTTCCTTCAGTTTCTCTTCATCTTCAATGAGCTCCAGCTGAGGCTTGATGTCCTTGGCCACATCAATCTCCTCAGCCTTTAGCTCCTCAAAGTCCTTGGTTAGATCCTCAGGGGATGACATAAGGGACCTCTCAGCTTCAAGTTCTTTGGCAGGACCACTGGCCGCGATTCCAGCTGCCGCCACTGCCGCAGCTGTGGTGGCAGCAGTGCCAATAGCCGTGGCAGCTGCTTCCGTGGTCTTGCCTTCCTTTTTAATGACCTTGACCTTTCCCTTGTCCTTGAGTTTCCCGGCAGCAATAGGCTCCTTCTTGGTGGACTCTTCTTTCTTGGCTACTTTTGGTTTTAATGAAGCTGGTTTCTTTGTGTCTGACAGAGGAGTCGATTTCTTTATGTCTTTGGAGATCTTCTTGATTTCCTTTTTGGGTTCCTTGTCTTCCTTCTTGGCTTCTTTCTTTTCGTCTTTCTTCACCTCCTTCTTGGCGTCCTTCAGAGGCGTCTCCTTCTTCACCTCCTTCTTCTTGATCTCCTTCTTCACATCTTCTTTTTTTGGCTTCTCGTCTTTCTTGAGGGGTGTCTTGTCTTCCTTTTTAGCCACTTCTTTCTTGGGCTTCTCCTCTTTCTTTTCTTCAGGTTTTGTCTTTGTTTCCTTTTTTGCCACTTTCTCTTTGGTGACTTTGGGTTTGCTCTCAGTGGCTTGCTTCTCAGCCACCTCAGCTTTTACCGGGGACTGCTCCTCTTTGCTGGGCACCTCCTTTTCTGTCGCTGAAGGCTTACTTTCTGTCTTGACCGGCTTATCTTTTTTCACTATCACTTTCTCCTTGCTTTCAACTTTGGGTGTTTTCTCTACTTGACTAGCTTTTGTGACTTCAGGGGCTTCCTCTTTGGACTCCTTCCTCACCGATTTACTAGGAAGTGGTTTTGTGGCTGGCTTCAGACTCTCTCGGCTGTCAGCCCGCTGTTTCAGTTTGACCTGTTTCACTGGGGGGGTGGACACCTGGCCAGTGAGATCTTTTTGGGTGGCCAGTGGCTGCTTTAGGAAGTCTAGATGTTTGAGTTTCTCAAGTCCTTCTAGGATGTTGTACTGGGTGCTGTTTCCAGGAAACAGAACCCGAATGATTTTCTCAGCAGGGTTGGCTGGATGCCACACAATCAAAGACGAGACTGAAGTGAGATAGGAAATTGGGATGTCTACTTCTTGACCATTGGGCAGGATTAGTTCGGCCTTGTCTTTGTTGGTGCCAGTCCACTGTTGCATAAAATACTGCATTTCCTTGCTGCTTTTGACTGGGTTCAGCACATACATCTCAAGTTTACCCACTCCCATTTTCTGGAAGAGGATGACAGGCTCAATGGTATTGCCTACACTTCTAAATAAAGGCTCTGGTTTCATGGACAGTTTGTTTAGATACTGGAGGGTGAAGCATGCTTCTTCAATGCTTCTCTTCATCTTGATATTGGGTTCTGGGTTTTTCAGATTTTCAGGTACATTGAGAAACACAACCCCCAAGTCAGGGGAGATGAGGTTTTTCATCCAGTCACTGTTGCTGGTGGAGCCCTGGGACCGCTCCTCTTCCAGCTCTGCGATCTTACGCTGTAGCATGCTATTGATCCCAGGCAAATTGTCATCCCCAATGTGGGTGAGCAGGATGGAGTCCACACGGTCCAAGTGCCGGATGAGCTTCCAGAAGCAAGACTTTCTCTCTGACCCCCCGTTAATGAGCATGTTGAACCCATTCACTGCAAACAGGGCCGAGTCCCCACGGCCCCCTGGGAAAATGTAACAGCAAGGCTTGGAGAGCTTCAGAAATCCGCCCGAGGTCGGGGGCTCCAGGATGTCAAAGGGAGAGGGGACTTCTACTGACTCTGAGAGATACTCGGTAAACTCAGAAAGTCCCTCCATTTCTGGCAAGATAGAAGCTGAGTTGAGCTTAATGTTGATGAAGTCTTGAAGATTGTGTCTGTCAAGGTTGGAGTTCTTCCAGTCTCCCTCCTCCGGGCAGAAGAGGGTGAGGCTGGCTTTGTTGGCAGGGTGGGTGGTGCTCAGGAGCTCCCCAATCTAGATTTGCAAACAGAAAGAAAGGGAAGAAAGCATTAGTGAGGTCATCACTGGCTTATCATCTCCATCACTGCTAGTTATTATAGGATCACTGACTTCATATAGGACTTGGCCCCAGAACTTGGGAGGCAAATGCAAGTAGTCCTCTGTGAGTTCGAGGCCAGCCTCGGCTACAGAGCAAGTTCCAAGACAGCCAGGGCTACACAGAGAAAACCAGTCTCAGAAACAAACAAACAAAAACCTGACCATTACTTGGCCATGGTTCTGATTACAATATTGAGAAACTTGAAGGTGGACAGCCTCTGTTCTGAGTCCCCATATGTACCCTCTGCTACCTGAGGCCTCTGCTCTAGGAGCCTCTCCCTGTATGTCCTTGACCAGGAACCCTGTTCCAGTTCCAAAACTAGGAACCATCTGGGTGACTGGTGTTTATATCACAATAGTTATAAAATAACTTGAATATCGCCTCTGGGTGTTTGCCATGCCAAGATGTCCTTTAACAAATACTAGACAATCCCAGGAGAACAGCTATCCATCATTTCACCATGGGTTAGAGTCCTTTCCTTTAGCCCAAGTCAGACAAAAAGCCAGCATGGAGAAGAAGGTTGGTATGAAGTCTCGACACTAGCTAAAGAGCTATTGGCAATTGATAGCTGCTAGAAAAGGGATAGCTAGTTCTCCTTAAAAGGGTGTGGCCCCTTACTAAATAGACCACACCCAGTGGAAGGCCATACACCCAAGAATATATGGGCAGCATACACCGGAGAAGGAGGGTTTGTTTGTTTGTTTAAATGAAAAAGAGGATACAAGGTTAACTGGTAGGGAGAGGGGACAGATGTGGGAGGAATTATAGGAGTGAATAAATATGTATGTCAAAGTACATTGTACAAAATCCTCAAAGAACTAATAAAAAATAAATAAAGCCTTTGCTTCTCTTAATTCACTGGGCTTGTCAAAAAAGGGCCAGATCAGTACATCTGAGGAAACCAGGTGCGTCTTGTTTCTCCTTTCAGAATTCAGTAGACATAGGAATAAAAAGTGCAGTGGGTTTGGTTTTGTTTTTCCCTCTGGGAGGCAGGTAGTTACTGGTTACCCACTGCTACAACGAAATACTAGGTTCTGTCACCCACGCTCACCGTGTGACTGGCCTAGCAGACCCTCTGCAAATAGAAATGCTCCTGATGAAGCCCTGATAACAAAGTAGCTGGGCAAACCAGTGGCCACGTTCACTCCTTTGTGTAAGTTTAACTCTAAGGTGAAAAAATAAAAATAAATAATTCCAAGGTGAGCCGCTCAGCTCTCTACATGATCTCAATGGATGGGGGGGACAAACTGACTGCGACTGAATCAGATCTCATTTGGCATAAACATTTTTTTTTTTCAATATGCCCTTCAGTACTTCCCATGGAAGAAAATATGGAAGACTGAATCAGGACCAAAACAACAAGTATGGCTTACAGAAAGTTTTCCTTTCCAATATCAGGGCCATGTGTTTTTATCGGTCTTGACTCAGCAAAGGTATACCATGTCATAAGCCCCAAACTTCTGTTTCAGCAGATCTCACACATCAGCTCAGAGGTTCAAGGGAAAAGGGCCTGCATTCTGATACAGATGATTCAGGGCCAAAACAAATGTTCATTTCTGAGCCACTGGCTCTGAACCCTTACCCTTGGCTTCTAGTCTCATTGAGTTCCAGAACACTCCATTCCAAGGCTATGGCTGTGAGGGTATGTATGCAAAGACAATGTACAGAACTGACAATTTCCTACAGTAGATTGCAGGGGAGCAGCCATTTTTGTTCTGTTAGACTATCCATCATAAATTGATGTCATAAAATACCAAAATAACAATGCTGTGTGCCATTTTCCTCTGACTTAATCATCTTCCATAAACCAGTTAAATGTCAACTCGTGTTTTGAGAACTAAGAAAACTAAAACAGCAAATGGCAAACACCCATGGGGGTAAAGGGAGTCACTGAATACAATATTTCTTATAACCGTATCCTTAGGGGAACTTTGTTCAGATTATTTGCTGGCCAAAGCAAAGATGAATACGGTTTTATTCTTATTGCATTTACTCACTTACCTATTTATTTATTTGTTGCCCATGTATATGTCATAGTGTATGTGTGTGGAGGTTAGAGGGCAACTTGCTGAAGTTGGTTCTTTTTTTTTATAATGTATGGGTTCTTGGGGGTGGGACGTCAAATGCAGGTTGACATGCTTGGTAGTAAAAGTATCTTTACCTATCTCATTGGCCCTTTAAATAATTTCCTACTACATTTTATCTATTTATTTTAAAATATAGTTTCTTGTCCAGTAATTGGCATAGACTCTCCTCACCACAATTTCAACATGGTAGGGCTCTCTCATTCCTAACTTTCACACAGCGCACATGAGAACTATTCACACTGTGCATTGTAGGGTGGCAAACCAAGGATAATCCAAACTGCCACGTCTTTCACAACAAAAATTTAAAACTAAGTTCAGTTCATTTTAATCTCTGAGATCCAGTCTAGCTGAGCTGAAGCAAATTGGAGGTCTAGTCTAGCTGTGTGCATCTGGGATTATCCAGTCACTAACTTAAAAATGGTTTTTTTTAAATTTATTGATTTTGTTTTATGTGTATGAGTGTTTTGCCTGTATGTGCAGTACTCATATGCCTGGTGCTTTTGAAGGGCAGAAAATGGTATCAGGATGGTTGTGGAGCATCAAGTCAGTATTGGGAACAGAACCCTATTCCTCTGGAAGAGCATCCAGTTCTTTTAACTGCTGAGCCATCTCACCAACCCTTCACCATTAGCTTTTTAAATGAAATATATAGTCATAATTCAAGGAGGAAAGTAAGAAGACTTGAGAAATATCCTACTTTCTACCTCTTTACTGTCTTCAGAGAGTTCCTATGAAATGCAGAAAATGACTCAAAAAAATCTGAGTAAGTCGGGGAGCATGAAAGACAACCAGGAGCCATTACTGCACAGAAAACTATGATTTAAGGAGACCAGAAAAGAAAGCCTTCAGCACTGCTGGACAATTCTCTATCCAGACAGGGAAAATTTAATCACTCTGGAAAAAACATCAGCATGCTGTATGCAACAGACAGAAGCACAAAGACAAGAGTTGGAGAGAGCCAGTTAAGGAGACAGATGGGATAGGCTAGGAAGTAGGAAGGATATCACAACATCCTTGGGGCTACCCAACAGAACTAAAGCCTCTGTGTTTTCCCATGGTACAACTCTAGGCCTGTGAGATAAGCATCAGGATGAGGACAGGAGTCAAGGGCAACAGGTATCTTAAGATACCCAGTCCGTGGTGATGCTCAATCCACACCTCGGCAGTGAATGGAGAGACCAGTAAGGCTTGACAATACTGGCAGTAGTAAGGACATGATGTCTAGTTGTTTGAAACCCAGGCAGCTTCCAAATGAACCGGGAAGCCATGTAACAGCAGCCACACAGCAAACCCTATTAAAATTAAAGTTTTGTTATCTTTGCTTCCCTGATGGAGAACCAGGCACAGTACACAGTACACTAGGTTATACTGCACTAATTTTGGACAGTTCAATACATGCCGTCTCCCTGTAGCGGTGACAAGTGCCTGCCAATGCTTATCAAACAAAGGTTGTTACCATGGTTCTCACAAAGATGGATGGTGGACATGAGTGGGAGTGATACTGGTTTGGGATAAGATTGTCTCTTTTGTTAATTACCTTTCCTGATTAAATGCAGGCACACTGAAAGAGGAAGGAAGATACAGGAATAAACGGCTTTACTGGATATATTAACAAAACAAACTATAATTTCTAAGCCATGGACTTCTAACTACATTTTCCTTTTTGATTGAATGACCTCCTTAGCTGAAGAGGAAATACTGTAGACAGAGTGTCTCTGGGCTTTGGCAAGATATATAACAGGGTCTTGGGACCGTGTGATAGCAGAATTACGTGGAATTATAGGCAGTGGTGTTCCTTAGTGTCAACCAGGAGGAATCTCTGCAGCAGGTTGCTCCAAGTTCATTTCTCTGCTGTTGAGTACTGACTGGGATGAAAATGGAACAGACATGCTTGTCAAAGCTGCGCATGGCTTCAAAACGAGAGGAGTGAGGGAGTATGGGACAGTGGAGCTAAGGTGTTTAGGAAAGCTGTGGACTTAGGACATAATGGCAAGGCAACTGTCAATAGGGTGGCATTCTAAAGATTTAAATGTCAGGTTCAACAGCCAGCAGATAAGGACGGGCTTGGAAGACGCAGCTTAACAACAATATCCATGGAAACGCTGGGGGATTTTAGTTGACAATCAGACGGATTTATATGAAGCCAAAGAAGCTTAAACTTGAAGGTCCCTTACTGGCCCGGTCATCTACTGAAGTACCATACTTAAAAGGTTTATTAATAATGGGTTTCCTTTTCTCCATATTATGTTAATTTGCAGAATGCCTCAAGGCCCATATTTCTTTTCCACTGACACCTAATCATGCTTGGAGAACATTTGAAGCTTTTAGACTTATTTATTAACCGGACTGAGAACTGCTCAACTTGCTGACTCTGGTGACACTAATCTGGTCAGATGATTTCTGGAAAATGAGGCCTAGGTTAGGACAGGACGGCTAACAAGTTGTATTTATTTATTTGTTTGTATTTATTCCTCTCTCATTCTCTCTCTCTTTCTCTCCCTTCCTCTCTCTCTTTTTTTTCTCTCTCTCTGTCTCTCTCTGTCTCTCTCTCTCTCTTTCTCTCTCTCTGTGTTGATGCTGGTTGTCAAAATCAAGGTCTTGGGAATGCCAGGCAAGCACTCTACCACTGAGCTGTATCATCTCCTACCTGAATTGTGACACTTTAGAGAAACCTGATTAAACAAACAAAAGTCCAGAAACAAGTCCTACTTGCTGGACCCTTCTCTTTGACTCCAATCTCTAGAGTTTTTTTCTTAATGCTTTCCCGCTAGAGTTAAGCATCTGTCTTCTGGGCTTTAAATACCCATAGTATACAAATGGATTACAAATGGGTATCTATCATCAACTTAGAGTTTCTTAGCTCCAGAGTCCACCTGTTTGATAATTCCAAGGTGTCAAAGAATGACAAGTTCTGAAAACCTGGATATTCTCCACACTTACTGTGACAGCAAACACACAGGGCCTTTGCATTTAATAGATAAGTAAAAAGAAAACAGAAAATACTTACTCTAGGGGATGGGTGGGAAGGATGCTGTGAGTAAACTCGGGGTTAAAGTTCCTTCTTGAAGACACGGTGAAACAGAAAGAAAAGCCTTTTCTATGGGAAGGTTGAAAATGTTCTTGGAAATGCTTGGTTTTCTAACGTTATGTTTTCTGATTCCTTTTAAGTTGACTAGTGTGTTTCCAGGGTTGGACAAATGGAGCAAGACTGAACAGCAAGTGACCTCAAAGGAGTCATTCTGCAAGACTTCTTCCAAGGCAACATTGGGTAATCATAGCCCCAAATATGAGTATCCATTGGTCTGCTCTAGTGGTTTTTAAACATTTTTTATTAATTTTGCCTGCATGTCTGTCTGTCTGTGTAGTACATGCATCCAGTGCACTTGGAGGCAAGAAGTTGTTGGGTCCCCTGACACTGGAGTCATAGAAAGTTGTGAGTTGCCATGTTGGTGCTAGGAATCAAACCTGGATCTCTGGAAGAATAGCTGGTGCTCTTAACCACTGACCCACCTCTCCAGTCCCTAGTCTAGTAATTTTTAATCCACCTTAGCTCTGTAGCATCCTCTTTTCAATGTTTAGGTAAAAGAAACACAGGCTGGGGTCCTCTGGTTTAGCGTGTGTGTGTGTGTGTGTGTGTGTGTGTGTGTGTGTGTGTGCATGAATTCCACCACCCCCCCCTACCAATGATCTAGTCTATTAGAGAAAATTGTGGAAGGCCTTTCTCATGCACTGAGTATGACTTCCTCTGAAGAAGGTGGGGTAGGAGAGGAGAATATGACCATCCATGGTATCTATAGTGGCTGGCGGATGTAATAACATGCAAGCCACTCAGAACCCACGTTTATGATTACAAACCCTGGAGAAGTTGCCCCTTCTATAGAACGTGCATTCTTTAGATAAGGTTTTCTTTTTCTTCATAATTAGTGGTAAAGCTGGGCACATGCACAGTCCACTGTACAACATCTCCATTGCCAGGACTTTTAAAAGTGATTTAAGTGGCAACTTCATAAAAAAAAAACCATTCTTCATTCTCAAAGAGGGGATTACTCGGGGCCCAGATGACTGGCATATGATACCTCCTTATGCAGAGTCTTGGTGATGATAAAATACTTTTCCTTACACATTTCCTTTGTTTGGCTTCATGGCAAAAACACAAACCTATCATGTGGCCAGAAGGAAAACTCCAGAAAGGAACTGCAGAGCTGTACAGGAATGCAGGAAGGCACCATTGTGCATGCAAATGAGCCAAGGTTGCTGAGGGCGGAGCTGATCTTACCAGCCTTGTCACTTGACCGATCAACGTGACATTGGCCACGATAGCACGATCCCCTTCCTGGGACAAGATGCTGACATCTAAAATGCCAGACAAAAGCCCAAGTACCTGTTGTAGCACATGATCTACGAACAGATCTTGAAAAATCTATTATAGGGACTGTTCGACAATTTCCCAGCATCCCTCCAGGGGAGAAAAAAAAAAAATCATAGTTCTTTCTCTGGCATTTCAGGGCAGTTGAGCAATGTGGCTGTGATATAGCAGGGCATTTGGCTCAGCCCTGGGGGAAGAGGAAGCACAGCTCCAGAGAAAGACACAGGCAAGCTTCCGCCTTAAAGTGGGAAGACAAGCCAGCTGTGAGTGAGCCCAGGGGCCTCTGAGCAAGGAGCCACTTGCCAGCCAGAGATCTTTCTCACTCTGGTGAGCTGGTGCTATTTGCCTCCAGGTACAGATGACCTCACACCCTCTGAAAGAACTGGGGCTCCACACACTGAATAAAAATGTCCCTTTTCCACACTTCCTTGCTGTCTCCCTGACCTGTGTGTGGAGAGGGGAAACTGTTGTGCTATCTCTCCAGGGTTTTCCTGCAGCCTCTAGGTGAAACCAAATGAAGCTGGACAGTTTGCAGAGAGGCCAAGCCACAGAGACCTCTCTGTGAAGTGTGGGGCTCAGGAAGACTGAATGCTGGGAGTCACATGGATGGCCCTTCCCAGCACAGGAGACACCAAGGCTGCTATCTCAGGAAGACAGATCTAAACGGCTGCAGTAACTCCTGGAAGTGCATACCTCAGTCTACTGCAGACCCCACCCCAGCTTCTCATACTGCCTCTCTCTAAATACAGGGTCCAGTCATTAGAAGTAAGAGAAATTAAATTTTGATCATTCAAATGTGCTCACACTGCCCACCGATATCTCCTCCAGCACAGTGGTGGAGGTTCTAATCATCCCTCAATTGTAATAGTAATCTAGCCCAGGTCTAAGCAATTTCAGATCATAGTTTCACTTATTTCAAAGAGGCCCCTCCTACTACCGTCCCCATGCATCCAAACAGTAGCCCAGACACGCTGTGCGAAACCCACCTCTTGATCGGTGAAAATCTCTATGAAGTTCTGGAAGGAGAAAGAGCCAGATTGGAGAATGAGCTCTCCAGTGTTTTCAAAGCACTGTCCGGTAAGTACCAGCAGTTTGTGGCGGGCAGCGTCAGTGATCATCAAACGCACCTGAAATACAACGCAGGCACAGAATAAGTGAGGAGTGGGGAGCAAGAGCTGCCCCCCCCAGCCCCCACCCCCAGTCTCAGGCAGTATGACAGAGTCTGAAGATTAATACCAACCAAATGCATTCATTTCAAGTGTCTAATTACTTCAGCTGGGGGAAAGGGGAGGGAGTGTTGGACAGAGCCCTGTCTGTAGGAGTTATTCATAAAATTAATCATTGCGGTTATTAGCGTGCTGGTGAATACCATGTTAGAGTTTTGCTTCAACCCCAAACAGCAGTGCTTGCCGACTTTCTCCCCTGGGTTTCCTCCTCTTTTTAAAGTGGTCTTCACAGCTGGCAAGCATTTGTTGCCCAGCTGTTATAAAAGTATCTACTAGCAGCCTGCAGCCTACATGTAGCCTCTGAGGATATGCCACTCCAGGTGCCCCAGCTAGCCTCAGAAAAGACCGTTTCCAAGTAGGCCTCAGGTTCCTACTCAGGACTCCTTCCTTCCAGTCCTTACAGAGCACACCACAACAACTGCAGACTCCAGAGCTTGCAGCAAGGTGCTTGACACTGAACAAAAGAAAAGGCGACCCCTGAATGGCAATCCAGGAAACCGAATTGAAAATAACTTGTGCTAAAGAACCTTTGCTGAATTTTCCGTGGCCAAGGTCCTACGCAGAAGCACCACCCCTAGCGCCAAGGTTCTGAACCCAGTTCATGAATGTTTAGCACACACTACGTGACCTGCATCATGTTCTGCACCAGGAAAAATTCAAAGCTAAATAAAGAGGTCATGACCCCTGCCCAAGAACCCCACAGGCCACTTATGGAAAAGCATGCATACCTAAGCAGTTGTCTTAGGCTTACGTGGTCCACAGACTAGCTTGATACTTCCAAAAAAAGGTTTCCCCCCCCCCCTTCCTGTCTCACAGCTAGGCAGTCTCCCTGGGCACACACTAGCCCTCCAGCTTTTAGGTGACAGAAAGTG
Source organism: Arvicanthis niloticus (assembly GCF_011762505.2). Taxonomy (NCBI): domain Eukaryota; kingdom Metazoa; phylum Chordata; class Mammalia; order Rodentia; family Muridae; genus Arvicanthis; species Arvicanthis niloticus. Next base: position 23,632,853 of record NC_133437.1, read on the forward strand.
CCATCCCAGTGTTTTCTGTGACTTCATGCCTTATTGGATTGTCAGAGCTGTTGCAGGCAGAAGTAGGTCAAAACAGGCCCGATTATGATACCCACAAACCAAAAGCAATAATATAAGTGGCAGCAACTAAGAAATGAACAATCAGACGTGGTGGATGTATGAAAAAGGATGCCACACGACCGTTGGAAGGTGTGTGTGGGGGGGGGCCCACATGCTACAACATGACTGGATCATGAAGCCACTAAGTTAAGTGCCACAAAAGAGGCCACATGTTGTATGATGCCATTTGTATGAAATGTCTAAAATAGAAAAATCCGGAGAGAGAAAATAGGGGTTGCCAGAAGCTAAGAAGCAGTGGAGTGACTGCTAATGGGTTTAGGAGATTTGGGGGAGTGACAGGCACATTGTGGAGTTAAACTGTGATGCTATCTCTTCAATTTTATAATAATTATTTTTTTTAAAAAAGCAAACACAAAATTATATACTTTCAGTGAATAGAGTCTCCGGTTTATAAATTGTATCCAAATTTGAAAACCTGTATAGTCTGAGTTGCTAAAGCACTGGCAGAAGACACCCTAGGCAAGGATGCTGCCATGGCCTTTGGCTACTTAAACGTTCAGGAAGTAACTCTGTCTCCAAGGTGGTGGGAGAGGAGTTCTATCAACACTTGCCTGAGGGACCATGGATGATGCTCTTGGCTTCCGCCAAATTCTTATGTTAGGGTGGGTCCTGAAATTCCCAGTTACTCTCTCTAGTAGTATTCTTATGTGATGCTAATGACACAGCAGCAGTGGCCAGCATGCACATCTCAGCCACCATGTGCCACAGTCTTTTCTAAGCCCTGAGCACTTCAGAGAGCATTAAGTAGGAACATTAAATCCAGGGGCCATCGTGATCTCCTTTGCACAGAGATGCAAACAGAACAGTAAGATAACTTGACTGAGGTCAGCGGCTTCTAAGTGGCAGACCTTGGATGATGAAGCCTGGTTATTTGATCTGGGCTAGAGACCATGTTTCTGATGCTTGTACTGGCCCTCCTTGCAAAGCTGAGTGGTGGCCTGAATCGCTCTGAGCAGGGATATTACTGGGATGATCGTCTTCTCTGAGTTCCATCCCTGTTTGTGCCAGCCTGGGGCTTGCCATCTATTTCCTCTGCTACATTCTCGCTCTGCATCCTGGCAACAACATACCCAGCGCATACTCCCATTCTATACCCCTCTACAGACATGCTTCCAGCTGGCACTGTCCGCTGTCTCCTTATTTGAAAGAGGCTTCTGGTGAGCTTGTGTTATGATACTGGATGCAGAGAAGCAGGCTCTGGGCAACAAGGAAGCCTGGGACTTGGGACACTTGTACATCTCTCTGCAACTCCGCCACCTGTCTAGTCCCTCTGATCAGTGAAGCCTCCATTCTTTGAGGCTCTAAGACCTCCCAGAACCGAATACTCACCTCAGTGCTGACTGCTTCATCTGAAGGGTTGATCAGAACTACTGTTTCTAAGACGTCACTTCGGTGATGAAGAATCTTTTGTCCTGAAGGCACAAAAAATACACAAAGAAGAGGCCTTTAGCTTTTCCAGATGAAAGCAGCTTGTCTACTTCTGGAAGGAACAGCAGAGAAATTTCCAACTCAGATGTGGCCCCGGAAACTGGGAAACACAGTGGATGCTACTGAGCTCAAGGGTGTGCACACAGCAAGCTGAACCAGAGCTGGTGTAGCCTGGGGCCCCTAGGCGTTTACACTGGGTCTTTCATGGTCCAGGGCTAGGCAGCCTCCTGACCCAATGGCCGGGTTTTCATTGGAGACCAGGGAGGGGTGCCAGGAAAACTCAACGGGGCTCTTGACATTTCCTTTTTCATGGTAATTGGGGATGTTTCTCCCCAACGGCCTTTCTTCTGGTGAGAACTGCGCGGAGATTAATTAGGAGCCTCATTGTGAAGTGAATGACGGCCAGAAACCCCGGCTAACAATTAACCGAGCAGCCAGAATGGCTGTCTGAGGCAGGCTTACGGTCTGTTGGGGTATTCACTAATTAATTCACTTGCTTGTAGGAAAGTGAAGAAACCGTGGGCAAAAGAGAAGTGGAGGGCAACCCTCCCACAGGACAGGGTGGCCAAACTACCCCACAAGACAAAAGTGAGGGAGAACTAAAAAGGTAAGGTGTGGTTTGAGATGAGGGAGTCTGCTTAAGAACGCTCTGCAGGACTCTTGATATCTCCTACTCCTTATAGGACCATCCTGTGGCTGGTCAGCCTCAGGCTTAAGTCAGCAGAGACCTATGGATTGCCTTCTACACACATTACCCTGCCTTGACAAGGAGATGAAAGCCATCTAGTGAATGTGACCAGAGTCGCTGATGTATGCTTTACCGGCAAACAAGGGACAGAGAGGGGTGTTCCCTAGGAAATGTGGGAGGAAGCCACGTGGTTGGGAGGGAGAACATGCCTGCTGTTTGGAAGTACAATGAAGCTTGGAAGACAGGAAGAAACAGAGGAGCGTCTGAGGGAGATACCAACAGAGAAAAACAGAAGAAAAATAGATCTAGGGTTCTTCGAAAAGCTAAAACAGAATCCCGTGTGACACCACAGTTTAATTGGTTGGTGCAACTGAAAGCAGAAACTTGAACAAATATTTTGTGCTAATGTTAATTACAACATTATTTTAATAACCAAAAGATAAAATGACCCAAGTGTCTGGGTTAGATGTGGTTTACCCACAATGAACTACTAGTCAGGCATAGAAAAAAAAAAAAAATCAAGCTTTGCTAATGTTACAAAGATGAACTAGAACATACTACATAAAGAAAAAAAAAGCTGGACACAAATGAATAAATAAAATAGGATTTCATGTCTATGAAATACTTAGAATAGGTAAGTTCAAAATAGTAATTACCAGAGGCTAAAAAAGGGGAAATTGGGGAATATTGCTTAACGGGTACTTTTCCATGTTTGGGATAATGAAACATTTTGAAAATGTAAGTGATGAGATTACATCAACCTTGTCGATGTAATGATCACTCCTGGGTTGTAGACTTAAAAAATAGTTAAAATGGCTAAATTTTCTTTATACATATTTTATCACAAGACGAAGAATCAATGTGACAGACAAGTAATCCCTGAAGAAAATACTTCACATGAGCACATGGTATATGCACTATCTCAGTAAAGCCATTAGAAAGGTGGCAGTTCCAGGCCTGACTCTGCTACAGATTTCCCCTTTGTATTATCAAGGAGCAGAGAAAACAGAAACAGCTGCAGAGCGACATTCTTACCATGTCACCATTATCCATCATTCTTGCTTTCCCTTACAGTAATATTGACCAGTAAACTTTAGGGAGGCAGAGGAGCGGCCCAAACTAGGCAGTACTGGTGCCAAGCCCTGTTCTGAGACGTATGCCATTTCACTGAATCCCATTAACAGCTCTCACGAGTGGTACCACAAGCATGGCTCACTACTGAAGACAAAGAGTTGACAGAAGACATCAGTAGCTCAGGACCCCACAACAAGTAAGTGGTCAGGCCAGGGTCTGGTCCCAGGTTACCCAGGTCCAGATCTCTTCTGATGATACCAGTTATCAGAACTTGGCTTTAGCAAATAGGATATCAGATGCTAAAGAAGAGTTAGGGGAAAAAAACCAAAAGACTAAAACAAGAGATGAGCTTAAAGAAGCAAGATGTCAGCAGAGAGTACCGGGTGGTCGGGCAAGGCACAGCACCTATACACAGCAAAGTAAAATTAAATAGAAACATGAAATGTCCTACTGCGAATGACCAGTCAAGAAGAAATCCCAAGTAAGAACAGTGTTAACTACTTGAGCAGGCAAAGACCCGAGGCTTAGGAAAAAGATGCCAAACCATGGAAAACACAGTTCATTTATCATGAATGCTACATTTTGTAATTAATTTAAAAATTGCTTTTGGGCTTTGGGTTGTTTTCCCCTTTGACAACCATATACACTTAAAGCTAAAACACAATTCAATAAACAGATGATGATACAGTGAAAAATTACACAAATCCATACGATCGAGTGGTCCTTCCATCTGTGGCCTCCTCGGAACAAAGGTTTGGGATCTGCGGTGACACAAACGCCAGGCAACATGAAGCTGACACTTAAATAAACGAAGGGCTATTTCTTCATCGTGTCCTTGATGTGAGTGCGCAGAGCACCAGAGAGCGCAAGACTGGGTATGACAATTGCCATTAACTGTGCTCTGGAGGAGTCACAGAAGCGAACTGAAGCAAGGTTTTGCAGAAGCATTCCCCTCCCCAAGAGTCCCTAATGGAGTCAGAGCCCTTTCCTTGCAGCTCACAATGCTGCTGACTGAACCCTTCAAAAGCGACAACAACCAGCACAGCCACACTCCTGCCCACACAGCACACCCCAGCCCTCCCCAGAGAGGTCTCCAGCTGCTCCCTGCCAGGAGCTTCTTACCGTCCACCAGACACTCTCTTCCTCTTTGGCTTCTTCTGTTGCAAAGCAGAACAAATGCCAAGTAGCAGCTGCTGGTCACCTCCACACTTCCTAAGTCACGTTTCAGAGCAGTCTGCTCAGGAACTCAGCTAATGATGCCCTGTCCATCTTTGTAAGAACTCGGAGGAAGGACACTGCCAATGCATGTGCACCAAGATGCCTTTTTGTAGAGTTGATTTGAATGAAGAAAGGAATGTAAAGACAGAGAGAGAGCTCCCAGTCTTGTCTTGGCTGGAATGCTGTCTAGATTCAACCATAAGACCGAAGGTCAGGCCTCTCCAGCATCTGCCAAGGAAGGCAAAGGCTGCGGCGGAGAGACCTGTCAGTTGCCCACACCCAGCATCTGTGGGTGCCCACTCGCTCTCTGGCAGCAGGCGGGCTGTCTGCTCAGGCAGCTGAGACTCTCACAAAGCTGCATATCTGGGGAATGTTTCACACTGGGAAGAGGGCCAGGCATTCTCAGGGAGAAGTCACCACCCTTGCCTGTAAAGGTCCCTATTCAGTTGCTTTAGGAAAATAGTTCCCAGTCTCTCCTCACCCGCTAGTCTGCCCTCCCCATAGATACCTCATAAAGAAACCAAGGGGTACCCTATGAATAGCTAACCCTCCTCAGCCTTGGGGAGGCTGGACATGGAGTGATGGAGTTCTGTCAGTCCGTTTTCATATGAAAAAAAGTCTTTGAAGTCTTCCTCAGAAAATTCCACATAGCTGTGTGGCTCGACCTGGTGAGGCGGGGGCAACAGAGAAGGCTGCTGTGTGACAAAGGGGTCTGCTCCACTTCAGAATCAAAAGAGAATGAGGACCCCTTGAAGCAGCAGGGCCCTTCAGACAATGGGGCTTTTGTCTGTGGTCTCCTAGAGCTGTATTTGAAATTCAAACAGTCTATACTTTGCAGTTATTACTGGGATTTTTTTTCCCCCTATTTTTAAAATTTTATTTAATTGGATCTACATGTCTTTTGAAGTTGGGTTGTTTTGGTGGTTTCTGTTCACATCACATCTAGGTGATTTCTGAAATCTTTTAAGATAAAAAAAAATGATGTTTTCATGCTTCCAGGTTAGTTATGGATCTCTTCAGGGAGTTTAAGATTTTCCTCTCAGCATGGGTGTGACACACAAAACATAGGCACCCTCCTGTGGTTCAGAGGTGGTTCATGGCTAAATTCAGGCACACTCATCACCGAGGACAGCGACACAGAACCTGGGCTGGGATACAGCTCAGTCGGCATACACTAAGGCCTAGGTTTGATCTCCAGCACTGCATAAATCTGTCATGGTGGTGCATGCCTGTAATCTCACTGCTTTGGAGTTGGGGGCTTGAGAATCAGAAGTTCAAGATCATCCAATTTAAAGCCAGTCTCGACTACGCAAGACCCTGTCTCAAGAAAAACAAAATCTAGAATCTCTTTTTACACATGGGTGACTCTTCACTCCCAGAGTAACTGGGAGAGTGAAGCATCCTTGCTGAGGCCAGAGAAACTACACAGCATCCTTGGTCCAGACTAAAGGTAGCTGAACAACCGCCTGATGAACACAGGACTACTAAAAAGCTTTTCTGTTGTTCTTATGAACACAACATCAACCTTGAACTCCCTTTCAATAATTACAATGCAGAACTTTATTTAAACAACTTCAGTTTAAACTGTCTGACAGAAGATAAAGCAGGACCTGAATCACAGACAGCCTAGATGGCGGTCAGGGAGATCCTACAAGTCCTTGCTACCCCATTCCTTCCCCTTCTTCTGACATTTCCCACGATGTCATGCCTTTGCCTTCCTCCAGTCTTTGCTGGCTGAATACTAGAGTGACTTTTTGATAAGGTACCCAACCTTGTGAACTCAGACCAGATAGACCCCATTGTGAAGATCAAAAAATGTCCTAAACTTAGGCTGGGAAATGCTTGGGCTAAAGACAGCCTGAGCTGCTTAATTAAACATAAGGTCTGATCAATCAAGGACTATGAACACCCTGGATGTTAAAGCAGGGAGGGAGGCAGGAAGAATTTGGACAGACCTTCACTCTCTCTCTCTCTCTCTCACACACACACACACACACACACACACACACACACACCCGCCCCACTCCTCCATCACAGTAGGGCTGTGGAGGGGAAACCTCTCACCTCAAACCTTTGCGCTCAAAAAAGTTTAGCTAAATGGATAAAAGGAAGAATCAGGAGCTGTGCTTCACAGTATGGAAATCCCAGCCCTGCAGTCAGTAGTTACCTATAGGTCTCTAGGCTGCTTTTAATAACATCTTTTAATTTAAAACCACAACCAAGCATCCTTACTCTAGGAACCCACATAATATGCAGGGCAGATGTGTGGTCAGTGTGAAGAGAAACAGAGCTGGTATGGAAGGAATTAACACTGGGAGGAGAGCAAGCCCTGTCTTAGCAGGAGCTGTGGCCAAACTTCCCTCACAGGGGAGAGGTGATGCCAGCAAGTGAGGATTCTGTGAAGGGCCCAAGGTGATAAGTCCCCTGTGAGCCTCTGCCCCCACCTGTGTTTCTAAACAGGAAAACAAGAGAGTATGGGTACATATAGGTTATTAGGAACAGGACTTCTTAGAGGCTACAGTTTGCAGAACCCCTCCCCCACCCTACCTGCCCACCCCCACCCCAAGACCCGCATCCCATTCAGGGTTAGAAATGGGAAGAAGCACCTAGAAGAGAGGCTGAAGCAACCTGGGAGCAAATAAAGCCACCTTCATGTTCCCTAGAGCAAGAAATCACCTCAGCCTAGAGAGACATGACCACAAGGCAGGGCGGACACGAAACCCTTTAAGGCTGCTTCTGAGAAGCTTGAGAAAACAAAGGTGCTGAGGGACTGGATATCTCCTGATTGCTGGGATCCCCAAAGACCAGCCTTGGCGTCAGCACAGAAAACAGAAAGCCAACTGTTTATCAGGAAATAATATGGCTTTCCTCTCGAGAGACAGAGCTGCTTGCCTATAGGGAGTTTGATTTCTCCAAGGCTCTCTCTCATCGAGTCAACTTGTTCATCTCTTCTGACTTATCTGTCTAACCTAAGGCTTGGGAAAGAACTTCTAGCCTGGTATCTGAGGCAATAGGACCGCAGGTAAAAGGCAGCCCAAGCATAATCCAGTGGAAAGATGGACTTTATGGGCATGGTGAGTAAGAGAACCTTCCATGTGGGAGGTGTCAATCTGCTTGGATCACAAACTAACTACAAGACTGAAAGTCCATCCCAGGAACACAGCAATCAAACCTTCAATGTGGAGAGTGATTTAGGATGGCTAAGCACTCGGTCTTGCAGGTGGAGACTGTGTTTAAGTCTCCTAACACTCCTAGGACAGCCTGAGTGTAAACATTCTCCACTCTTCATGGACTACAAACTTGAGGTCTAATGACTTGGCCAAGGTCAGGGATGTGACAGTATTCCTTTCACTCCTTCTCCTGAGTCACTCACCCAAAATAAAGGTTGCCCAATTGTAATACCAACACTTCCCTTTGTAAGAGGTTAACACACAGTGTGGGCCAGCTGAAAGCCATCCAAAGTCTGCTGGATGGCGTGATCAACCCTCCTACAGGTTGTTTCTGCTGAATGGTCAGCCAAGTTCTCCCCCATCCTCCCCCTCCCCACCCCCGATAGTCCCAGAAATGAGATTTCTTTTCTCTTAAAAATAAGTTTTTGTTTCTTCTCTGAGGCATGTCCTTGAAAGCCATGTTGTTCTTCAAATTCTGGCCATTTAGTTTTCAAGAGAATTAAAACATCAAGTCCCACTGTACACAAATCCGGGGCACATTCTAAATAATCAATTTCAACGTAAGTGAGACGATCTGTGCCTGGGAGCAGAGTGGCTTGTTTTCATCACCTTGGTTTTAGAGTTGCAGGAAATTCTGTGATTTGAGTCTGTATCTCACATTCCTCTCTCTTTCCCTTCCCTACACTCCCTTGCTGTTAACTGTCTTCTTTTTTCCCTGTCATTGGCTGTGGTCTCATTTTCCATGGCTGCTAGGCCTTTCATCCATCCTTCCCTTGGGCGCTCTGCCCTCTTGGACTTCATGTGTTCCCAACCAAGAAACAAATAACTAAAGACCCAACTCCCAAGGTTCTCTCTGTCCCAAGCTGGTCCAAGTCTGGCTTTGCCCTGCTGGTGAGAGAGTCCTTGTTTTCCCATATTCCCCCATGTCTTAGCTGAGCGTCAGGACAGGACTTGCAGGGGTAGGATGCAAGGCAGTGTTCTTACTCACTTTCGAAGTCGTCTGCCATGTTTGTCTCCCTCCTCGGCCCTTCCTTAGTCTCTTCATTTGCTTTTTAATAACTTCCTCCTACCATCACCCCCTTTTTTCTTTCTCTCTTTATTCATGTGTAATTACATGTCTGCACATATTTATGCACAGGTATGTGGAGGCAGGAAGAAGGTACTGGCTCTCCTGGAACTAGATCTGTAGATGGTTGTGAGCTGCCGGCTTGGGTGCTGGGAACCGGACTCTAGTCCTTTACAAGAAAAGCGAGCACTCTTTCCCCGCTGAGCCATCACTCTAGCCCTCTGGTTTCTAGGCCTCAGAGTTTTACTATGTAGCTCAAGCTAGCCTCCAACTCACGATCCTCCTGTCTCATCCATCCTCTTGAAAACTTAAGAGGGTAGCATTTGCCACCACACCCCACTCTTCACTAGGTTTTCAAAGCCTGGAGACAAACTGTCTGGGCTAGATGTGAGCAGTGGCAGAAGAAAGAAAAAAACTATCAAAAAAGCAGATAAAATAGGCTCCCCAGAGGTCACCTAAAGGAAAAACAACACTCACTGTGGGCACTAGCGGAGACTGACAGGATGGCCTGAGGTCCCATCATCAACAACACATGGACATCGCAGGGCACATCAGGTATAGATAGATCTGTCCTGTTCAGGCTCACCAGAACCACATCAGGTTCATTAAAATGGATCAGCACACATAACACATTGCAGTGCTCCCAATGTGCTCCTCTGTGTTTTTCTGTTTAGCCTGCTCCAAGCCTCTACAGCTACTTCCCTGGGCTGAGATGAGGTGGGATCTAAGAGCTCTCTCTTTCTCTCTCAAAACAAAACAACAAAACAAAACACCCAACAACAAACAACAACAAAACCCCCGACACAAAGGAAAATCATCTAGTTCCTTATGTACCAGCATGGAGTTCTTTCCTTTACCCAGAAGATGTAAGGCCTCCTCCCCATGAGTCTCCTGAGGATTGGCCACTCACATGCTGGATGTAATCTGAACTTGCCTCTCTCACATGGGACACCTGAAGGAACCCTGGTCTTTTTCCCTCTCTTCTCATTTTATCGAGAAGGAAGCTTCAGAGAAGGTCAGACCCTCGTGGCTCTACAGACCCTAGTTTAGAGATGTCAAAGCATTTTCTATGGATACTGGGGACATTTTTACTGGGGTTGGGCACCAAACACTAGCACTGCTTTGTATTTGCAATGCACTAGACAGTCATTTTGGTGTTTCTTTTCATGTTGTTTCTTCTACATACATATCATAAAAATGTATCATTGTAATCCCTCCTATTTTACAGGCAGAGAAGTTGAAGCTGAGGGGCCATCTCAATCACACAGATACAGTGAACTGTTTAACCAGGAGTTCAATCCATCTGGTTTCTGACCCTCATTTCTTTCACCAGCCTATCTGCTTCTCAGAATGTCTTAAGATTTTAAAATTAAATTAATTTTTTCTTGTGGTGCCGAGAAATGAACCCACGGTTCTACTACTGAGCTACACTCCCACCATGCAAGGATTTACTTTTTAAAAAATTATATTTATAGCTGGGTGTGCTGCACTCTAATCCCAGCACTTGGGAGGCAGAGGCAGGTAGATCTCTGAGTTCCAGGCCAGCCTGGTCTATAGAGTTAGTTCCAGGACAGCCAGGGCTACACAGAGAAACTCTACCTAGAAAAACAAATAACAAATAACACACATATAATATATACATATACATTTAGTGTGAGAGAGAAGTTGATGTGAGATATCTTTTCTTAGATTGAAGAATAATTTCAATCTCTGATAAATAATATTGGGGCCTTTTATTTTGAAAACTACCTGCTATGTGTTAGTTATGTGAAGAGTTAGTTAGAACCAGAAAATTACTGATACCGGCACTTTCATCTTAAAATTACATTTTCTTAGGTTTTCACAATTAGATGTAATTGCTTTTGTGGTTGTTGATTCTGGGATCATTGTTTGTTTGTTTGTTTGTTCTGTGTTGCTGAGTATTGAATGAACTAGGGCCTTAACCATGCTAAGCAAAAGCTCTACCACTGAGCTATACCCCTGGCCCTGTTCAAATTTATTATTTTGAGAAAAGTTCTCATTAAGCTGACCAGGCAAGCCTTGAGCTTGTGGTCCTCTCCTGTCTCAGCCTTTTGAGTACCTAGGCTTTGAGGTCTGGACCACTAAACCCAGCTAGACTTTCTTGAGAATAAAGTTTCAGAGAGTTTCTTAAAATCTTAGCGGCCCTGCTGCCATTGTTAAAAGAAGCATTTCCTATTTGTGCAGATAATGTCAACTGCCTATAGAGGACAGATTTGCTGGAATTTAATTCAGGCAAATCAGCAGGCTCTTCATAAATGAAGCTCTGGGGTTAAAATGGGAGTGGACACTGCCTCTGTCCTGAAGGGAACACAGTTTAATGGGGAGCCCTTCTAACTCAGAAAACCTAACTCTGAAACACTGTTTTATACACAGCAGGAGCTCAATCAATATCTGATAAAAGGATAAATAACAATGGCTATGATAGATTGAATATCTGCCCTAGGTCAACATTGACCTAAGTTCTTTAGGTCCATTATCTGTACGAATGTGCAGTTGCGACCTGCCAGGAAGACATTTTACAGATAAAGACAAGGAACTTGAAGCTCGGGGCTGTGACTGTCCCTTGGAGTGAGGACCAGAGTCAGTGGTCAGTCTATAGAGTCAGGTCAGGTACAGGGATACCATCTTATTTTATTATTTCATTTGGTTTTTTTTTTCCCCAAGACTGGTTCTCACTATATATAGCTCAGGCTAGCCTCAAGCTTGTTATTTAACCCAATTCATCCCCGAACCCTCAATCTTCCTACATGATTAGTCTCCTGAGTGCTTGAGATTACAGGCAGAGCCACCAAGCTCAACTGTGAGGCACCATAATTAAGGTATTAGATTGGGGAGGAATAAGGAGAGAGAGAGATAGTTGGGGGGAGTGCAGATAGCCAAGAGAGACTGATAACAGTGAATCACATGGGTTATACTGCATTTATCAGCCCCATGGGCTGCCCAGGTAGCTATGTCCAGTATAGACAGAAATATGGATCAGAAGCTTGGGTCAGATCAGGGTCTATTTTTAGCTGATGCTGTTGGAGAGTGCTTCATGCTTCTCTTTGATTACAGTCTAGAGAAATGCCCATAATTAAAGGGCAAGCAAAGGCAGGAAAAGGCTGATGGAGACGCTGGAGAAAACAAAGGGGAGGTGAACTCCCAACCCCTTCTGCATAGTTTCACCTCACACAAGGTAACCTGTAACTGCAGCCTGGTCTAACGGTGGATTCTAGCCACCTCTGCATAGAATTGAGGCAGAATTAGTCCAGACACCAAATAACCTAATGAGAATTAATGTCCAAATTCAATCTCAAACCCTCTTGCTTTGATCTCCACAGATATGTTAATAAACAGGCCTGCCAAAATGGGCCAGCCACCAACGTGCTTCATAAAATTATCCTACCCATAGACTATCCTTGGACATTCTGATTCAGGAAGTTTCGAGGGCCTGGGGCTCTGTGCTTCTGTAGTCTCCTAGGTGATTCAGATGGCTCTGAGTTTTCTTTAGGAAACAAGACAGTGTGACAGTGACTGCTCTGGGGATCAGCAAGGACACAGAAAGTGGCTTCAGTAACAGCATCTCTACATTGTTCTCCTGTGTCACTTGCCCAGTGTCTCAACATAATGCTAGAATTATTTCCTCTGGGACAAAAGATGATCATTAAAAGCTCAATAATGTTTCCTACTACCTACTGATTCTCAGAATCCATCAACATGTTTATTGGACATTTAATTTGCCACCCAAAACTCCAACCATTGATTAAATCCAAGGAAACGGCTGACCTTTAAAAAATCCTCCCCTGCTCCTCTCAGAAGCAAATTAACGTGCTATTACTCATCCCCAAAGCCATCTTGTCTGCAAAACAAAAACTGTGTTAGTTCTTACTAGTGTCTGGCTATTGAAGGGGAAAAAAGAAAAAAGGAAAATACCAGTAGAGGAGACATCACAAGTTAAACAGAATCAAGTAAAACAATCATCCCACCCTGGGCCAGTCTTTGGTTCTAAACCATGGAGAAATAGCATGAACTGGATTGGGTTTTCTCGTTTTTGTTTGGGAACAGGATTTAAATTATGCCAGGATCACCTCAAAGTCACTGTGCAGCTGAGTTTGAACTCTTGATCTCCTGCCTTTACCTACCGGATGCTAGGATTAAAAGTGCGCACCCCTGTGCACTTGTAAATCATTTCTTCAGTGCTGGAGATCAAATCCTGGGCTTCGTGTGTACCAGGCAAGTGCTCTACTGAATGACCCATATCACCAGCCTCATGAGCCAGAATTTGTTTTCCTAGGAAAAGTCAGGAAGGTAAAACTACCTGCAATGTCAGTAACCGACCTAGTGGCCTGTCAAGAAGGGGCTTCTTAGGTTCAAGATCTTAACCTAAGAGGATGAGACTCAAAAGACTGGAGACCTGAAGTTGACTTCCCCAACTAAAGTGAGGTCCCAGTTGCTACCATCCATAGCAAGTGACATACAGTTGGCTCTGCAGGCTCAGCCAAGACAGTGGCTCTCAATCTGTAGGTCAAGACCCCTTTGGGAGTGTCAAATGACCCTTTCATGGGGTTGCTAAGACCATTGGGAAACACAACTATTTACATTACGATTTACTGCAGTTATGAAGTAGTGATGAAGATAATTTTATGGTGTGGGGGTCACTACAGGATGAGGAGCTGTATTAAAGGGCTGTGGTATTGGGAAGGTTGAGAACTTACAAAATCTGGCCATCTCTCATAGTCTCCACCTACTTCTAGGGAATTGGGGTTTTTGTTGTTTGTTTGGAGGTGGGAGGGTTAACTTATCCATGTAGACCAGCCCAGCACCTCCTTTCTCACCCATGTGGTGCCTGCATTCTTAGGTCATGGCTGGATGCTTGGCTACTCAGACAAGCACACTGGTTTTCGATGACCACGGCCTTCCCTCTCCAGGAGCTGCTGAAGGGTGACAGTCGGCGTACTACTGGGTTCTTCGGTTCTTTACACTAAGTTGTACTTTCTGTCTGGGGAACCAAAATGCTAGGCATTGACTACCTGCAGCTTAATTAATCAACTTATCTGAGGTGGGTCTGAGTGAATGCCAGGTGTTCCTTCCATTTTAAAATATATGCTCTTTAAATCCAAGGTTGGGAGACAGACATTCGTGGTCTCTGCTGCATTGGCAGGCTCCACCTTTTCCTGGGCTAAGCTCACATATAAAATGAAAACGCACATTTGCTCGTGTGTTTTCTTCCTTACCCTTGCTCTCTTCTTTACTCTGAGGAAGTAATGGGTCATATACAGTTTACCTCTCTACACTATATGTTATCCTAGACAACTGAAAGGGGCACCATTTTAAATAAGACCCGATGAGCTTTCTGACCAGGAAGCCTTGGGTGGGTGTTTTTAGCCATTCTCCATTAATTTGTGTGTTTGTATCAATAAGCAAGGTCTTTTTTAGCCATGTCTGTCCTAGAACCCACTATGTAGGAAGACCAACTTTGTCAAACTCACGGAGACCTATCTGCCTCTGCCTCCCATGTCCTGGCCTAGTGTAGCCCTCTTTTAAACTCTGAAGAAGACCACACAACAAACTCACAAGTTAACTGTTCATATGGGATCTCCAAAAATTTTGAGACAGGAAATGCTCGGCGCTGTGTATGAAGTCTTTCTTAACAAACACAGAAAGTGAAATCCAATACAACGACTTCTCCAACTAAATCCACCAGCTCTCTTCGCCCAACTGAATCCAATCTGGTATTTAATAGCTAAATATCTATGGATTTTTTTTTTTTTTACCTGAACTCTGATCATTTTAGTTTTAAAAGAATTCAATTCACAAATCTCAAACGCTGGACCCACTGTGGTGAAAGCAACAGTACACAGAGGGGCCGGCAGCCAGGGTCGAATGAAGCTGTGGAGATCAGAAGAAGCCATTTTGCAAACCCCATCCCCTATTTCCCTTTGTTCCTCCTCTCTGTGCTCCAGACTCTACATTGTGGCATTTCTGCTTTGCCTCTGGTTTTGGAGCTTTCATACTGAGCATTTCTCGTGGAAAAAAAAAAAAAAAAAGAAAGAAAGAAAAAAGGAAAAAAAGGAAATCTAGCAATTAGCATACATTATGTGACTGCACTAATCTGGCAGATGCACAGACACGTCTGCATGGCAGAGCAGAGGCCCTGTTTTGTCTTGTTTCCTGGCCTGCCCCGCCCAGCTCACAGCCTGGCATTTGCCAACTGGAGATGCCCACCCCTTCTCTTCCTCTGGTTTTCAGTTCCCCAGCCAGCCACTACAAGGCCTTCCTTACTAAGTACTTAATGAGGTTTTAATTCGGCTTTGGGTCTGGAACAGGGCCAGCTACTGCTGCCGGGGGCTCAGATTTCCCTTTAAATATAATCTGAGAATAGTCATAAAGACAAGCTGGGTCATCGTTGGCTTCCTGGGGTGGGGAGGGGTTCCTGGGGACGGATTCCCTGGGCCTTATGTTATCACTAGACCTTGTTGCCTTTAGATGGTAAAGGGAAAGGATGTTAGGTGTTTAGTGAGGAAACTGCTTCAACCTTTCTAAGGCGTACACAGCTCTGGGTATCAGCAGACCCAGGTCCAGTTGGGAAAGAGAGAAGTACAGTGCATGCAATATGCATTGGGCCAATAATCATATGCAGTTTTATAGACACATGTCTACCATATAGCAGGGTCCTGGAATATTCTTCTTGCCCAGACCCATTAGAGCTATAGAGGGGTCCAAGTGCTTTTCTTAACTCCCTGGACTGTGGTATAGATGATGAAAAGCTAAGTGAGTCTTAATGTGCTGAGATATAACTTTACATGGTATAGCTTTTCTTATACTTGCTCAGCCACGGTTATTGTGTTATAGTCTAGAATTACAGAGCCTAGGACTGCAGCCAGAAAACCTAAGTTTAAGTTTCTTTTGCCAGCTGTGTGAGCCTTGAGCCTTGGAACAAGTGATCTCGAGCCAAATGAAGTAGTGGCCATAATAGTGCCTATTTCTAATAGCTGGTAGAATATCAGAGCTATGGAAAAGATATTTTCAATATCATGATTTCTTCTGCCGAGGACCACTGGTGCCCAGTTTTTTTTTTTTTTTTTTGTTTTGTTTTTATCTCTCTCTAAGGTACTTCTTGGCACACTTTGCTACCTCTTCTTCCAAAATGTTCTGTTGGCAGTGTGCATCATGCATGTGAGTGCAAGGGTTCTTGGAAGACAGAGCGATTGGATCACCCTGAAGCGAGCGTTAGAGGTGACTGCGAACAAAGTCAGGTCCTCTGCAAGAGCAGTGTGTTCTCTTAACCACTGAGCCATTGCTCCAACCCACAGAGATCGCCATCATTTTTTTTTTTTGCTCATTTCTTGTCAAGAATGAGGTCTGACTTGGACAAGAGAGTTGGCATCCAGCAACGAGCCAAGGTGTCAGTAGAACCAAGGAAATGGTCCCATCCAGCTTGTGACCAGCATTCTTTACAACTACAGGAAGAAACCCAGAACAACAGGAAAATTAGTGTCATTCAAGATGTCCCAAAGACTCTACTCACAATGCTCATGCCCAATTCACACTCTGAATTCTAAACAACAGATGATGTCTCTCTCGTCATAACTACCTCCTTTGCTTATCACTACCTTTCACATAAATTGTGAAATGCCTCCTACCTATCTTCTTAATCCCCAGGTAGCCAAACCAGTCTATAAACTCTGCCAAAAGGATCTTTCTGTATATGAATTAACTTGTGGTCAAGAGTTCAACTTTGCAAGCAGACCTCCTGAGTTCAAACTCAAGCTCTAGGGACCTGTGGAAATAGCTCAGTAAAAGCGCAGGCTGGCCAAGCATGGAGAGCTGAGTTCAACTCACAGATACCTAAGTAAAAAGCTGGGTACGCTTGCACATGCCTCCAACTCCAGATCTCAGAGGGTTTGGGGACAGAAGGACTGCTGGAAACTGCTGACCACCAGTCGAACTCCAAGTTCAGTGAGAGACCGTGTGTCAAGAAAATAGGGCAGAGGGGCTAAGGAGATGGCTCAGTGCTTAACAGCACTGGTTGCTCTTCTAGAGGACTGGAGTTCAATTCCCAGCACCCACATGGCTGCTTACAAGCATCTAAAACTCTAGTTCCAGATGTCTTCTTCTGATTCACGAGCGCGCGCGCGCGCACACACACACACACACACACATGAATTGCAGTTTAGCTCTAGTTTAACTGGGTTTGTTGACTCTAAGAAAGTTACTTCTTAATAACTCCATCTCTATGTCCACAAAGTGGTAAGGCTGATAGTGCCTACCTTGCAAGGTCCTATACAGAGTAAATGCCTTCTTAGGCAATGTGCAAATAGAAGAGAGGAAAAATAGTGTTAGCACAACGTGAGTGGTCAATCTAACCTTAACATTTCCTTATGGACTTGTGGTAATTTGAGAGAAAATAGCCCCCATCACCTCACAGGGAGTGGTACTATTAGGAGGTGTGGCCTTGTAGAAGGAAGTGTGTCACTGGAGGTGGGCCTTGAGGTCTTAGATGGTAAAGCCAGGTCCAGTGTGACACTCCCTTATTGATGTGTGTTGTCCAGATGTAGAACTCCCAGCTACCTCTCCAGCACCATGTTGGCCTGTTCCCAGCCACACTTCCCACCACGACAATAATGGATTAAACCTCTAAAGTGTAAGCCAGCCCCTATTAAATGCTTTCCCTTATAGGTGTCAGATGGTATCTCTTCACAGCAATAAAACCCTAACTAAGATGGACTTCAACATGGCCCTGCAGTTCCTAGTCACGAAAGTGTTTCCAGTACCTTCAAGATGCAGCTAAAGTTTTTAACGTTCTGGCCCAGAAATAATCAGCTGAAGGAGGAAACTACTGCCATCCCTGAAGCTCCTCTCTGTTTTTACACACAGTCAATCTAGTGAACTCCTGTCTTCCTGTGCACTTGATTGCTCCTACACATCCTGCAGGTCTTGCGGAGAGAGCATCTTTCTGGAAGGTATCCTTGTAGTGCTTGGTGCTTACTCATAAGTCCACAGATGCCACACTAGTTCTTCTACTCTGGGGCCAGAGATCTGATTGCAAGACAGTGTCTGGTGCTTCTTACAAACACAGGACTGCCTCTTAATGACATATTGCTGGATCAGACCTCAACCTGCCCAATGGGAGTATCTTGGGCATGAGGGGTCCAGGCAAAATGAGAGCCTGTGTTGTAAAGGTTGCCAGCTGCCAGCTGGAGGGCTGGTGGCCACGAACACCTACCCTTTCAAATCTAAGCTTCAAAGTTGTCCCCTTTCGAATGAAAGATGTAACCTATCAATGTGCTTCTCAGACTTGTAGCTTGAGACAATTGTAAGACAAAAAAATAAGAAAGAAATAGTTCTTGAAAGTGAGAGAAGAGAAGACCTCCGGCTAAGAGAAAAGCAGGCAAGATGGGGAGCCGAAATAAAAAATATACAAAGTAGAAAGCACAGGGGAAGGAGCACAGGTCAGTGTGAGAGGAAATGGGCAGCTGGGTAGGAGGCTTCCTTGTACTTCCTGTTAGGTGTGATATTCAACCCACCAAATACTACAGAGCTGTCCTGCAATGCGGGGGAGTAGGGACCAGCAGAAAATGGCCACCACCTTCTGGCACGTGCATACTCTGGAGGGAACATGAAGCTCTTAGGGACAGAAGAGAACCACCATGGGAGGACTTGGGGAAACTTTCTGAGTGAGACGGCACTATGAAATGCTTAACAGATGGGGGGGAGGGGGGAAGCTAGGCAAGAGGCAAGTGGTAAAGCTGCAGGCCCTGGGAAGCATCCTTTGGGTTGGAGTTAGGCAGTTCAAACAGAATTCCTGCAGCCTCTCACCCAAGAAATGGAGATCTGTATGGACAGATTCTGTTTTCCAGACTGTAGGCATAATGTTTTGTGCACCGTGTAAAGGTTATCGCTTATTCAACCTCTGATCTCTCTGCCCTCATGTCTTGTTTCAATCCGGACGTGGCATTGGAATCTCCTGTCTCAAGTTTGTGAAAACAACTCTTACCATTTATTCTCTGCCTTGTCAATAAATATATGATCACCAAGTGGCTGGGCAGAAGAGAGAATAGGACCAGGCTTCCGCCAGCCATGGAAAGGGGGAGGAGTTTCAGATCACCAGGAGGAGAGGGTCCGAGAAGATATCAAGAAAAAAAAAAAAAAACTGAAGCCCGAAGAGCCCGATCAATAATAATATGCAAGTTTCGTGGGTTCGTGGCTGGGAGGGAGCCAGATTAGCATATGGGTTATTATAGATCATTTAACTGCCCAATATTGAGGTACAGCTTGAGACAAATTTTGATTTTTCTCTGTGGTTATTGGGGACAAGCAAAAGTAAAGAAATACAGCTGCCAGATTAGTCTATTCCTTATATGAAAAAGAATTCAGTTTACAACAGACAAAGACACTAAGATTCAGAAAGGCTGGCTGTCCAGTAGCATACAGTAAGACAATGGCAGACTGACGTCAGGTGTATGTATCCAGATCCTCACGGTGTCCAGCACAGCCGCTGCAGAGGCTAAGCTCACTTCTACATGACCTGGAATCTTTTACCCTCTGTGATGGGACACCTCCCTCCTATTCCTGCCTTCTGTCGCACGGCAATGGGAGCACTAAGTTAGTGATAGCACCTCAAGCAGCATGAAAGATGCCTTTGATTCTTAATCTAGCTATTTCTCCAATTCCTCCCTGGCAGCCATGACTGAGCTGCAAGAGAAGTTCAAATTCAACGCTTAGGTTACTAGTTTGGGTTGGGACCCAAACAGCAGCATGGGTTCTCATCCACTTGGCTAAGGCTGTTGGCTTTAGAGCTGGCCACTTGTCCGGCCTTTCTCTTTGAAAAGGAACAGCTAGAAAACATAATTGCCTGCTTTCTAAGCCATTTCAAGGGGATGAAGAAATGGCTCGGCAACTAAGCGCTAACTGCTCTTGCCAGGGAACAGAATTGGGTTCCCAGCATCCACGTTTGGCAGCTCACAACCATCTGTAACCCCAGCTCCAGAGGATCCAACACCCTCTCCTGGCCTCTGAGAGTCCCAAACATGCTTACAGAGCACAGACATATAGATACAGGGACAACACTATTTTATACATATAAAATACAAATCATCTTTAAAAGGAGATCTTAATAAGCAACTTTTAGTATCTTTCTGTGATGCTTCATGCTTGGGTTCTAGTTTTCAGAGACCCCTTGTGGCAATCTGCATCAGATGGATGAAGAAGTCCCATACAACACACAAGATGGCTTCCAGCTAGGTGATAGTCTCCCCTCAGCAATACCTGCTGTGCTAGAATTAATATCCTACCCATGTGCTTTCATAACACGCAAAGGGCCCTAAGTCAAAAGGGAAGGGATTTTTAATGGTGATGAGTTTGTATTTTTACCCAAGTCAGATCACTCAATCCTGCCAGCAAGCAGGAAAAACCCAAGCCTTGCAGAGGTGAGAGAACCGATGTGACGAAGCAAAAATTCTATAAACAAAATTATACTTCCTTAGAAATTCTTCAAAATCACACCCTAGAGTGATGTCATGATGTGTGTAGCTGCAGGGAACAGGCAACAGAACATCTCAATTTATAAAAAGCTTTTTGGTTTTTGTTTTGGGTTAGCTTTGTTTTCCAAGTATGTCTTTCTCTTAAACTCACTTTACATTCATCTTTCCTCTGAAGAGTCAGAGAAATGGGGAGGAAAAAAAGGGGGGGGGGAAGGCTTCCAATGGTCTCAGAGCCTTTACGTCAGAGATTTTCAAGGTAGTTACTTTGAAAGTAGCTCTGAGGGAATTTTTTTTTTTAAATGTCCTTAAATTGTCACATTAACAATGCTTTTCACAGGGGAAAATTGCTGCCACTAACTTGGTTGTCTTCCTTTTCCGCACAGCTTGGCTAGTTGGCTTTCAGCACTCGTGATCACCGGCTATTAGCTCTCTAGTGCCAGACTTGGTGCCTCAGAGAATGTGGCAAGCTCGCCACACTGCCTCAGTCCAGACCCCTCAGCTTGGGAGCATCAGCTTGTCTCGAGGCTCTAAGCTCCATCTCAATTCTGATTTTCCAACCCCCCTCTCCTCATCTTCTCTTATATCGTTAACAGGATCACTGTGAGCTGAGGATAGAAAAGGGAGGGCTTAGAGTTAAGGACATCACACGCCTCCCTGTTCTCTTCCCTGTTCCTTCTGCTGTAGATAGATAATATTTCTAAAGGCACAGACAGCTGCCATTTCCTGGCAATTTATTAATTCTTGGTGTATTGTAACATCAGTTCCACTGGAGCTTCATTGTATTGATGGGGAAAATGAGGTACAGGGAAATCGAGTGATTGGCAAACCTGCCATTAAAGTGGCACACAGAGTACCACTGGGCCAAATGCTTTGGCTGACACGGGGTTGGCTCTTCTCTGTCCCCTGACCTAGGGTTCTTAAATATAGAGTCTCAACACTTTAGGGAAAGCTACAGGTTCCCCTACAGGACCACTGTGTTGCCCGGGCCTAAGGGCATCTCTCAACAGTTGTATGATACAAAGAGTGTTTAGTAGT
Source organism: Arvicanthis niloticus (assembly GCF_011762505.2). NCBI lineage: Eukaryota > Metazoa > Chordata > Mammalia > Rodentia > Muridae > Arvicanthis > Arvicanthis niloticus. Next base: position 23,654,135 of record NC_133437.1, read on the forward strand.
AAAACCAATGGTAACTGTACTTCCAGTTTTTCTGACTTAAAAGAAAAATCGCCCATCTGTCTCTGGGCCAAGGCTAGACCCACTCCGAAGCTTAGGTGACACTGTGAGGCCCAGGACAAGTGAGCCTTCACTGATCTTCATGATCAGTCTGGCTTTCTCTTTAAGATGGAGAGACAGACTCTCCCAAGTTATACCCAGGACCCCTGACCTTGTAGTAGAAAGGGAGGGGGTCCTGTTGGTTTGCCCTATTCTCAGAGTGCTAAGAGTTTTCATAGGTCATTTTGTGGGTAAGGAGTGCTGACACAGCATTCTGCTGTGTAGCCTCAACAGACCTTGAATTCACAGCCACCACCCTCCCTTAGCCTTCAGTGCTGGGACTGCAGCAGCATCACCACATCCAGCTTCACGGGTCCTTGATACTCTCTATATTTATCTCAAGGAATAGGACTGGCCCTATTCAGTCTACTAAAGGCTTACAATGATACAGAATAAAATGATGACATCTTTAGACTACTACACTGATACAGCGGAACAATCACAGGGACATTTACGAACTCTTCCTACCTCAAAGGAGTACAAATAAAGAAAAAATAAGGTCTATTTCTAAAGAGTGTAATCAGGGAGTCTATTTCCAGCCTACACTCGTTGTTTAGATAATAGTCATGATTGTTTAAATAACTCCAGCTATTTCTAGCTGGGCAAATAAGTATAGGCTCACAGAAAAATATAACATGTAGTAAAAGACCTATGCTACCACTGCTCTTGATTAAAGATGTTACTTGCTTTTATGTCTTTTCAGAAATAGCCGGTAAGTGACTACAGGAAGTGTTTGGGTTGGGGAGGATTTATTTAGTTCCTAACACACGCTGGGAACCTCCCCTTATGCTTCATCCGTAATCTACAATAAGAAAATCTTTTCAACTGTCTGCAGGTTTCCATTTATGCTGGAACTGGAACTGGAAACCCAGAGAAACGGGGAAACGAAGGAATCGCTAAAATGCCTTTCCTTACTCAATTCAAAGACACATTTTTCTGCCACCCATAAAAATCCCCAAACTTGGGGTTGGAGAGATGACTCAGTGGTTAAGAGCACTGACTGCTGTTCCAGAGGTCCTGAGTTCAGTTCCCAGCAACTTCGTGGTGGTTCATGATCATCTATAATGTGATGTGATGCCCTCTTCTGGCGTGTAGCCATACATGCAGATAGAGCATTCATAGACATAAAATAAATAATAAATCTTTTTTTTTTAAACCCCCAAGCTTACACTGTTTTATTATAAAAGGCACTAGCTAAAGACAGGTGAAGGCTAAAGCGCCAGTTGGGTTTAATTCTGAAGGAGCCCCACCCTCTCTCAGCTGAAAACAGTTTCATGTGGACAGAGGCTCTGTGTAACAGACTCCTTCCCACATCTCAAGTTAAAATCACGGGTAAGTCCTGGATCTCACCTTCTTTAGCCCCAGGAAAGTGACCCCTTTATAATTAGGCTCCAATGTGAATTTAATATGAAATACTTTAACTCCTGGGGCCCCTGAAGTTCCTGCTGAATCTTTACAAAGGTTTCCTTTTTTATTTTCATCATCTGATGTGTTGGAAGCTTCCTCTAAAATCCATCAGTGGCAACTTTTCCTGGCCATTAAGAGAAGGAGAAGGCACTTTTCTCCAGGGCACAAGTTGAGTCACTGGTGCAATGGAGTTTACCACCAGATGGTCAATGTCAACATACATACGCATAACCCAGAAAAAAAAAAAAAAAAAAAAAAAAAAAAGACGGCCCAATCTAACGATGTGTCAGCCCACTGGATCCTGGATGGTTTTGTTCTTTCTAAAGTCCAAAGAGGCTTCAAAGGACTGCAAAGAAGAAAAGAGGCACAATGACCAACAGACTCCATTCTGACTAATTCCTAAACTCTCTTGAAAGAAAGTTCACTTCTCTGTTGTCTTTTACCAAGAGCTGACTTACTTTTCCCAGTTCTGATTGAAGAAGGTTTCTAACAGGAGTGAACTTGTCTTTGGAGACTGGCTGCTCTCAGCTCATAATTCAGTGTTACAACTTGCTAGACTTGACCTTGGGTTATTTCATCATTCTGGACTTCGGGTTCTTCATTGGCCAATGTTAATAGTACCAATTCCTAGGGCTGCTGAAGGGATCAAATCTGTTTTATAAGGGGTCTGGCATTCGGGGAGCTCAGTGCAATAGGTTAGCTCCAAAGGCTGTGGTAACTAGTCTTATGTGTAGTGCCCCAATCTCTTTCTCCAGAAATGAGCCCTTCAAATCCCAAATATACATCTTTATATGACTTCATTGACTAGGGCTGGCAAGATGGCTCAGCAGGTAAAGGCACCTCACATCAAGTCTAATGACCTGAGTTTGACCACCAAGGCCGACACAGAAGAAAGAGAGAACTGAGTCCCAAAAGTCATCCTCTGGCCTTTTGCACAAGTGCATGCTCATGTGCACCTATATACCCACAATAAATAAGTGGAGATTAGATAGATAGATAGATAGATAGATAGATAGATAGATAGATAGATAGATAATAGATGGATAGATAGAGATAGACAGATAGATAGAGAGATAATAGATAGATGGATAGATAGAGAGATAATAGATTGATAGATAGATAGATAATAGATGGATAGATAGATAGAAAGATAGATAGATAGATAATAGATGGATAGATAGAGGGATAGATAATAGATGGATAGATAGAGAGATAGATAGATGGATAGATAGATAGATAATAGATGGAGATATAGAGAGATAGAGATAGAGAGAGAGATAGATGATAAATGGATAGATAGATGGATAGATAGATGACAGATAGATGGATAGATAGATAGGTAGATAGACAGACAGACAGATGTTTAAGAAGAGCTTCCTTGGAGCTCACTCCTGTTTCCTCCTTCAGCAAGGCTCCATCATCACTAGCACACTACACCCTAGTTTCCCACCCATGAACATTTACTTCTAAACTGTTGCAGCAGCCAGAGTGATGGACGAAGTCAGCAGCAGCTTCCTCTTGCCTGGGTTGTACCTGCTGTTCATTTCCACTAAGCACCAGTTTTGCACCTCCCTTGGCAGTCACCGAAATTGCAAGCTGCTCTTATTTTTCCAGTCCACACAACAGCAGTCCTTTCTGAACTCATCACCTTCCAAGTCACCACTGAAAACCTTGCTCATTCAGCCATGTGGCAGCTTCCATGTACTTATGCGTCTCCTGCTGCTGTTAGTAAGGGGATCCAGTCACAATGTCTACACACTCCTGTCATTCTCCAGCTGTTTTAGCTGTCTGGACAGTTGGGTATAGCCAGGACAAAACGGAAGGCTAAAGCTGATTTCGGTTTCATCCTTAGGAGAGCCCCACCACTCCTTACTAATCCATCGTTAGAGGACGGAGGAACGGCTACAGGCAGAGAGCGAGGAAGAGCTAGCATTTACTAACTGCTTCCAATGTGCAAGTCGACCTTAAAGGTGTTTTGTACACGTTTATTTCCTTCACTACCATTCATTCTCCACTCACCTAGAAGTATTTACAGGAAGGTGGGAATTGCCTTTATGGAACTCAGTAGGGGATGGCTACAAGTCTTAATGTGAGGGTCCCTCCATCCACAGGGACCAATCATTTCTCAGGAATCTTATCAGGAAGGTGAGGCTGGCTACTCATTATTCCCCATTCTCAAGGGACCAGGATGAATAATTTCACTTAGTTCTGCTGTCCACTTGCCAGAGAGAGCCACTCCCTCCCGTGAAGTGGAAGGCATCCCTACCCTTCAGACCCCAGCTGGCTGTCCCCAGCATTCTATTTCCATCTTGTCTCTTAGCTCCCACACCCCACCACAGCTACAGCTGCTGACCTGGGTCTTGCCGCTATTTGCATTCCAAATAGGCGTATTACAAACAACAGGCGCAATAATAAAATTGGAGATTTGTGTTTAGCCGCAACAACAAAGCCTTTGGTTAATCCACAATACGATAGGAAGATGGGAATGCGGCTCAATGCTGGCCCTTCGCAGACTCAAGGGAACCTGTGGGCGACTGGCTAATCTGGGATTTCCAAACTGAATGAAAACATCTTTGGGTAGGAAAGTAGAATCAAGACAATGAAAAGGAAATTTGTTTATCTGCATACAGCTTCAATTAAAGTCAGGCAACCATCCATCCATCTGTTTAACCCACATTTTACTAAGTACTGGCTAAATGCTGGTCCTAACCCATTGGGTTATTTTGGGGGAGCTGGTTCAAAATCAGTTCCCTTCTACAAAGAAGCCAGCAGTGGTATGGTAGAGAAAAGCCATTTCTAAGTCCGAGGTCTGACCCACAACATGCTGCCTCTGTCTTGTGACTTACAAAGTCTCTTTCATAGATCTGTGCTCTCATCTGAAAAAGGAGTGAGAAGACGAGACAGAAGTTTGGGCTGGCTGCTCTGAGAGTCCCTTTCATGCCTTGAGACTCAGCTGAAGCTGCGGGGGTCATTTGGTCTTGCTCTGTGCTCTTCTGTATGTTAGAGAAAGTGTTGCGTCCTTACCATGCAATGAAATTCATGACGTCCAGAACCACACATGAGTCTCTTCTTGGTTTCTTTGTATTCAAATGTGAATTGGGTCAGTTCTTATCTAAGTAGATGAGATTCAAGTGAGGTAACCTACAAAACTCCCATTGCGTCATACAGCTGTGAGCTATTGCTGATACCCTGAGATTTAACAGCCTTCTTAGGATCAAAAGTCCACAGCTTGTCTTTCTGCTGTCCCCAAGCACCTCTACCAGATGTACGCTTCGAAAGAGGAAATAAAAGGATTTATTTATCTTTTGTGGATATGTGGTTTTTCCTGCATGTATGCATGTGTACTACACGTGTGCCTGGTAATCCTGGAAGTCAGACAAGGGCTGGGTTGGAAATGGAGTTACAGATGTTGTGAGTCACCATGTGGGCGCTGGGAACTAAACCAGGTCCTCTGTAAAGGAGGACTCTGTGTGTGTGTGTGTGTGTGTGTGTGTGTGTGTGTGTGTGTGTGTGTGAGATACTGCAGACATCATGTGAGGCTCAGGGAGCCTCATTTGACTCTTTCCATGTATCACACAGCACAAGAACATCAGGTGCTCCTAACCACTGAGCCCTCAGCCACTCTGCTTACCAGGTTTCTGGATTTAGTGCCAGTTAGTGTCCAATGGCTGTACTGTGCGCCATACCATTCTGTTCACAAGTTACTGTTTGAGAAGACCTCTGCTTGATTTTTGGTTTTGTTTTGTTTTTTCCTTTGAGAGGATAAGACTTAGAAATGTCTTGCCTCCCTCAAATGAGACATTTTGGACCGAAAAAAAAAATCTGTTATTTTTTTTTCTTCTTTTGTTTCTTTTTCAAGAGAAGGTTAAAAAAAAGTTTGGCACAGAAGGAGCAGAGGCTAAAGAGCAGGTCAGTGTGTGTCACAAGCCAGCTCTGCCGTGCTTCGTGGGACTCTCCTGCTGACTTTAGTATTGTGCAGAGGATGAAGAAACACCAGTGTTTCAGAAAATGGGGGAGAGAAAAGTGAAGGATGAAAATGCTGGGGGCTGAAATCTCATGGAGCCAAAGCCTTTAACGGCCTCTTGAACACGGCCCAGAAGTGTTGCTACTGAAGGCTACACAAAGGCTGTAGGAAAAGCAGATGAACTGCTTTAGAAAATAGTTCTAAGTGAGCACTGAGGGTACAGCTGAACATCAAAGTCATTCCCAATGCTGCCGTTGGGAATGTGACACGGAGAGGCCCAAATGAGGCTACCTGAGCCTCACATGACATCTGCAGGACCTTACACACTTACACACACACACACACACACACACACACACACACGCATACACACACGCCCTCTGTGTATATAGATGAATACTCTGTCCTATTTACAGAGAGATATTTCACCACACATGTTTGGTTTTAGGGTAGTTTGTTTTTAGGGTAATTATCATGTACTTTCCCAGGACAGGGACGCACCAAACCACAGCCTCAGCAAGTCACATTCCCCAAGCCGACACACTCTCACCAAGTCACCCTGTCAGCCACTGTGGTTAAGTCACGCCATATTAAGGGCCTCCAATGGTGTTCTAGCTCCATGGTGTAAATCCAAGCTTCTCAGTATAAACTCTTTCCCGTCTTGGAAGCTCCCAGAAGCAAAATGTAATAACAAAACAAACAAACATGGGGTTGTGACTCTTGAGGAGTTTACCAAGAAAGTCTGTGAGGCCAGATGACGTGTATAAACTGTTTAGAAAATAGTATCCACTACTACCCAGCCAAGCATGGAGCCGGTGAAGGGATACACTACAAGGGACACAGAGTGGGGCTACACCTCCAGTCACCAGATACTCAGGCTTCCTTGAGTAGCTACCATCGTCTTCATGAGAATATCCAACCCACCTATGCTATTTACACTATAGAATTATCTGTTCCTTGCAGCACATTGCTGATACCCACAAACTGCACAGTGCTCCTGTGTGACTGTTAACCTGAAGTGTGAACTTGACTTGGTTAAGGACTAACTGGAGGAATAGGTGTGCCCGAGGGTGTCCTAAATAGACTGGTATGTGTGTCAGTGGACTGAGTGAGGAAGGCCTGCCAGTATGGGCGGCACCAACCTGTTAGCTGGGGGTCTCCACAGAATAAGCCAGAGAAAAGGTGAACTTTTCTTTGTGAATGTGTGTTTTGCCTGAATGTTCTGTCTGTACAGCACATTCATTTCTTGTGCCTACAGAAGGCAGATGATTTTCAACCTGTGGGTCACAACCCCTTTGGGGGTCCAACAACCCTTTCACAGGGGTCATCTAAGACCATCAGAAAACACAGCTATTTACATTATGATTTGCAACAATAGCAAAATTATAGTTCTGAAGTAGCAATGAAATAATTTCATGGCTGCGGTCACCACAACGTGAAGAACTGTATTAAAGGGTCGCAGCATTAGGAAGGCTGAGAACCACTGTTGTAGAGAGGGTGTCAGAGCCCCTAGCAGTGAAATTATAGAGGGTTGTGAGGTGCCATGTAGATGCCGGAAATCAAACTCAGATCCTCTAGGATAGCAGCCAGTAATCTTAACCGCCGAGCCATTTCTCCAGATTCTTTCTAACCTTTTGAACTTTACGACACCACCAGTGGCTCCTGGGTGTTAAACTTTCTGCCTTGGAGTGAGAATTTATTGTTAGATTCTCTAGTTCCAAGGTTAGCCCACAGCCATCCTAGTGTCCCCAGCTTGTTGTGGAAATACTTATCTTCCACCATTTTGCAAGTCAACTTCCCTGAGTACATCCCCTCTCACAGCATGAGGCTATGTCTACAAATATACAAGCAGGTATATCTTCCCGTCCCTCCCTGATTGGTTCTGTCTTTCTGTCGATATCTGACAAATTCAACTTGGATTTCCCAGACAAAAACTTCCCAAACAAAGGACACCTGTCAGAAGTGCAGCCTTTGGCGGGAACTGGTGGGTGGCTCGTTAAAGCATAGGGAAGGCTGCTCACATTTGAGCAAATGATCCTGCTCAGTTCTAGTGAAATCCCTCGAGCGAGCCGATCTGGAGGTGGAGGGGCCCCGTAAACATACAAGAGCATCAAAGCCCAGGCTCATAGAGGCTCTTCACTCTCTGGCTGGAGACCTGCTTGTGTCCTGGGAAGTCCTGCCTGACAACGTTTATGAGCTCAGCTGGGCAGGGTGCTGGTTAGCAGAAAGATAGACTTCACTCCTCCTCCGGCAGTGCTCTGACGCTCTCCCCAACCCCCTGCTCCTGGCCAGGAGCCGTCTGTACTGACCAAATTAACTACAACTTGTGAAATGGCCCTTCTCTTGTGAAGACACTACCTCTGTGTCTGTTTATAAATAGATGAAGTTGTTAACAGCACACTGGAAAAGGACCAAAACCAAAACACTCAGCTGGTCCAAAAACATGTCAGCCTAACATCTCTTGGAGGGATGCCTCTAAGCATTGTACATGAGTCCTGGGACCATCCCAATTCCCTGGACCTAACTCGTGTTCTCTTTGGTCATGGAGACACTTCACATACATAGTTTTAGAAACTGATGGTGTGTGCTGCACTTGCATGTGACAGAGGGGTGAGAGGGGGCTGGGAACAGGAGACAGAAATGCAATAAATGAATTCCCCAGAGCTAGAAGGCAAAATGAAAAGGTAACAAAGATTTTACACAAACAGGATTTTGTTTTTTTTTGCTTTTGTTCAATATTCTAGTGGTTTTTTAAGCACACCGATGAATCATATAGAAGTTCTAACCTGCAGATTGTGGTTAGAAATGTTTTCATTTTTCAATTTTTTTTTAATTGAGGCATTTGTTATTTATTAAGACAGATTCTCACTCTGTAGCCCAGGATGAGATCCCAGGAGTGAGCCACCAGGCTACATTATTTATTACTGTTGGAAAAGCATGCACTGAAGGTCATCTTGTCGGCATATGTGGAAAAGGTATTATTATTTCTTTCTGTTGTTTTATTGGGCATCCTAAAGACTGAATAGTGTGAGCAAAGTGTCTCTGGGAGCAAGGACCCCAGCTCAGAATAGGACCCTTCTCTCCTTTGCTGTTATCCAAAGCCCAGCAGTTTCCAAGCAAAGGGGAAGGGATTCCCTTTATCTCTTTGACCAAAGGCCAACAGAAGTGACCCAGGAACACAAAGCGGGAAGGAGCTCCTTCTATCATGTCTTCAGCCATCAGCCAGGGAACACTGCTGTGTGTGGTCCCCCCCACACCCACCCCAGCTCCTTTCCATTGTGTCCTTGTAAATAGCCCCTTGTGACTCTAGGACTCGGTCACTTGTGGCTGATTTGCTTTGGGTAAGATTATCACAAAGATTGGTATCCAGAGATACTGAAAAAAAAAAATTAACAAACTAGCTGTAAACTTTAGCCAGTGAAAAACCTCACACCTGGACACGAGTCGGTAAATGATTCTTATCAAGTTCAATGTGGTCCCTGAAGATCTGTGACAGTTTCCTGCAGGGAGGATGACATGGGCTTGGCAGATCGGTACCCTCACTCCCAGGATCTCCTGTGAGAACGCTGGTCAGGCAAGCAGCACAGCCTGTTGCTAGGTAACAGAGCACAGCTAGCATGTTACCTCATGTTTGTAAATGGCAAGGAAAAGAAAGACAAATCTGTGCAAAAAGACCTCAGCAAACACAGAGGGAGCGCAAACAGGAGGCAGCTCAGTAAATCTTTGTCTATAGTCTGGTCAAACTTCACAGAACCAGACAACAGACATATCCACAGTGCAATTTCCTGACGATGTTTTGCTTTCTTATTATATTCACTCCTGGGGCCTTAGACAAGCTTTCTTCTCAGACTTTAGACGGTCTTGGTCTCCTTGTGGTTCCCTTGATGGAACCATGTTCCCAGCTTCCTGTTCCAGCAAGATCAGCAAGTAGTAAGCGGGAGGCACAGGGGACACAGAGCCCACCCTACCTCTGAGGGCATAGCTGTATGGTGGATGCTGTCTTCACTCAAAGTGTTATTTCTACACTAAAGTTAGAAACTTGTCCTTCACAGACCTGCTACTGGGTAACACAAGGCTCAAGGGTATGGAGGAAAGATCCATGGAAGAGGGAATTGCATTTCCAGATTCAAGAGAATACTTGCCTCATTCACGAGTGGCTCCACTCCCAGAGGAAACCAAGTATTCTTTATGTGGATTCAATAGGCGGGCATAGAGTAACTGACACATACCATGTCTTGACTTGTATGTACCTGTATGAGTCATGATCCAAATGGCATACGGAACTCTGCAATGGCCTAAGAAAATGTCACGGACAAAGCTGGAGAAATCTGTATTTTTAAATAATATTCTGGGAAGGCTGGTTTCTCCAACAAAAAGCAGCCTAGCGGAGCCAAAAGCCACAGTAGACAGAAGAGACAAGAACACTGTCACTACGACTGTCTCTAAGTTTAAAATTACTCAAAAACGAGACTTTAAGAAAAAGAGTCCACCTGAAGTGTCTAAGGTGATCAGTCACACAATTATATACTGGTCGGTACTTATTATCTAAATAGTAGCAGCAGGGTTTTAACCACTCAGCACTGCCAGATTAATATCAAATTTATTTCAGCCTCACAGCTAAGAAGTTCCCTTTAAGCTTTTTAAAACTGCATGTGTGCCCACTGTGAACATTTAAGATGTCTCAGATGAAGCAACAGCTAGGGCGAGTGTGGCCACTTACCCAGGAGCAGTCTTTATGCACTGTCGAGCAGGCCCAACATCACTTCTCCACAAGGGCAGTTTTCACAAAGCAGACACCCACATCTTCTGGGTCTTATTTCTTCACTTCATGTCTCTGGTAAGTGACGTCCCTGCATTAACTGTGCACTTTCTTCATGGTAGCCTCTCTGCTCTACCAAGCTCTATTCCACCACACCTGACCTAACCCAGTGCCAACTGTCACATGGTTAAGACTCACAGAGTTACGATGCCACATTATTGCCCCAGAGATGGCTGAAGGGACAAAGCCGCCCTGTGTGTCTACTTTTCTCTGGGCTTAAGTTACCTCTCACTGGTAAACAGGTAGGAGATGCCATCCTACGGGGTTTGTGGCCACGTCAGCTCATAGCCAGTTGGTGACACTAAAGGTAAAACACACAGCATCACCAGAAAAGAGGTTATAACATAGGAGTGCAAACTGAAAGTTGTGTTCAGTAATACTGATGTGAAAATACTGAATGAATCTTGCATCCGTAACTAATATGCATTAACCAACAAAGAGCTAGGCACGGAGTTCTAGGCAGCCATGATGTTGTCCTACACAAGACAGTCTGTTGACATTGGCGCCAAGTCAGCATACATGCTCAAAACTAAGTGTGAGTATGTCTCAGCTCAACTTCAGGAGAATAGTTGAAAAGTTAGACATGTAAAATATGCAAATGACCTAGACCCAGTTCTTATTGTAAAAAGAGAGATGAGATGTGGATACACACACACACACACACCACACATACATACCACCCCCACCCCCAAGGCCAACTCCTGAAGCTAACTTTATGAACTTAATATTTATAAGGATTAAGTGGCTGCATCAATATTTAGAAAGAAAATGAAACTGGAAGAGGTGAGCTTCCAGGGATAAATTTCAGTTTGTGCTTGAACCACGTCTTACTTCCTGCTTGGTCTACAATGCGTACCCATACCTTCCCCTCCCCCACCCTGTACTCTAGTCCAAACATCCCACTGTTTCCATGGTTCCAAACAAAGTCCTTAGGAGAACCCATGTGGACCCATTGAATCAGAGGACTCTACTGTCAGCTCTCTGGAGACATAACAGCAATCTAGCTGGAAAACCAAGTTCTCCAGTCTTCAAACCCTGCACCAGAGTCTCACTCAAGAGATAACAATCTTGCCAACTAACTACCCACCACTTCCTGTAAAATTCAGGGCTCTCCAGACAAGCACGGAGAGTATGCCACAAAAACAAATGACTATTTTGGAAAAGGGAAAAAAAATCTGAGATTTTCACATACCACCCCTCCAAGCTCTCAACAGGCTTAACTAACATATTTTTTTTTCCAAGAGGAAATAAATCGGCTGGTTAAAAACAGAACATCTCTTTCCAAGTTATTTTTGAAACAACAGTGATTCTCAGGACTTCAGCAGCCCACTACACTCCCAACCGTGTAGCTCTGTGAAATCTAAAGAGGACAAAAATGCTGCTGGGATTTCCAGAGAATTCAACCAAAAGGCAAAGTGTGATGAGCCAGACACTGTAGTGGATGCTGGTAGTGAAACTAGACGCAGCCTCCGCCCCAGTCAAGGGTGATGCGATAATCAGATAATCACGTGGTTTGTGGGACCCTCTGAAAATGCCTGGCAAAACTATCAGGGAAGGTGCGCTTCTGAAGATAAGGGTTCTCAGGTACGTCAGAACTAGGGTAACACCCTCAGGTACCATTTCTAAATGGTCCCATGTGGAGATTGTCAGACTGGTGGACCAAGAGCCCTGTACCTCCTGACTCTGCCTGGGCACCCCACACTTTATGTACTGCTCCTCAGAACCTTTTTCTCCATCGCCCCACACACCCTCCTACTTGCCCTTTGATTTTATTCCTGTCTCATCATCTCACAGGAATGTTCCCAGCATCCAAGGTGGCCTGAGGCCACAGTGATGCTTAAGACTCAAGCCAGAAAAGTTGGCTACTATTGAGCCTGTTACAAATGCAGATTCCTGGCTCCCATGCTGACACAGAAACTCCGGATCCTTACGGAGCTAACTGCCCCTCTGCCCTGCCACATGATTCTGATACATGCTTGAGCTATCCTAGGAAGTCTGCTGTTGATTTTAAAAGAAAATTTAAAACTACTGGGGTAATGTCTTAGACATCATTACCAAAGACCTCTTTCCCTACGCATGCCCTACTGTGGGTCCCTGGAGCCTCATGGCTTGCGGGGCTGTCTCCTAAACTCTCAGCAGAAAGGGAGGAGCAAGAATTCTAGAGTGCCATGTAGCCTCAGAGTGAGATGGACACTCCACAGCATAAAGTTCTGAAGAGTCTTCAATGAACTAGGTAGCTTTGTGAAATACATATTTGATTAAGATCCCCATCATAAAAATCTTTATTTCCCTTTAACTACTCTACAGTCTATAGGGAATCAATGTGGAATCTCTGTTATAAGTGGCATTAATACCTTTATAGCCAACTGGCCTTGCATTCAGGAAACTTACGAGTCTTTCCTCCTCTGTAAGGAAAGGGAGTCCTGGAGACTGCAACTGAACTCTGCTCTGCAGACACCAGTGGAATATCACGCTAACTTTTTACTTGAGCTAGCTAGAGGCCTTGTTTCCAGCATGTGACTCTGTCAGAGATGACCATAAGCGAGAACCTCACCTGGTGAGTCCATCCTGCCGTCAGCAGGCTTCCCGGCAGCGATGCTAGCTCCATTCCAATGGAGTAGCCCCAGCTTTCTCCCTTGACATGAATTACGTGTAGCCCTACCTTCCCACCTGGCCACCAGAGCACACCACTAATCTGCCACCCGTGGTAGGAGGAAGGAGTGAACCGGGACAAACGGAGTGGGCACAGTCAGCAGTGACCTCTGCCAGCCTTGCACTTTGACCTTTGGAGTCTTGCCAAGGGCTGGTGGTCTTTGGCAGCCACTTCCCTCCTCTCTTTGGGTATCTGACGAAAGTGACTGGCTCTGGAAGCCCTAGTTCCTGGAAGATGGGTCGCTGGAGCGCAGAGAATGGGGAACACATGAGCTTTAAGCTGTTTAGCCCGCAGACAAAGCCAGGTCTTCCAATGCAGCTTTCTCACCAAAAGTAGTACTGGCCACTTAGGTATAAGCTTGGATATAGGGGATGCTGAGACAGAGACTCTGACAGTATATGGCCCAGGCTAGCAGTCCTCAGTCCTGTCTTGGTCTCCCAATGTTGGGACTGGGATTACAGATGTGAACCACTACACGTAACAGAAATTCCCTATTAAAGACCTTCCCAGAGGTTATCTGAGAGGTTTTGGAATTGAGATCTTCAGAGTCTAAACTTTATCTCTGCTACTTCTTAACTGTGGGACCTTGGACCACTATTAAAACAGCCTGTGCTTTAGGTTCCTCAGTCAAACACTCCCACACCTTCTGAGCACTTGGTGAAAGTCACAGAAGTTTTGTTCTAGCTCTCGGCAATCAAGGCCGAGGGTACAGTTCAGTCAGAACACTTGATTAACACGGCCTAGATTTGATACTCAGCCAATCAACTTGATGTAGTGGCTTACATCTGTAATCAAGAAATAGAGGTGGTGGTAGAGGAGGAGGGGAGGAGAAGGAGGAGGAAGAAGAGGAGGAGGAGGAGGAAGAAGAGGAGAAGGATCAGGATCAGGAAGGAGTTCAAACCACACACTAAGCTCCAGTCCAACCTGGGCTACACATAAGAGCCTCTCTAAAAAACCCCTGAAAGTTGAAAAAGCCAAAGGTGCTGACATGGGCTTCTAATTCCACCAGTGGGTGGGGCTGAGGCAGGTAGGAGGATTGGAAATTACTGGCCACTCTGGGCTGCACTTGGAGACAAGTCAAAGATCTTCAAAGCTCTTCTGAAGGCTGGCAGCTTGACGGAAAAGTGAACAACCAAAATTGTCTCCGGGAAAAGACAGAACCTCTCCCCCAGACTGTGATCCTCTCCCAGAAATCCCTAGAAAGATGGCCTGCCTGAAATTATTTTTAGATTTAATGAAAAAGGCAATCTACTTCAAATTAGGTGAACTGGGTAACTGTGCTCCAGCCCTGGGGCACTATTCGGATGGATTGCTGACTTGGTTATCATGCTGGGCTGAAAGAAATTGATTTAAATGAGCTAATGAAAAATTCAGTCTTCGTCCTCACAATTAACACCCCAAAGCTCCAGTAGCTCAAATCAACAAATTACTTTCTTGTGAGAGAAAGAAGAGTGTGGACTTAGTACAGGTAGCTCTTTCCAAGTCCCCTCCCTGTAAGTTCCTTGTTTGGGAGATCTCTATTCAAACTACGTGTCCTTTCCTACACCTCCATTTCAAGGTCTCCCTGGACTCCTGAATACAGCTAATGGGTGTATTTTGTGGGTCAGTACTGGACCCAGGAGGAACAGTACACTTCCTGCAGAAGAAATCGATGACATTTCTGAAACATCAGGAATGGGTATAACCCAAGATCTAGAACAGGATCCTCTGCGGGGGGAGGGGGAGACTCCCCAGGCACCTTCTAATTAGCGAATGATTCAGGATCATGCAAATTTCCACCAACACTGCCTGCAGCCAACAGTGATACTCCCCTGCTCCTCAGAGACTGAGATGCCTGGAGTCTCAATAGAATCTTGTCAGGTGACATGAGGCCACTTTTGAGTTGTGCAACATTTCCCTTCAAAATCTTGCTGATTGTGCAAACACTGAATAATTACACTGATTCATGTATTATACACAACGTTATGCAGAATGACAGCCCGTTAGCATTGCCACGTCACTAATGACACCAGCAAGCTCGTAAGGCCGCCATCCATCAAGAGAGGAAAAGATCTCATTCAGAGTCATGACAGGTGCATTGACAATAGAAGCAGGACTTTTTTTTTTTTTTTTTTTGATATGTGGGTGGATGCTAAAGATTAAAACCATTAATATATGAGTATCATTCTCTTTGTGCTTCTCCAACAGTATTTTCTTTCAGCAAAGAAAAACAAAAGTTGGTGCTAGACAGCTGACACCCTGAGACCTTTCTATAATTAGTAAACACGTCCCACTGAGGTTTCTATGGCTTTCTTTAGAGGCCAGCGTCACCCTTGCAACAGACTGGGAGCTTAGTCTGCACAAAAGTAATTTCTCAAAAAACACTAATAAATTGAACTGAGAAGGGAATTGATGCCAAACAGTGCCCCCCATCCCCACCCACCCCCAGCTGTACTGAGAATGACTTTCACCCAAACAGAATAGAATTCACAGGAAGCTCCAGAGATAGGCAGGGACAGACCCTTCAGCACCACGCACAAACATCAACAGTCTCCGGCAGCTCCAACAGCAAGAGAAGAGAGGGGTCTGTGTCCTACCCAGAAGAAGGGATCCATTCTAGCACCTCTCCTACACAGCCCAGTTAGGGCCCAGACCACCCCTCAGCGCAGGATCATGTGGCGCAGATTCTCCCTAGCACCCACAAGCCCTCAATGTGAAAGAACTAAGCCTAATGCTCCGGGTACCAGAGACTGTTTATCTAGCTGTGTTTGATGCAAGAAACTCAGTTTAGAATTGAGTTATTTAATGACATGTCAGGGTGAAGGCTCGGTCGGAGCAGGCC
This sequence comes from Arvicanthis niloticus, assembly GCF_011762505.2. Lineage (NCBI taxonomy): Eukaryota > Metazoa > Chordata > Mammalia > Rodentia > Muridae > Arvicanthis > Arvicanthis niloticus. The sequence continues at coordinate 23,669,895 of NC_133437.1, forward strand.
AGTGTAGAACCCATCCAGCCAAAGTATGTGACGTTTGAGGACTTCATGCCAGGGAGACCCCCTGGCAGCTCAACTGAGCTCAAGTCGAGCACTCTTCTGCTTCTTTAGTCAGGAGTCCTTAGAAGCTGAGTCAGCTACTTGGTTTTGGGGTCTACTGCAGACTCAAGAGAGGGTCATAGAAGGAAAGTGTACTGTATTGACTGGTCTTTCCCCCAAAGTCACATCTATCTAGATCTTCAACATGTGACCTCAGCTGAAAGTAGGAGATCAAACAAGACTAGGGGGAGCCTTAAAGCAACAGTCGGTGTGCTTATGAGAAGGAAAACAGGGGACTTGAGAGCTAGCTCAGTGGTTAAGAGAGCTTCTTGCACTTCCAGAGGATCTGAGTTCAGTTCCCAGAACCCACATGGGGTGGCTGCCACCTGCCAATCTCAGCTCCAGGAGGTCTGACATCCACTTGCAGGCTCCACAGAGGCCCCAACTCAGGCACACACACATATAAATAATAACAAATCCTTAAAAAAAAAGAAGAGAAAACAGGCACACACAGGGAGAAGGTGGCATATGGCATCAGAGGCAGACACTAGAGCAGTGTTTCTCAACCAGTGGGTTGTGACCCTCAAAAGAGCATCGGAAAACACAGATATTTACATTATAATTCATAACAAGAGCAAAATTACAGCTATGAAGTAGCAGTGAAGCTAATTTATGCAGGAGGGTCACCACAGCATGAGGAACTGTATGAAAGGGTCGCAGCACTAGGAAGGTTGAGAACAACTTACACTCGAGGGACTGTTGTACAACCAAAGAGAGAGACAAGGGGCCACCCTTCAGATGAGGACAGGAGCAGGTTCCCAAAGAGTCCTAGAAGGAACCAGACTCACCAACACCTTGTCTTGGACTTTCAGCCTCAAGAATCCAAGACATAAACTTCCCTTTCTTGTAAGCCACCTGGTTTGTGACATTTTGTCATGGCAGCTTAAGGACACATAGAGAAAGTTCGGAAAGAAACTTCTGTAGTGTGGTTCCTGGGGGATCTAGGAGGGAGATGTTTTCCCTCCCTTCCTTCCTTCCTTCCTTCCTTCCTTCCTTCCTTCCTTCCTTCCTTCCTTCCTTTCTTTCTTTTTTTCTTTCTTTCTTTTTCGAGACAGGGTTTCTCTGTGTAGCCCTGGCTGTCCTGGAACTCACTCTGTAGACAGGGTTGCCCTCAAACTCAGAAATCCACCTGCCTCTGCCTCCCAAGTGCTGGGACTAAAGGCGTGCGCCACCACTGCCCAGCCGGGAGATGTTTTCAAAAGACAAATGAATTAAAGAACCAGATCTGGGATCGACCTGTCTGGTGGCAAGCCAGCAGATCCGCTGGTGATGGAATGATGTCATCCAGTGGTCATAGTATTTATAAAGACAACTTTGAGTTGGTCATTGAGAGGGTGGCTTTGGTGCAGAGTGGTCTATCAGGGTATCCCTGGGCTGCCTTACTCGTTCTCCTAAAAAGGAAGTGTGCTTGTTTTTGTCTCACACTAGGCACAACACTCTTACACTTGGCATCTCAACAGGGCAGTAAATTCCATTATTACTAAACTCTTGAGACTAAACTCTCATGTTTCCTTTCTGGAGGGAGGAATCCCAAGCAAGTCGTACTGATTATCTATGAAAGATTTCTCTATACTTTGCCAATATCGATATCTTCTTATAGCTACTTGTGGCAGAAATTTCCCTGCCCAATCTATTTCAACTAAGAGTACAACAGGAGGCCTGTGATTGGACAGGGAAAAGAGAGGTGGAGCTAAGAGTGGGGGAGAGAGATGCAGGAAGAGAAAGAGGGCAGCGGACAATGGAAGTGGACGTGGATCCACGTGGCTTTAAGTAGCACAGGTAGATATGAAACCAAAAGGTTAGGATAAATGGGATAAATGGTCTAATCCGTGTTGGCATCTTACCACTATCAATTGGCCTTGAAGTTATTGTGTGGGCATCTGGGATATGAGTATTTATTGATATATAAACTTGATTGGTTGACTATAAGCATTAAGAGTTTGATTTACCGGGTGATGGGTGTGGTGGCTGATCACGGGGTAGACAATTGTAGCGTGGGGCTAGCGTGGCTGCGAGGGGAGCCCTGGAGCTCTGGACCACCAAAGAGCCTGCCAAGATGGGAACACCCGGCTGACGTCAGGCAGCCTGCACCAGCCTGACAGTGCCGGCATTGGTGCAAAAACGTGGCAGCTGAGCTGGCAGCCAAGCCGGACGCCTCTTTTTTTAATACCTCCCACTACAAGTACTCAACACACACCCTAAGAACACCACTAAGAACCATCTATTAGTATTCGGATCTATCAAGGCCACAGCTATCCATATTCCACTGTAAATTTCATCTTCGAAAAACCTTATTTCTGGTGGGTGAGCTAGGAAGTCAGAAGTTGTCCTCAAACCACTTCCAAGCTCTATACCTCAATCTCCCTCCCATCTAGAAAGAAAGAAAACAGGAAGCTGGCTGCAGTAGTGCATACTTATAATCCCAGCATTTCAGGAGACAGCACGTCAGAGGAGCACTTCTAGCTGAGGCCAGAGAATGGGCATGAGTTTGAGGCTAGCCTAGGCTACATAAAGGGTCTATGTACAATCTGGGAAATGTATCTCAACCCAGTCTCAAAACAAAATGAAACCAACCAAACAAACAAAAACAAAACCACAGCAGAAAATTGTTTCATCATGAACTGTATTACGTATCAGATGGTGTATACCAGTTCTGCATTGGTCTTAAGATTCTTCCCTTCCACAGCCTGTACCACTCAGTTTTCCTCTTTATTCATAATATTTTAAAATTGCATTTAAATTTTTTTAAATGTATATGAGTGCTTTGCCTGGATGTATCTCTGTGTACCACATGCATGCCTGGTGTCTATAGAGACCAGAAGTGGGCATCAGATCCCCTGGAACTGGCATTACAGGCAGTTATGAGGCACCATGTGGATGCCAGGAATCTAACCCAGGTCCTTTGGAAGATAAGACAGTACTCTTAACCTCTGAGCCTTCACTCCAGCCCCCTAGAATAACACAAACACACACACACACACACACACACACACACACACACACTTGCTAGGAGGGAGTATGTCATGGCACATGTGTGATGGTCAGATGACAACCCTACATGGGTCCGGGGATTGAACTCAGATCATCAGGCTTAGTAGCTGGTACCTTTCCTGTAGGCCGCCAACCTTATGCAGCTGAATAAAACGGCACCGCAGAGTTGACACGGCTGACTAAAACTGCTTCAACTCTGCGGGCCAAGGGCGCACATTTGCGCGAGCCAGCCACTCTGAGGCGGCAATCCAAGATGGCGCCTGCCTAGGCTCTGGTAGGAACTACCAGAGGCCTGCGCATGCACAGTTCAATTTGGCTCCAGCCCCCTCCCGAAGGGGGCATGCAAATGAGGTACCACTAGGGTACTACGAACCTGACCAATCACCCCCTCCCGGGCGGGGTATGCTAATGAGTATGCTAATGAGGCATCGCAAATTGACCAATCGGACACCTCCATGCGCTTTGCCACTCCCAGGGCTGGGGGTATATAAGCAGCCCATTCTGGGCATTCGAAGCAGTCTCCCCAAGAAATCTAAAAGAGCGCTTCTAATAAAGGCTGTTGAAAAGGATCTGGTTTGTCGCGTCTTCCTTGCTGGACAAGCGGGGTGAGACACTTTCCCTACTAGGTCATCTCAATGGCCCCAATTAATCTTTTTTGTTTTTAAATTCAAACTTGTTTGCTACCTCTTAGAAGGTGGAAGGGTCATGGGGTCCTGTAGGCAGAGCAGCCCACTTGTGAGTCCATCAGACAGGTGAGCTGGGCACAGAGCCAAGGTGGGGAGGACCACCAACCAGCCTGTCGCTGGGTAGGGTCTCCTTTGCTTTGCCTTGTCAGCATTTTAGGATTTAGGGGTGGGGGCGGAGCTCCAGAAATAACAAAAGGCGGCCATTACGGAAGTACTTGGCAAGGCATCCCAGCTTTGCATGCTCTCTGCAGGGCTGTGCTGGGAGACAGGCAGGTCTCTCACTGAGGGTTCTTGATCCAAAGACACAAGGCACAGAGGACGGGCGGTCCAAGCAGCAGCAGATGGATGGAAAGTTGCCACCTTAACGCAGAATCAGGGTGGGAAGGACTGGACAGTGTGTTTTCTTCTTTATCTAAGCCTCTTAGTAACACGGTACCCACTGCCTCGGGGCTTTTCTTTCTTTTCTCTCTTTTTAAAGAGCGTAATCTTTTTACAAACCAAACACAAAAATAGTCTCAGAACCTCTCCTTATAAGGCATTTCCAAGCAGAAGGACTCTGAGCATTTCTTGGGTTCCGTGGAGGAAGTCCTAGGGCTTGGTCAGACTTTCTGACTGTGACATGGGAACAGACCTGGTGACTCACGTAGGACTGTGTCTGGTCTTTCAGAGCCACAACAGGTCAGTAGGAGGAAAGGTCATGCTCCATTTGTCCCTGGGTAAGAATCATGATTTCCAAAGAACTCCCTGAGCCCAGAGGTCAGGTGCAACTGTTGGGACAGACTCTGAATGGTGGCTCTGGAGCCTACTTCTAACTGAGCAACGGAGGCCATCACATTCCTGCTGATGAGTTGAAGAGCTACCCAGTCCTGCTCAAGGACCAATAGCCACTTACCTTCTGGAGCCCCAGTGGTTACTGCTTAGCTCCACCAGCCACACTTAGAAGTGACCAGAGGTGTCACAGCAATTAACAGATGAAAAGAGACCACTGAAAGAAAACTGCATCTTTCCTCTATTGAACCAAGTCAAAATGCAGTGTCACAAAAGACAACATGTGTAAACAAAACCTCACAGACAAACCACAAGCAGAAAGGAAAGCAAAAACCACATAGAGGAACTTGTGTTAAGAGAGCGGTGTAAAGGATTGTGGGTAGAGCACTTGCTTCGCATTCATGAAGCCTTGGGCTCAATGCCCAGCACCAAAAAATAGATAGACCCGATATTCTTAAATAAAAAATAGTGCAGGTAGCTCTGAGAGGTAAAATTGTGCTTCTGGAAGCAACCATACACCACTGCCACCACCACCATGGAGAGGAAGAAAATTGCCATCAACTCTGACCATGTGGGGAAAAAAAAAAAAGCTAAGATTTGAGAGGCTGTGGTTTTGTTCTGAGTGTCTATCTTGGACTTTCCTTTTCCGAGCCGATTCCAGTCCAGCATAGAAGTCACTGTGAACAAAGGGTGACAAGTAAGCGACTTAGCTCTAGGCAGGTAGCCCTGGGTGGAGGCGGGAATGCAATCATTCACTGTTAGTATCTGTGTGGCTGCTCTCACGAAGCCACTGGGTGAGTGCAGGTGCCCAGCAGCCTGCCATGTTCAGAGGGCTTGGCACACCTTGTGACTTCCAGAGCATAGAGCAGGGCACATAGGATGCAGCAGGATCTTGTACCCCCCAACTTCACTCCTGCTATGGCCTGTTTTACCCCCATCATGATCTTGTCTCACACGCTCATCTGCCAACGACACTTCTTCCCACCCCGTTTCTGTTTCTCTGCAAAGTGATTTATAGGTACTATTTAAAGATTGTCCTAATCTATAGGCTTTGGGTGGGGGGAATCTCTCCACCCTCCATCCTTTTGCAAAGGCTCAACGCCAATGGTCTTTCAAAAATGAGTACTGCAATAGCATGAGCAGAACCAGTGGATTTAACTTGCAGTCAAGTCCAACAGGCTAAAATAACACTGATTGCAGATAACAGAACGTACTACAGGTGGCAGGAAGAGGCGCTGCCAATGTTTAGTTAAACTTTTGCCTCAGTTTATGTAAGTATGACTCATCATGTGATTTGTATATTGGGGTCAAGGTAAAAAGTTTGTAAGACATTCCTATATAACGCATTTCTGAATGTTGTCTTTTGTTTTGCTTTGTTTTCGTTTGTTTGCTTTGAGGCAGAGTTTCTCTCTGTAGTCCTGGCTGTCTTGGAACTTGTTCTGTAGACCAGTCTGGCCTCAAAATCAGAGGTCTGCCTGCCTCTGTCTCCAGAGTGCCAGGATTAAAGGCGTGCACCACCACTGCCTGGCCCATGAATGTTTGTCTTTAAGGTAAAAAAAAAATAATAATAAGATTCCTTGAACAGAGAGAGCCCTTCTAATGGAGCAGCTACAATGGATGAAGATCTGCTACCTAAGAAGTCTCACCTCTACCAGAGATGAGATGCAAATTAGTCTGCGCTCTATAAACCCAAGAACCATTGTTAAATCACACACTGCCCAGATTCTGTGACTCTCTGCTTTCATCTTGTGATCGATCCCCAAGGGAGAACTGAACGGCTTTTTTTTTTTTTTCCTGTCAACTATGGTCCTTCCAAGGATTATGTCCTGGAAAGATATAATTTTATTAATCAAAAATGCCTGGGCCATCAGGTGTGGTGTCACTTACCATCAGTGCTCTTCAGCCCCAGCACTCTGGTGGAGCACCGGGTGGAGCTCTGTGAATCTGAGGATAGCTGAGGATAGCCTGATCTACAGATACAGTTCCAGATCTGCCAGAACTATGTAGGCTTAAAGGGGGGAGGGAGGAGGGAGAGAGAGAGAGACAGAGACAGAGACAGAGACAAACAGAGAGAGGGAGAGACACAGAGACAGGGGAATGTATAACCTCAAACTGGATCCAAGAATGTAATGAGGAAGGAGGCTCCCACTGCCTCTGCACTGGGCAGTCATCTTCAGAATCACACCTCACTGTGCAGGGCTAGACAGTACCAGAATGCCAAATTCCAAACAAAAATAACCATCCAATACTGGGAGAAAATTCAGAGTTCAGAGAGTCTGGTGACATGCCCAATGTCGAGTACATAACGTACCTACACGCAGCCAGAGCAGAAACCTAGGCTCCTGGTGCCAGGCCCAATCGACTTTGATACAGTTTCAGTAAAGAGGCTGCCCAGTCCCAAGGGCACAAGATCTCAGAGCCCGTTTTTTTCTCTCATAGCTGTTTTACGAGAATCTACTTGAACCTCCTTAACTCGGGCTGACATCGTGGCTTTAGTGCTGTATCATTACATAAGTCTGAGGTTTCTGAGGTTAGGGTCTGAAGAGGTTTTTAAACCTCTGACTCAAATGTGCTCGACTTCCCACACGACACAGAGCTCACTACTGAATCTCATTTCCATGAGACAAACAAGGTGGGGAGTGACTCATGTCTCAAATGCTAGGCTTATCATTTTCAAAAAATGCTTACGGCTTTTCCTGATTGTAAAGTGACACCTCACTACTGTACGAAGCGTACAGACTACAGAGAAAATATCCATGTAAATACCTGGATGATCACCCACATTAAAGTCTGGGCATTTTGGAAAGACAGACGTTGTTTTGATCATTATATTGAGACCAAACTGTAAACAGCCTTCGTGACCTTTGCCCTTCCCTCACAGCCACCACGTGTCCAGTGATGCATGATTTCTAGTGTGGCCTCAGCACTGCATCCTCCTGCTTAGTCATAATTATTTAAACCATTCACTAATGCGGAGAATTTCAGGTTTTTTTTTTTTTTTTTTCCCTGAGTTTTTCACATATATAAGTAGTAAGATAGCAAGGCATTTTAATCTAATTTTATGCACATCTCTGCTTATTTCCATAGACTCTCAATGTCTGGTATGGATCTATTAAGTCAAAATGCTTACGCACCTTTACTACCTGGTTTTTTTAACCGAAATTCCCATGTCAGAAAGGCCATTTGTATCTAGAAGTAGAACGGGGAGCACTTGGCCTGTGCTCTTTGCCAACACTGTGCAGAACTATTTTCAGAGCCATGTGGTTCGCAGGCAAAGCTGCAGCCTCTCGTATTACTCGTGCTGCCTCATCTACAGAGCTCGTGTGGTTTTCAGAGGTGCATAGTGGCGTATATATGTGTCTCTCTCGCTACCAATCGCTTGTGCGTATATAAATGGAACATTCATACCATATGCCCATTTTAAATGTTTTATTTAGTTATTTCTAAGAGCTCGTTATTAAATTTTTGACTATGAAATTCGGAGAGAAATACTTTCAGAACTACTTTCAGTTGTATGGCCTTAAGCCATGCCACCTGCTGGTAAACAGCTGAAGAGTTGCTAACAACCACTCACAAGGCCAAGGTAGTATATGTATGGATGCCTTTCCCACACCAATTATTTTAATACTAGATACCAAAGATGAACAGCAGATTTAGAGGCTTTTATGACATTCTGAAAGTACAAGCGAATGTTATGACTACAGATCTCTGATCACATTCAAATACTAGGGCGGGAGATGGCGGAGGCTTCAGCATGCCAGACCGGAAGGGGAATGTTGAGTTCTAGTTCCTATCACAGGAACTTCTGAAGTGACTATTGGTCATAGGTGTGTGAGCCCTGTTTAAAGGAGTCATAGTAATTCAAATTTAGAATTGTGTAATAAGATGAATGAATAAAGGTGCCTTCAGTATTTATTTTTATTAGAAACATCTCCAAATGAGATTAAAGCCAATGCTTGCAGGTAGTTAAGGAGAAGTTGGGGCAAATTGTGGTGAAAATGGATCTTACCAGCTGAAGATCATAAGGGTTTCACGGAATTCACCCAGAAAGTGCAACTTAACTTGGGGCTCACATAAAACCGTAGCTATGGTTCACGTTTACTGGCTCCAATCTCCTTTGGGAGCAGATCTAGGAGAAGTAGTGTGTTCAAAGATAATACAGAAACATCAGCTGAATACAGTAACTGGACCAATGGTCATTGATTGTACTCTGATACATGCAGGTCTTTAGCCAAGGGTCAGAGCCATCTCTGACCTGTCTAGACAGACAGCAATTGAGTCTAGCTACCGTCTTTATAGGAAGCTGTGCACGGAGGTGTGCTGAGTTGATCTCTGGGGGGCTGTGAATTATTACTCAGTCCCTGGGAGTTCTGATGTAAACCAAATGCAAGCTATCACAAGAAGCTCGCCAACTTAGGGCCGTGAGCACAGTGGCGGAGAGGTAGCTCGATCCTCAGGTAGCAGATGCGCACATTTGAGCCTTCCTACAACCAGGAATGAGCAAACACAAATACTTTGAACCAGGTACATAGATTTTTGAACAATAAAATTAATGCAGGTGCTTGAGAGGGTAGCTCAGTCGCTCCTGTAGGCATGGAGCCCTAAAAACTGAAAACAGCTGATTTTGTTCGTTGTGTTGGGGGTGGGAGGTGGAATAACAACCTCCAGACAAGATTTTCCCTGTTAGGTTTGTTAGCTTGAACTAAATGAGAAAAAAATTAAGATCATAGTTTATTTTTTAAAAACTGAGTGTGGGTCTGGGGGTAGATGAAGAACCTTATGTGGTGATAGTTATCTACGATCCCAGCACTCTGCAGGTGGAGGCACATAGGAGAGCAAGGCTAGCCTGGGCAACATAGCAAGATGCTATCCCAAAGGCCAAAAAATAACAACAGAAAAAGGGGCTGAAAACCTAGCCTGGACACACCCTGATCCAGAAGAGTCTGGCCAGCAACTGAGCAAACAGAACAAGAACTCCAGCCAGGTTGGCTCAGAGCATGTTCTGGCAGATGGTAATGGCAAAATGACTGTGAAAAGCAATCAAGGCTATTTACCTCTCCCTAGCAACTGGGCAAGGAGGTCTTAGGAGGCAGAGTCAACCTTATCCCAGAAACCCAAACCATGGGTGAGCCACATGATGGCCATGTTGAGAGCTTAGAGGACCACAAGTAGGGTAACGGGGAAGATGACCCTAATGTCCCTACAGCAACCTGGGAGAGGAGGATGTGGCCATCACCAGACAGTAATTTCAGCTCTCTAGAGCAAGTAATGACAACCGTTCTGTAACAGCCTTCCCATGATGACAAGGTAGGAGAACTATCCGCATTCCAAGTGACCCAAGGAGTACTGTCAATTGGAGTGGAAGCAACATCCCACCAATGAAGAAGAAAGTTCCGGAGAGACTGAGATGAGAGCCCATGTCTGAAGTCAGATTTGGTGAACCCCCAACTCTGAATGGAGCAGAGTCCAAAGACCAGAGCCAGTACATGGCCATGGTATCTCCCTTCTCCCCATTCTACACAGGGGCAATGTGACAGGTGACCTTGACAGTATAGTATTTCTAGAACCCTCAAACACATCCCAGGGTCCATCCAACCACATAGCCAACCCAGAACTTCAATTGAAGACCTTTAGTCAAATTAATAGCATTCAGAATCTTACTAAAATCCTAAAACATCACTCATATAAACAAAGCCCAGCTAAAGAAAGACCTGAAGAGCAAACAAAAAGCTGGGCATGGCACTGACCTTTGACCCCAGCACTTGGGATGCAGGAGGATCTCTGTGAGTTCGAGGTTACCTTGGTCTACAAAGGGAGTTCCAGGACAGCCAGGGTTACACAGAGAAACCCTGTTTTGAAACCTCCCTTTCTCCTCCCCCCCCCCCCAAAAAAAAGAGACAAGGGAAGAAAGAGAAGTAGCTGACCAGCCACCTTCCCAGGCAGAGCAAGAATAGGATGGAAAGATGAGGTATATGTATGTAATGGCATTCCTGACAAGAAAATATGGTCTGGACCCAAAGAATCTAAATGCTAAAGAGAGTCTGGGTTTATAAATTCCAGAGGCCCAAGTGCCCAAATGTTTTAAACACTTCAATTTCCAAACAAACCAACAACACCCCCTACCCCCGCCCCCACCCCCAATTTCAAAGGCCCTCTAAGGCAGGTGGCCCTGGATCTCACAGTCCCTGTGTCTTCTCCACAAGGAAAGGGGCCAGGGAGAGAGGTTTTGTCCTTTAGGTGGTGTCCTACTCTCAGAACCCTAGCCTGTTATCTGAACTGATTTTAGGGAGTGAAAAACGACCTCTGATATTTGCCAGACTTCGACTGTGAGGTACAGCTACTGAGGCTGGTTAGTTAATGCCACTGCACAGGTGAGCAGGCCAAGGCTCTGGGTCTGCCTGATGCAGTGCCCGGGGTACCAGAGCTAAGCCAGGCTGGACTTGGGCCTAAATAACTCTTCCAACTCAGAGCTCTCAGATTGCTCCAAACATGAAACAACTTCCCCTGCCCACACAGAAAAGGATTTTCTTACTTTTTAAATTATTGATTTTATTTCTCTGTATCCAAATCTATGTTTACATTTGTTGGAAGAAGTGAAAAGGGTTGATAAACTCCAATTCGGGCTTAGAAACTCTATGACACCCAGCTTTCGCCTTGGACCCTGACGTATTTTTCTGTCTGGGATGACAAGAACTCTATCCTGAAACATAACAAATTGGATTTGAACATCCTCCATCCACACCATCACGAAAAAACAAACATTTCAGAGACGGATGGGACCAGCTGCCTGCATCTCAGGAAACCCAGCTGTGCCTTGCTTTTTTTTTTTTTTTTTTTTTTTTTTTTTTTTCTTCCAGACCTATTTTCTGCAGCAGGTCCCAAAGCCATTGTAGGCTCTGAGAAGAATGATACTCCTCCTCTGCTTTTGTAAGGCAAGGAGGCGATTTCCCAGGCATGCTTTGTGTCCCTGTGATTCCACTAACTGATAGAGCTACAGCTTCCATCTCTGTTCATTTGGCCTGAGTGTGTGTGTGTGTGTGTGTGTGTGTGTTTCTGTGCTTTCAAGGTTTTTCTCTTCTTTTAAAAAACTCCTATGAAGTAAGACAGGAGTTATTGGTAACAAAATTTATCAGAACCAAATTCTTCTTATCATTGGGGAAAAAAAAAAGCCAGTAGACTGTCTCTCTTCATGCTAATACTCTATTTGCCATGCAATGACATCATCCTTTGGGGAGGAGGTGGGTGTGGACAGGAGACAATGTAATGTCTGCTATAATTACAGGGCTTACTATGCAGGATCAAGGAGGTGGATGTGAGCTACAGGCAAGCCCTTCTCACCGGCAGGCCTTGGAGGGGGCTGGGGAGAGGGGGTGGAGTTGGGGGAGTACAATGGGACACAGTAATGCAGTGTGGGGTCTTGCTGTGGCAATCCCAAAAGGAGCAGAAATCAAAGGACCACACTGGCCAGCCTTCATTTTATGATGCAAAAACATCTCCCAGAGACCAGTGAAGAAAAAACTGCATTTCCCCCCATTGAGCCCCATGGAACTGCAGTGCCTCAAAAGACAACACGAACAAGTATTCAAATACTCACAAACAAGCACAAACAGAAAAAAGCATTTTAAAAAGCACTGCTACACCATACACACACAACACAAAATACCTACACAGCGCCTGGCTTACGGATGATGTATTGATTTATCTGAAGGCAGCTAATCTCATCTGCGTCATGAACGTTAAATAACATTTATAAGTCCCTTTTAAAAAAACGCGGGTTTTGAGGTGTTATCAAAAGACGACAAGACAGTAGTTAGCACATTTTCTAACCGTGGCCTTTACAGAATGCCTTCATTAGACAGGATTAAAGAAGCCAGTGGACTGCCATGGTGGCAGACTCAAACGGTCTAATATGCCTTGTCCGAATTTATGCATTCTCAAGCAGTTCATAAAGAGCAAGTCCTAGAGTGACATAGAGAACTGACGTGAGGCCTCTTTGGGTAGGTGGCAAGGCTACAGGAAGGGACTGGTTTTTTGAACTGTACCGTTAGGAAGACAGGGATCTGTTTCAAAATGGGCATGGTCTTGATTAAACAAAGAGAAGTTAAAAAAAAAAAAAAAAAAAAAAAAAAAAAAAAAAAAAAAAAGACAATTTGGTTCCAGGGAACTTGGAGCTAATATTGTAAAAACAACGAGAAGCTCAACGTAACCACTTGCACGAGTGACGCTACACATCACTGTGCCGAGTGGCCAAAGGTACAATCAGTTTGAACAGAGTCAGGCTGCAGCAGCATTCCTCGATTCCCTGGCACTGCTTAGCATTTCCCTGAAGGGCTGAAAGCTCTCTTCATCACTACAGCTATTTTCCCTTTTAAGAACATGTATCTGAACACCTGAAAAACAGAAGATAACATTCTTGGTGAAATATTGGTTTACAGTCCAAAATGCCTGCATATTACATCAGAAAAGGACACTATGCCAGGGTTCAGTGCGATGTCACAGCACTGAGAGGTTAAGGGTAGACAATCCCTATCCCTGTAAGTTAAAGGCCAGCCTGGTAAGACTCTCGCCTCAGACAACAACACAAACAATAGGATGTTCTGCTAATTACCATGGAGCAAGTCAACCTTACTGGAGTATTTTTAAATACACGAAAATAAATGAATGAAAACAAGTGTGCAACTCCCTCTTGAAAATATGGCTTTTGAATCATCTTAAAGATTGTAACATGGTGACAGCTTTGAATGGCAGATTTCCACAAACAGACATTCTATCACACAATGACTGCTTCAGCTTGGGCTGAGTTAAAGAAGTGGGTTGACATGGAGACAGACAAGAATATGCTCTTTTCCAAATTCATGAGTGTTTGAAGAACTCATGAAAAGACATAGACCCATCACTACTAATGACAACAAACATGACCATGGTGATTTAAAGTAAACCAGTGCCACGCAAAAAGATACAGTGATGGGGAGGGAGGGGCGCTCGCAGGAGAAGAAATGCATACAAACAAAGCAGTTGAAGTATACATTTTAGCATGTTTCTCCCAAGGAAGAAAGCGGCATATTAATATCATCATTTACTATGGCCTCATTATTTTCACCTTCTACATAGCCTGTAGCACCCTGAATACTCATAAATCCACTGTGTGTAGAACAGGGACTTCGGGAAGGAATTTAGGGCACAGAGAACTAACGTTATGACATGGAGTTTTTCTTTCTTTCTTTCTTTCTTTCTTTTTTTTTTTTTTAAAGATTTATTCATTTAATGTACGGAGTACACTGTTGCTGTCTTCACACACACCAGAAGAGGGCATTGGATCCCATTACAGATGGTTGTGAGCCACCATGTGGTTGCTGGGAATTGAACTCAGGACCTCTAGAAGAGCAGTCAGTGCTCTTAACCGCTGAGCCATCTCTCCAGCCCCCAACATGGAGTTTTTCATTTGAACCTGTGTGCTCTGGCCTTGACTGTTCAGTGTACTTGTCCTTAACTGTTCTGTCAGACTCAGGAAGGCTGGAGAGGTTTGGACTCAGTCCTTTACACCTGTCTGTAACTCTAGGCTGCAGGACATATTTCAGGGGAAACTGGTCTCATTTCTTGAGGCTTCCTCCTCTTAAGAACCAAAGAGAGCTGAGTATAGAGGAGGCTTCTGTGGTCAGACAACCTGGGTAGGATGAGAGTTTAGGAAAAGTCCGTGTCAGGGGAGGCAGCATTGAGTAAAAAACGACTCAAGGTGGGGGATCTTGAGATTCCCCAAGGCTATGCAACCTTGCCTGTTGACAGATGCTGGGCCTGGATGGGCATTTTCAGATCCAGGGAGAAAACAAACAGAACTCAAAATGGGACTTTAAAAAAAAAAAAAAAAAAGGTCTACAGGACAGGGTAAGATGAGTATTCTTGCCTGAGAGTTGGTGGAAAATTACATATATATATATATATATATATATATATATATATATATATATCCCAAAACCCTTTGTTTTTAAAGGAACAAAGCAGAGTTCTGGAAAATAATGGTATCCCCAAAATAATTAGACATATTCTCTATGAAATGATACAGAGCTATCCAAAGTTGAGAAAGCTATCATGCAAGGAAGCAGCACCACCCTGACCTACAAAAAGCACATAACCAGCCTGGCAGACACTGCAGCATCATCACTTCCTACGAACCCTGTAAGCAAAGTCAGGCAAGAAGATGCTGGGAAGAAAGCACCTCTGAGGACCTCTCAGAGCACTGTGGTTTCCATACAGCAGAACCCCTGGAACAATTACAACCAAAACCCTTGAGTTCTGATGCCCAGATGTTTGCACTGGTTTCTTTCTCTGGGCCCAGGAGTTTCTGCTGCCACCAACCACTTGCTACTAATCATGTGTCTCTAAAAGTGGTCAGTGAAAACTTGTGCCAGCCTCTAGCTTTTTTTTTTCTAACATCTCAGCAGAATAGTGTAAGGCCTTATGAGAAATATTAACACGTTTATAGAAAGATCTTAAGTAATTTCTACTTCCTTATTCCTACTTCATATAAACACACCTTGGCTTGACCCATCGGCTATGCTCATAGTTAACAGTTACGGCTACCTTTGTGTAGAAAGCATTTTATCAAATCTATAAATGTTCTGCTATTTTTTGATAACATCAACCAATAGAAAAAAATGCCACTAAGTATAAAAGGAATCTTAGAGATAAAGTTTAGAAAACATTGAAGTTTACAATGTATCCACAAGAGCACACTTCTACTTAGCAGGGGTGATTAAAGGCCAGATTCTCTACCCCAGGCCCATCTGTGGAGGGCTCTGCCCATCGCTCTCAGAAGTTGGCTCTTGGCCACTTGTTTTTCTCACATCTCTGAAAGTTGATAGTTTGTAAATAAATATACAACACCTTCATGTTTAAAGGAAATCTATAACAAAGAAACCGCTGATAGTGTAAGTAATGGCGGCACGTTTTCATTTTTAACATGACTTATTTTCTACTCTGTAAAGTGACTGTAGTTTATTGAGCCCGTGACTCCTCATGACTTCATCACCTTGTCGGCCTCCTTCCTGACATTACCCTCGAAAGCTCTTTAACTTAAAGCCTCTTTGTCTCTGTGGTTAGGCTGTAACCGCATTGCTTCTTTCTCACAAGACATCTGGGAAAACAGCAGGATCTGAAAGTTAGAATCCTGGACGTTTTCATTCTGAAACCTGCTCTGTGATTAATTTGAGGTCCTGCTTTTACTTACTCAAAGTGTGTTTTTGTTTATTTACTTTATTATTTCTTTTCTTTCTGAATTGTAAATTGGAACTTCTGTTGTTTTTGTTTCTAACTAGTTTCAAATTTGCAAGGAGTTCTGTTTACCATGCATACAAAATCCATTTGCTGGGTAGTTTGCTAGGTTGCCAGCAGCAGAGGGTTTAAGGATAGAATCCTATTTCTAGATGACCCCATGGAGTGAGTTAACTTGATACATTATTTCATTTGTATTTATACACTGGAATGACATTCTGAAGGCGCAAAATAATCTCTGTTCTATGTGTAAAACAATAAAACAGAAAGCAGACAGGACATAATAGCATAACTGACCGTGATGTAAGGCTTATTTAAACAACAAAACGCTGACCTCATGCCTAAAAATAACCCAAACCAACATGATTTGTAGAAAACATGACTGTGATTGAAGAGTAGGGAGACATGCTATTTTAAAAAATGAAATGGAAATACGAAAGCGAGAGAGAAGCAGATGACATGGGGGTTGTGTGTGAATGAATGGTATGTATGCACAAAGGCACAAAGCAAGAACAAGGGACAGTCGGGGGTGGGGGGGGAGGGGCACATGGTACACTTCAACAGAAAACGTTTTTCTCCTAAATGGGAGTATATTCTAAATCACAATTAAGAAGTATATTTTAGCAAACACATTGATCAGTGATAGTTGGTTATCGTTATCAATTGCTATGTAGTGTCCCAGGAGCATGTGCTATACTTTCACACAAGTAACAGTGTAGAGGGGTTTTCATCAGCATGGCCAGAAACATGTTATGGTTCACTGTGATGTTATGGAATCCCTCAAAAAAAAAAAAAACAACAAAAAAAAACCAAGTGTTTCCCAGATCCATAAGGAGCTTGTGCAACCTCTGTTGCTTATGCTCATATGATGCATAACTGTAATTTACAAGCAAAGGGATATACCCTTACACACTTCACACACACACACACACACTGAATATAAGCAGAAATATAAGTGGCTCCAAAATTACCCTTAAAAATTCATAAAATTTAAAGATATTTTAGGCAACACACTTTTTTAATACAACTTCACTTTTCATTCACTTTCAGATCAGTGGTTCTCAACCTGTGGGTCACCCCTTTCAGGTCAAACAACACTCTCACAGGGGTCTCTACCAGATATCTTGCATATCAGATAATAACAGTAGCAAAATCACAGTTATGAAGTAGCAGTGAAAATAATTCTACGGTTGGGGATCACCACAACGTGAGGAAGTGTATTAAAGGCTCTTAGCATTAGGAAGGCTGAGGACCACTGTTCTACATCTTGGCTGGATTTTGTGTTTAGTGGCTTCTTACAGGATTGTGTGGTGGAGAAATCAACTACACTTTACATTACACTTTCACAGAGAAGACATATGGGAAGGAGAGCTTGGCTGGGGCTCTGTGGCCCCTTCAGTAATGCTGCCTGCAGTCCCGTACTTCTAATAAGTGACAATACTTGCTTAAAGGGTGAGCTAAAAAAGAGAAAGATAAAGACATCTCATCCTGTCTCTCTCCTCTCTGTTATCTCTAAAGACATCACTCTAGAAGGGAGAAGAAAGAATATATTCCTACACCCGTATTTACTACAAATAGTTTATATCTTAGATTGACATTTAAAACTGATTTAAGAATTCTAAGTGAATTCTGAGGTATTTGCCTAAAACAAACAAACAAATATACAACAACAACAAAAACCCCGACTGTATCATTGCATTGTAAAACTTGGGGAAGAATAACCCCACAAAGGGTTATCAACAGAACCTCTGAGTGACTGACCACCACACTGTTATCAACATACATTATCACCAATGGTGCTAGCATATAAATAAATAATTCTTTCGAGGTTCAGTGTGCTCTGTATGGTTTCCTGTGGACACACAATAATGTCATCTAGGGTTGAATAAGTAAATTAAAACAAGCTTTTAGAAAAAAAACAATAATCAAATTAGAGTTGGGACAACTTGAGCCATTACCTTAAAGGCCTCATATATAAGCCAGGCAGCCTTGGTACACACAAAGATAAAGGCAGGCAGATCTCAGAGTGTGAGGCCAACCTGGTCTACAGAGCTCCCTCTGTAAACAGGGAAACCTTGTCTCAAAAAACCAAAATAAATAAATTAATTAATTAATAGACTAATAGATGATAGATACATACATACATAGATAAATAAATAAGTACATGAATGAACGAATGAATGAATACAGTCTCAGATGGCAACAGTCAGTCACAAGCCATATTACCATAAAAATCACTTTTCCATCTGGATAACCCTGGCTTTCTGGTAACGATCACCTGCATGCACATTGTTGGTAATAATCTGATTTGATCATAGCTCCCCAAGGGTATTTATATCTGCGTGTACTGGCTTGTTAAATTATGCCCTGTTAATTGACGGTTCACATGACAAGATACGCATAGCTGATGATACTCATTAAAATGCAGGCCATTCCCAATCACGAGCAACAGACGATGTGCCTGGGACTTTTAACACACTCAAACTACACTTAATCCCCGAATTTATAAGCTGCAATCCTCCGGCCTGCTTCCAAACACTTGTGCATAAATACTTACTCTGAGGCATTAAGTAGCGCCCACGTGCACGTTCTTGTTTGAATGGGAAAAGACAATGACATTATTTCCTATTTGGCGTTGTGTAGATAAGAACACCCACAGATCTGACTTTTGAAATACTTTCCACACAGGTGTCTGCTGTTGTGCAAAATACAATTAAGTTTTGTCTGGTTCACACTTTCTACAGGGAGAGATAGAAAAAAGGCTGTATCTAAGTCCCTGTCCTGGAAAGTCGATGCTCTGGGCATCTTAAGGCTGTGACGATTTCCTGATTGCCGGTCCTAGTAGATGGAACAGGCAGATTTTCTAAATAAAGTTTCTTTCATAGACCTTTTAAACTTGGTTTTAAAATGTATTAAGGGGCTGAAAAGATGGCTCGGGGTTAACGACATTGGCTGCTCTTCCAGAGGACCCGGGTTCAGTTCCCAGCAACCACATGACAGCTCATAACTGTCTATCTATGTAATTCCAGTTCCAGGGGATCTCTCTCTCTCTCTCTCTCTCTCTCTCTCTCTCTCTCTCTCTCTCTCTCTCTCTCTCTCACACACACACACACACACACACACACACACACATATTCAGGCAAAAACACCAATGCATATAATAAGTAAATAAAATATTCTTTAAAAAGGAAGAATTGGGCGTGATTGCATGCACACCCCTTTGATCCCAGCACTTGGGGGGCAGGTGCAGGTGGGTCTCAGTGAGTTCAAGGCCAGCCTGGTGTACAAAGTGAGTTCCAGGACAGCCAGGGAGGACAGCCAAGGCTACATGGAGAATTCTGCTCTTGGAAAAACCAAAAATAAAAATAGAAACTAATTAATTAATTAATTAAAATGTGTTAAGCTGGGCCAGACGTAGTGGCACATGCCTTTAATCTCAGCACATGGGAGGCAGAGGTAAATGGATTTCTGTTCTACAGAGCAAGTTCCAGGACAGCCAGGGCTGTACAGAGAAACCCTGTCTTGAAAACTCAAAAAGCAACCAACCAACCAAACAGCCAAACAAAACATATTAAGCGGGACGGAGGACAAGCCTGTCTGCATTTCCTTGTTGGGACTGTGGTAGCACTCATCGCGTCCTGGGTTACAGAACCCGGAAGTGGGCTCAGCAAACAGCTTCACTCTTTTGCAAACTGTGTTCTGCTGAAGCCCGATCCACAGTGGAAGGGACTGGTCAAATTTATAATCAGTCAGTAAAACGGAAGCAGTTTATGCAGAGTAATTTATGCTGCTACATAAGAAAGACATGGCTGACAACAGGCTCCGATGTATCCAGGCACACTGCACGCGTCTTTCAGAACCCTCTGAAGAAGGGAGCCAGTCCTTTCCAGCACAGTCCACTCTAGCCCGAGGGTAGTGAACTAGCTATTTCACACTTATGTCATGGAACTCTGCTCAGTCACTGCCCTGAGTGTCTCCCATTCTGTAGCTTCTTCAGCACTCAGAATGAAGACAATCTGGAAATGAGGCATCTACTTCCAACCAGAGTTTTCTTACATCATTTCCGGCCACGAATCCTTAAAATAGCTATTTCCATCAATGAACTGAAGGACTTAACTTTACAACAAAGTTTCAGACTAGGGAACACTTGAGTTGGGGTTCAAAATTTCCCAGGCCACAAAGAGGTTTCAACATCTATGTCACAAACAGCATAGATCATATATTTTGGACCATACTTATGCACATTTAAAGAAAATTTTAAGCATGTCTTCAATGAAAGAAATTTATATAGGTCTCTCTCACAAATTTCTGGTCTGCATACACTGTAACCTTAGCTGTCTTGTTTATAAAAATAATCAAAGCCAACTTTCAGGGGAGGATTCACCAGCAAGTCAGCTTACTCCAGCAGAGTTCCAAACCTAACTGGGCTTGCTGCATATGTTTCAAACGACAGACTGCTTGACAATGGCATTGTTTCAAAAGACAATGTAAGGAGACTGGCTCCTTTCCACAGGATCAGAATAAAACTCTCTCCTTCTGTCTCTGTCTCTGTCTCTGTCTCTCTCTCTCTCACACACACACACATACACACACACACACATACACACACACACATCTTTTCCTACTGAACTACACCACCAACATTCTGAATTTTGCACTGAGTAACTCCTTGGAATTCTAGATGCAGAAAGTCACTCCTTAATCTAACTAGGCATCCAGTGCATCTGTCCAGTGCAATTAACTGGCAGTTTGCACTGGTCTTTTGCAAGCACTGTCTCCCAGCTAAGAGCTTGAAAATGTTGTAAAGACTTCACAAGATGGCTGCAAAGCTGCTCACTGTATCAGTGCTGTTCACCTACATGCAGGACATAGCCCATCTTTGATCTTTTCTATCAGTTCTTGTTTTATTTTTTTCCAAATGTGATTTTTTTTTTCCTGAATTTCAGGAACCCAAAGGCAACACTGTGAGGCGGGGGCTCAGGGCCAGGTGTGGTATGCTGAACACTTAGTAGTAGCTACTCCATCTTACACTAGCCTTGTTAGGTTCCCCCAGGAATCTCTGCATTTGGGCCAGACATTCAACAGTGGCTGTTCTCATGACTACTAAAATTCCATTTTTCTTAAGGAAAGATGGGCTTAAGAGCAAAGGGCAGACGTAGGGCTTTTCCTCCATGACAATAAGGGCAGTTCTTAGGATGCTAGGTTTTATCTCAGTCCTTCTACATCCTGTGGCAACAGCAGCAAGCCCCATCTGAATCTTTTAAACTGAGGTGTGGTGCACTCTGGGCTTTGAGTGTTTGCTTTGAATCACATACTTCTTTTAAGTCCCATACTGACCCTTTGTCTTATTTTCTGTAACCATTTGTCTCACTACTTCTAAGTGCAGGCAATCCTTTAAGCCCTGGAAGAGTTTATTAAAATCACATTATTTTTGTCTTATTTGTGTTGGCAGCTCGTTTTTAAGGTGCCTCCCTGGGGGGAAGTACTCCCTACTTTCCCACATGTCTCCAGGACCAAGGAAATATGACTTCACACACAATAGCCATCACCCTCAGACTGCAGTGAGAAAACAAAACCGGTGAGCCCTGGAGTACGATGTTTGGAGATACTTGATGGTTGCCACGGTAGCGTTTAATGAGTCTTGGGTTGCTGCTGGGGGCGGAGTGCTGGTACCTGGGCAACCTTTGTCATCACAGGTTGGAAAGATCAAAACACGGAGCTTGTTAAGTTTTCCATTTCACTCCTGGTCTTCAGGAATAGAGTAAAAAAAATCTCTTCTCTCTTTCTCACAAACACAATTTGTAAATTACGGAAGTGCTTTCTCTGTAAAGTAACAGTGAGTTTTAAAGGAATGATGTCTCTTTCCATCTAAATTATGAACAGCAGGGATGTCGTCTCCCACATTATCCTTCACCCCTCTTTGCTTATTAATAGGTACTCAATACCACATGCCTGAAATTCAAGAAGCAATCTCTCAGTCTGTGTTTAATCTATCCCTCATCTTCCAGTCTTTCCAGCACATTGCCACGAATGCCAGACATGGACCAAAAAGACCCCAAAGGTGGCTCTAATCAGGTGTGAGACTGCGGGCCTTGGCAGTTCGCTACTGTTGTGTGTTTTTAGACCCTGAGTAAAATCACGGCACTTTAACCCCCCCGAAAAGAAGGAAAAAATGCATGGAGGCCGCCTGCGATGTCCCCTTGCTGAGCAGTGACAGCAGCTGCTCGGGAGTGCACTTAGCTGCACTTAATGAACGGTTACTGGCATGCCCTTACACCGTCCCTGAGCCCAGGCAGCCCACTTCCTGTCACAGTCCTGCCTATGCTGGTCCGTATGGAGTGGTTCCACAGTGCCCATTAGGACCGGCTTGAGAGCCATTACTGTCGGCAGACTAAAATATCCTTTCAACTTAGGTTTAAAAAAAAAAAAGTGAGATGAATAGTTATTTCTAGGTGGTGTGAACAAGCCGTCATTAACTCCCTGGGGGATGAAGGCGCCCGAACACAGCAATGACATGGTGGTTTTTTTCCTTTATGTTGGCCACACCTGTGCCAAAGGAGGGAAATCACCTAGTGTGATAGGGTGTGAAAATAGAGAGCCACTGAAATTTCAAAGCGAAGAGGCAAGCAGATCTCGGAGGTATCAAGCCTCGTGCTACAGACTCCACAGGACTCTGAACGGTGTGGCTTTGGACTGCTTTGAAAATGGCAGGCTACGTGCTGTGGTCTGGGCTCTGCGGTTGGAAGGGGACAATAGGACAGGGGCAGGTAGGGGCAAGGAATAGAGAGCAAGCAGGCTGCCCACCCTGCAAGCAGCCGAGGCAGGCTTGAGGAGGAGGGCTGGTGGAGGGTAGGGGTTTGTGATAAAATAACTCTTTCCCAGGCAGGGGCCATTTCCCTCAGTGAGTCTGGTTATGTCATGAAAAATAAGGTTGTCATTTTAATGAGCGCCTCTTGCCATCTTGGACAACGACATAATGAAAAAGGATAAAGGAGCCATGTGGGCGTGTGGACAGGGACCCTACCCTGAGTATGTACGTAGGACAGAGGAAGCAGCCGGACAGAGCCTTGCCTAACCTGCAATCACAGGTTCCCTGAATGGTAAGTCAGTCCCTTGAATGCAACAGGAAGATGTATTTATGTGCCTTATTGCTTAAAGGCTGAGAGCAAGGCTGAAAAATACATTCACGACTCTCCACGGTAGAGCAGTGGATATACTCTAAGCATACACAACTAAGTCATAGCTCTGTGTGATACCCATGAGGAGACACAGAAATGGGACAAAGCATAACCGAGATCATGGTCGAATTTTTTTTTTCTTCTTACAACTCTGCAGGCAAATGTTAGACATGAGACCTCAAATCATTGAGGTGAAAGGAAGGAAAAGCCTCGCCTGACTGAAATGTAAAGGACCGGTTTTAATTCTCCAACCTAAACCAATCTCCGGAAAGGATATTTTTAGCACAGACCTACAGATGCTCACCTGCGGTTTGTTTATCTTTCATCCTCTACAGGAAAGGCACGCGTTCTTAAGCAGAACCGCCCATATACACATTTCAAAATCAGTTACGGACAAAAGAAGGCTTTTTGTGAATGTGCTCTAGTAGCTAGGAGCAATAAAACTAACGAAAACACGCCAGAGTTGTACTATTTATTCAGCTGACTAAGAAAGCAAACCACAGGAAATGTGAGTCTCTTAAAATTGGCAGACACTATAGTCACTGGTGGGTTGAAGAGAGAAGAGGAAGCAGCGGTGGATGGAGAGGATGAGGTTTGCAGGGACTGGGTCATCACAGTAAGGGAGACAGCTAGGGCTATCACCCTGTATCACCATCCTTGTTTCCGGCATGGTAGGCCATGTTGCAAATGGTCTAACCTCTTCTCTGACTCTACTCTAGCACTGTCTTCATTTTGCCCAAAGAACTGAGGACAGGGCTGGAAATACAGTTACGACTAAATGAGAAGGTTCTTGCCACCCCCAGACAAAAGACGAGCTACGTGCTTTCTGAGAATGCCAGTGGCACCTGCTTCTGAAGATCATCTTTACTATAAATTAAAAGTCATTACAAGAAGGAAGCCAGCCACATATCTGAACTTGATATTTCCCACAGACGATAATCATCACCATACACACAAGTCGCGCAGATTTGCCTTGTGAAGATGGGTGATGGCTACTCGTGTCTATTCAGTTTCCCAGGAGGTAGGCTGCAATGTGGCCACACACATTATTCAACTGGTCTTCATGACAATGTTATGAAGCAGAAGAAAGCATTCTGACTCACAAACAAACAAAAAAAAAAAAAACTGAGACATGAAATGTCCAAGTGTCCAAGGTCATTCAGAAAACACCCTTGATAGGGCTAAGAACACATGTGGGGAGCTGGCTCCAGAATCTGTAACTGTATTGTAATTGTCGATTACAATCTGTAAATTGTAATCTGTACTGATGGCAAGGAACAGGCTTATCAAAAATTTCAACCATTTTAAAGAACAGAGAAAAATGACAAAGTGAAAAAAAAAGAGGATTGAAACTGGTGTTCTTTTCCTTTGTTTGGGGATCTCTCTCTCTCTCTCTCTCTCTCTCTCTCTCTCTCTCTCTCTCTCTCTCCCTCTTCCTTTCTTCCCAATACAGGCAATTATGAGATACTGTCTATGCTCTCAGAAGAAGGTAAGTTCCCCTGTGCACCAAGATCTACAGTTAAACCTGGGAAAGAAGCAACAGGAATGAAAGTGAGTCGAATTCTATGCATCACCGCTGACTTGAGCTTCCATAGAACGTTTTGTAGATTCTTACTCCTGGAGACCTGCAACAATCACTGGAGTCCACTATCATTAGGGCACAAAAACCATATACACGGACAAAAGCTTTATGATGGTGCGTGGATTCAGAAAGAGAAGGACGTATGAGATAGTGCTCTATGTCGCAAAAACTTAGCTGCAGAGCTCTCTCTCTTGAGTGAAAGACTAGGTTGTTCTCCCAGGACTACTGTGCCTATCAGTCCAGTTCTCACATGGCCAGAAAGCTTTGATGAGGGAAAATCCCACAGGGAATGGCCTTGGTACACAGCAGGAGTGTTCTGAGTGATCTCAAAAGCCAGTCCATGCTCAGCTGGTTTGAGATACTGGCATAGACTTTAGTTACTTAGCAATCTAAAAATCACATAGTGTAGTGTTCTACAGGATTTCAAGTTCTCTGGACAGACGTTTTGAAGAGCTCACACTGTGCCAACCCACCTATGTACAGAAGGCAACCTACATTCCAGGTCCGGAATGATTATTCAGAGTGATCTTGAGTGAGACCTGATTGGCCTCCCAGTGAACTCCAAAGCCACAGTACAAAGTCTAAACTAGCATGAGAGTTAGCTCCATGTACATGGTTTGCCCCATCAATTCTTCCTATATGACTTCTGATTCCTAAAAATAACAAAAGAAATAACAACCGACATGAACATACAGCAGATCTGATTACCATCTGAGCCCTTGTCTTCCGAGTCTCAGAGGATAACCAATATCCTACTGTAATGCGGCTAACTATAAACTTACCAGACAAAATCAACCAACCAATGAGGGCGGGGGCAGGGGGAGGGACCCGTTTGATGCCTAGGGTACAGGACTTTATGCCTTCCAAGAAGAGAAGTGTGACAAAGGTCATGACTCGTCTTCACAGTGTATGGCACGTGCTAGCTTTCATTTAAATAGTTTTAAAGGGACTCAATAGCTCTGTTGTTTTTATGGACTCTATCATTCATTTGATTCCCTCTCTCTAAGTAGACTTAGATTCTTGAAACTCTAAATGAGGGCAATTCCGCTGGTTCCACTGTAACCGGGGTGAGAGACACAACATGCTTTTTACTGCGTTTCAAGCGAGTGGGGAAGAGACCACTAGACTTGAACACACTTGGAATTCTCCAGCATGTTCAAGAAACTTCACCAAAGGATCGTCTTACAATCTCCATCCACCCCAGTCTGGGTCCTTACCCTCTGACCTCTTTCCACAGCACACCCAAGACTGGCACTGAATTGAGCTTTTGTCGATGCCAGGTTGAGGGTTTTGTTAGCAACAAGCTCTAGGTTTTGGATTAAAGATTTTGAATTTGGGGGCTAGAGATGCAAATGTCCCAAACCCCCAAATCTCCAGCATCCAAGAATTTTCTGATCTCAAACCTTTTACATTTATCTTATGTAAATACTTAGAATACTTAGTACAGTCTCACTTAGGAAACTTCATGGCTCCACAGGGGCGCCACTGCCTCAGCTCTGCTCAGAGGGAAGCTGGAGCCTGTGCAGCCTCGAGAGGGACAGTCCTAACATTAACCCACTCTGCAGCTGGCTAGAATGCTAAGGATGCTGTATGCCCAGAAGGCAGTCCCCAAACCAGCACTGAACACTGCACTGGCATTGCTAGATAGGTGACCCACTCTTAAAGCAAGAGGAGGGAGGAACAGGGTGTATCAGGCTAACATGGCAATTGAGAGAGATTTCTCTTTCTAATCTCCAAGCCTTTAGCCTGGAAAGAGTTAATTCTTCAGCAAATTTTTTTTCCAACCTTTCATTTTGCAATACACATTTGTCATCCTAGGAAGGCAATCCAAATATGAAACGTATACAATGAAAGCCACATGTGTGTAAAAGAAAGAAAGAAAAAAAAAAAAAGGTCTTACAAAACAGAAAGCCAGAACGACCTCCAGAGAAGTGACAGAAACTTGGCGTTTACTTGTTGGAACAAACACACTTGTTGGCAGAGGGCGCTTATCTTCTGTGAGATGGTTACAGAGATTTGCAAGACAGAAAAATAAAACACAATGACCAGAGCGAACACCTTAAGCCGTACCTAGCCTTTATCAAATTATGTGCTGATGGTCCCTAGATAACCTCCCCTCCCCCCAAACCACACCCACCTCATCCACCATCTTCTCTACGTTTTTTAGTAACACCTTCAGTTCTCTGCTGGAAAGCTACAGTAGAGGGTCACTGGAATGGATGGGTTTTATTCTATTCTCAAAGTCAAAAGGAAAAAGCAGGGGGAAGTGCCATAGCCATATTACCAAGTTAAGAGTGACTCCTGAAGGCATTTACATTTCATACAAGCGGTTTTGACTCTCAGTGCACACGGGGTAGTGGAATACAGTCTAGTCATGGAAGAGAGACGAACTCAGAGAAAAGCAGCATATAGCCAGGAAACTCTTGATTTTATATAAGATTCAAGTGATAGTCAAGAAATAAAATGTAGTATTATTTCAATGGTAACCATTTTGAGAGACACACCTGAGTTTAGAGAGTTCAGGAGCCAGAAACTGCTCTTATTCTGCCCGAATGGAACCAGATGGCAGAAATGCATAGCTCAAAAAAGGAGGAAGAGATGAATCTGCATAAACCATCACCAAAGCCCAGAGATGTGGGCGGGCACATCTTCACGGAGGGAACAGCTTTACATATGACCAACGTTTGTGTCCTTACCTTTGCGTCTCTTATTCTGAAAGCAAGGCTGTTTTCACGGCAGCTTGGACCATCAGGTTTTTCCCCACACTAAGGAGCTGAAAACATCTTTTGTGTCTGAAACACCATGTATCCTTTCCCTTTCTTTGTGTCCGAAACACCATGTATCCTTTCTCTTTCTTTGTGCCTGAAACACCATGTACCCTTTCTCTTTCTAGAGAAGGGAGGTGGAGGATCGTAGGAGCACCCAATCTGTACTCAGAGCTTTGAGTAGAATTGATACTGAAGTAGTCTGTAATCCCTTGAGGTCAGAGTACATTGAAACCCAAAGGGAAATAAGCTGGACTTTACAACCTCTCTGAAGAACCCACACCATAAATAATCCACATGGTGATCACTTAAATTCCACTTTTTCAGGTTGTAGCTGCTGGTTAAAGCCATTGACATAAATACAAAGAACCTTCTAACCATGAGAGGAAATTTCCCAGCCAACCGCCACTTCCCTCATCCTGTCAGGAGCTAGGCTAACACTGAACAGAAGACTCACCTGGAACTTCAGGAGAGAATCTTGCGGAGTGTCGAGATACGAAAAGTTTGAGTTCTTGGTCCAAGTTGCACTCGATCAGGTTTGTGTCCCATGATCGGATCCCTGTGGAGGAAAAGGAAGACAGTTGGCAGGCTTCCCGTGAGTCATCTCAGAGTGGTTTGGAAAGCATCCCCATGGACGTTTCTCAGGCCTTTCTCTGTTGGGTTCCTTGGCTATCGGTGGATGCTCACAAATGGGAAAGGAAAGACCCCTCCCTTGGGACACAAGGGAGGGAGAACTGACTGTGAGCCTGGAGTTCCGCCCCTCCTAAAACGTACATGCAGCAGAGCTTCAGGCTGGAAAGCAAACAGTTACTAGGAAATGACAGACTCAAGGCAGGCAGAAGGCACAGAAAATGGCAGTTCTGGCTAACAGGCCCCAGTCTACTACCAGCTTCTTCCAATGCCACCACTAAGTGGCCAGTGTCAGATGCAGGTAGGATGGACAGCTGCCATTCAAGCCTCGATCTTTGTTTTCCAGAGGATGCTTCTTGCAGTGTGGGTGTGTGATTTCTCCCGTTCACTGGTTTCTTAACTCCCCCTCCCAATATCAGTCCCAAATTGTGTGGTCTTTGATAAGCAGGTG
The DNA here is from genome assembly GCF_011762505.2 of Arvicanthis niloticus. NCBI lineage: Eukaryota > Metazoa > Chordata > Mammalia > Rodentia > Muridae > Arvicanthis > Arvicanthis niloticus. Next base: position 23,698,310 of record NC_133437.1, read on the forward strand.
GAACCGAAAGTTTGGCCTAGGGGTCCTATTAGTCAATTTAATTTATTTACTCAGTTGGTCAGGGAGCACTTTTCATTCACAATTGTTGAATTATACTGATTTTTTTTTTTAATCCAGGAGGACTTTTAATACTTGATAAAACTCTGGTAGTTTTGGAGTGGGCATGAACTTCCTTGCATTAGCCTGGAAGGAGAAATCAAGGACCAGAGTAACCCACAGTCAAGAATCAGAATGATTGTGGTTTCCAGTACTGACCATACCTCCTCCATCTCTTCTGTACTCCCCCCTCTCCCTTCTCAACCCAAAGGAGATGTCTCAGAGGGAACACGAAGAACATCAAGTTATGAGAACCCTGGACAGAGGCCAGGAAAACTGTGAGTCTCAGAAACCCAGACAACATCTGTGTATGTGTGGTGTTCACATGTATGTGCATGCGTGTTCAAATGCATGTGTACTCATGTGTATGTGCTTAGACTGCTCAGGATGGAGTCAGTACACAGCACCAGGACTGAACCCTGGTGTGAACAGCCCCGACTGCCAGGAACCACTTTCTGAGCCAACAAATATTTATTATCAAACTCCTAAGAGAGAGGCTTGAGCCCTTAGGTGTATATCTGCAAGAAAACTATCTCTAACCGAAAGTCCGGTGATCAATGGATCAACATTGATTGATTAGTATTTGTGTCAGCAGCCTAGAGGGTTTACATGACAGTGCATGAAACCCACCTGTAAACTCTCATGTATGCCTCCATTTACCCCTGTATATATGTATATACATATACATAATAAATATGTATAGCACATATCTTAACTATGTGCCATAGTTTGATTAAAGATATATTAGATATAGATCCTTTAAAAGATTGTAGAGCTCAGTTTACTATACAGGAAAAGATATCTTCAAATTCATTTTCTCTCTCTTTTTTCTCATATTTATTTATTTATTTATTTATTTATTTATTTTTTATTTATTTTGAGACAGGGTCTTACCACATGGCCAAACCAGCCCAGAACTTGCTCTCACTAGTACAGGTGGCCTATAAACTCTAACTCTGATGCCCGAGCTTCTAGATTAGTGGACAAAGACCTTTTCCATCAGAGGAACCTTCTCAAACAGCCATGTGCCCCTTAGACAGAGGGAGAATTTCTCACAGGAATAGCGGGGAAGATTCAGATGAGAGAGAGTTAACGTTCCTAAGGAGAGGCTAAATTATAAGGGAAAATTTTATGAGTCTCCCTGGAAACATTAAATGGCCTCAGTTTGCATTTGTGCTAATGGAATATTTAAATTTTAACAAGAGAGGCATGTTGAGAGTTTGTGGGTCTTTTTAGTGGAGAAATGATAAATGGTTTCTTTTTGTTCCCCACAGAGCTTGACAGGTTGAGAGGTCTGAATTCATTAGAATATTTTACTTCAACATATACACTCTATACTAGCCTCGTGCGCAAAGCCATTGAGTTCCTGTCGGAGTGGCTTAATTGGGACGGTTGACAGAGCTCCATTTTGTCTCCTGGCTTGTCAAGCCAGGTCAATAAGTTAATAATGAGACATATGTATTTAAATTAAATTCATACTATTTTTCCATCTTTGTTCTAAGTAACGCCTAAATGGCTGCATTATTTGAATGACTTTGTCTGGGGTTGGGCACCCGCTTGCTCTTGCGCTGATTTTTTTCCCCCTTGTCACGACGCCAGTGGTGAATTGTTCATTTTATATTCATTTATGTCTTTTACATTTATGATCTGACAACAGAAAAATGCTAAACTTTAAAAAAATCCATTAACTTGATTTTTTTTTACTTTCTTTCTTAAACCAGTAGACAGTTGGTAAAAATAACTTCCGGTGTGTAAACTGCCAATGAAAGAAAAAAAAAATTCAAGGTTTTCTCTTTCTAAGAGAGCAATTTCCAGTCAAAATATTTCTTAAGGATGTACAATTGGTGCTTTGGTTTATAAAATAAAGAATATATAGACTCCTTGGTTACTTTAGTTGGGAATGAACACCTTGGAGCCTTATCCGTTTTAGAAATAAAACACTTAGTAATGAGTTGGTCCCTTATGTTGGATATTGCTAGTAAAGAGGGACATTCGCAGTGAAGATTGACTGCTCTTGACTGTGTTTCCATATCTCCCCTTCCTTCCTAACTGAGAGCCAAAGCTGGAGCCCCTGATGTTGATAAACCCTTTCCACATTCTTCCTCTGGACTCTGCAGCCAGAGAGGGAATACCTGGGTGTTGTTAAGAGGTTCTGAAGGAGATTCTGAATCGGGGAGAACATTCTGTATATTCCTCATCCCCTTTTCTGAGTAGTCTCTATTTCTAAGGGCAAGTTGAGGCTTTGATTTTGTAGCCATCTAAGAGGATCCTATATATAGGTAATCCTTCCTGGATTACCCAGGGGCTAACAACTGGAGCAGCTGGAGGTAGTAAACCTGTGTTTCAAATGCCTGGCTAGGTTCAAGGGGGTATCGGGCTCTGGATGCTGCTCCAGGATCCTGGCTCCGCCCTGGGAGGCAGGCACTGTCCTATGTTCCTCCCAGGTGGACAGGAAGCATCAGACCGTCTTTTCTTTTCATTTCTCTCACCCCATGTGGTAGTGATGCACAAAGAAGAAGGCATGCACATGGTTTTTAACAGAGGGAAAAGGAAGGGGAAGAGTATTTCACAGCTAATCGGGGTGAAGAAGGAAGACGTGTATCATATCCTGGGTCTTCCAGCTGGATTATGCAAAGCATACCCTGATCTTGTAGGAGCATTTTACTTAATAAAACCAAAGAGCACCTCTCCTTTAGTGGATGAAAACTGCATTTTTCTAATAGAAGCAGCAGACCAAAGAAAGGAAAATGAATGGACCACACCATGCACGTTGATGCTCGGACATTCTACACATGTGACAGCTACTTTGACAAGTTATTTTCTTCAATGGGCTTTTGAATATTTCTTATAAGTATCTGAATGGTCAGCCTATAATCCTATGATTCTGTTTGGAAAACGACACTAGAAGGTAACTTGAACCTAGGATAGAAGCATAAACCAGAGAAGCGGCTAAAAGGAAAATGCTAAGAGGCTTTTTAGAGAAAAGATTTCCCAGCTTTCCTCTGACCTAACCTTTGGTTTGCTTTTCTCTTTAACAAAGCCAGTAATTTAATGTTTGTCGTATATTCGTGAGTAATGCAAACGATATCTTACATGGACAGTGCACCATTTTAGAGCATTGGCAAAAAAAAAAAGAAAAGAAAAGAAAAACAACCCCTCAAGTCTTAGATATCATCTTAGAATAAAAGCAAATAGTCATCTATAAACATGTATTTCTGAATCTAAAAGTTAGAAATTACTTTTAAAAGTAATTTACAAGATTCACAACACGGCATTGATGTAATGACCTTCCTTTTGAGGACTGACTAGCTTGTGTCTCAGCTAGGCTCACAGAGCCCTTAGTGGTAACACCAATTAGGCAGCACAAGCAAAAACCCATCTGCCTCCTGACTTTGGAAGTGTGAAGATGAATATAATAAATGTAACACATTCTAGCATCTCTTTGTCTCCAACCATATATGGTTTTCACTTTTTTTTTTTCTTTGCTCGAAGAAAATGAAAATTAAATCCCCAAACCTTTCTGGGTTCTTCATCTTCTTGCTTACAATTTTGGATAGAACATATTCAGTAAAGTGGCATCAGACTATTACAATGTAACCAGCTTAACTCACATCTAAAGACCCAAGGCAGTGGACATCATACTTGTCTATCTTCTCATAAGCACATCTTGCTTATTTCCCATATCACCTAGAGGAACAGTGGCCTTCTCATCGTAATTGAAAGCATCAGACTGACACTTAACATCCATTAGATGGCTTGGTTTCTTTAGAAAGAATGGTACGAACTGATGAAAATTCATTGTACCATGCTTTAAATTTCAGTCTGATGGGTATTGTTGTATAGAGTCGAGATATTAAAATATACTCAGATGCCAGCATTTTGCTAAGAATAAGGATATCAAGCTCCCTCCACATTGGGGACAATTAGGAAGGGACAAATGAATCAGTTGGTGGTGCCCCTGATAGTTTGGGATCAAGTTCTATATAACTGTAGCTGAACCAGTGCAAGTGAGTGCTGTTGTTTGAAGCTCTGGAGAAGAAATGATCAACCCTGACTCTGTGCTTTTGAAATACAGCTGAGCAAATAAGAGTGAGCATTTTTCTTCCTTGGTCTCAAGAAGCGCTAAGCATCCACACTGGGGTGTTTCAGGCCTGTTGGTTTGCTGCATTATCTACCATCCCTCTGTAGAAATCTACATTTATTTATTTATTTATTTATTTATTTATTTATTTATTTATTTATTATTTCCTTTCCTGAGTGCTCTGGGTGATCAATCAGAAGGCAGATATGCCAGACTCCAGGGTCTCCAGCTACACAGTGCCTCAGTTTGAATGGGAAAGGGAGAGGAAATAAGAAAGGCTAACAGATGAGAGAAGCTGTTTTCCCAGCCCTCAGGGAGCTCACAATCAGAGCTTGAGCCTCCTGGTGCAGCTTCTTCTTGCTTCACACAACATAGCCTGCAGGCACCAGCAACAATAGCAGTGGCACCATAGTGACCTCTGGAGGAGGCCCAGCTGGGATCTGCCAGCTGAAGCAGCCATGGGCCCTGCCAAGGAAACAGAGCCTGCCTGCCCTGTTGCTAAGTCATCTCAGACCCGCTGAAAAACTGGAGAAGCAGGATTTTCACTTATCCTTGAAACCCGGGCAGAGTGAGCTGCATCGGAGACCCCGGGACTCAGGAGAGCACTCTCTGGGGGACCAGCAGCATCTGTTACTCCCCTGGAGGGAATGGCTCTGCTCACACACTTGGTTGATTCCTAATGAGATCGATATAACCATTTCAGAAATCCATGCCCATCACACACACCCCCCAAAAAAAAAGAAAATAGAAAGAAAAAAAGAAAAAAAACCTGACCAAATTAGGGGATTAAAAATCAGAAAAGCATGGTGATTGCAAAAATGAACATTAGGGTTGGTGGGTGGGGTGACTTCTGGGATTCTAGTAAATGGCTGTTTCTTAGCTGGACAACACAGGTGTCCTCACTTTGTGACAATTCAGTGAGCTGTTCCTCTATGGGTTGTGCCTTTTCCTCTCTCTCAAATGCTTTCTTTCTCTCTCTTTCTTTTTTCTTTCTTTCCTTCTTCCTCTCTCTCTCTCTCTCTCTCTCTCTCTCTCTCTCTCTCTCTCTCTTTTCCTTTCTTTCTAGTGTTAAGAAATTTAGGAGTAAATTCTAGCAAAGCCAGGACGTACAGCACAGAATCCCTTGGCTGCATCTATTTTTTCCTCTAACAGAAAGAGACTTGAGTAAACCCTTGACCGGAACACCGAAGGAAAGGCTCAAACCCAGTAACAAAGTGGGAAGATAAATGTGGTGGCAAGGTGATGGCTGAGCCTCCTCCCTGCACCGAGAGGTGCCCATGAGCAGATGACTTGTTAAAGACAAGGTCGGGAAAACTGCCTGCTGAATCTGTGATGTTAGCCTGCTGGCACTCCCATCTAGACCAGATCACGCAAGTAGTGACACTGCGGTACCGGTTCTCCTGTCCCTGCTTTGCTCCGTGACCTTGAGTCTGTCCCTCACTCTTCCTCCCTCACGTTTGTCCGCAAGCTCTAAAAATGGGCGTGATGATTCCTCTCCTGGCACCACAATGGGTGATTCTGAAAATTCTGGAGATGAAAAAGCACTACTTAATGGATTATTTCCCAGAAATATTAAATTAAAAATGATTTTAAAACACCTAGCCATTAATTCTCATAACAGCCACACCCAAAGCCAATACTTGTGAGTTTTTCCAAGGAGAAAAACGTTCAAATAAACCAAGTTTGAGGAACAGATCAAAAACCCGTAGTCTGAAAATGAAGGATTACTGAGACGTTCAGAAAAAAACATTCCACTTCTGAAATCTCTTATTCTTGATCTTCCCCTCACCTCCCAGATGAAAAATCACGACAGGCTTTCTGCTCACTTTTTTTTTTCTTTCCTTTTAAGCTGAAAGGGAAAATCTGTGCTTTAAAGTTAAACAAAAGAACCGGGTCTGCAACTCCAGTCCCCACCCTGAAGCCTTTTGTTCTGGGGACAAGTGGCCATTTCCAAATGCAGAGGCAGGTGACAAGCTTTTGTTTATTTGTTTATTCATCTAAACCAAAATCATTTCATCCATCTCTTATTGGCATGTGGGAGGGAGAGGGAAAAGAGGGCTGCGTGAACGCCCTTTGTCCGCCTCGGGCTGCCGTAGAGACCGCAGTGCGGACTGCACCACGCCCACCAGCCGGTGTCTCCTGGCAGAAACGTTTCAGCACCACCCCAAGAGAATAGAGGCTGGAGCTGTACCCGGACCCGGGGACTTCTGCCAGGGATGAAGTGAAGGGAGGGATGCCGAGGGGGGGGCGGAATAAGGCAGAGGCTAGAGCTGCCCACCCGGGGGTTGGGGAGCGCAACAAAACCGCTTACAGCCAAAGGTGGGCGCAAGGCTCAGGCAGAGCGAGCTCCGTGCCAGCCGGGGGCGCCGCAGTGCGGGGGCAGGTGCGGCTGTCCAGCGCGGGCACTGCGGCAGGCCGGGTGGGGCTGAAGGGCGGGCCGATCGTTGCCCGCCCAAGGCTGTGCCCTCCCGGACCCTCCCAGCCCCGCCCAGGGCTCCCCGGGAACCGCTATTCCGCTACCGCAGAGCCCGTTCCTGGTGCGCGCAGCAGCCCAGGAGCTGGCCCTACCCTGCCACCCCCTCCTCCCATTCAAGTTATGGCTCCTGAAGCTGCGACTTTTCAAAGAAGCTCACCCCCGCAACCTGGGGTCCCATTGTCCTTTCTGAAAGCTGCAGCCAGGACCTCAGGGGCAGGAGCGAGGTCGGGCTTCGTCTAGAAACAGAGTGTAGACGGGTTCCATGCCTGTATCCTTGGGGGCTGGGGGGGGGGGGGGGGACCGGGCGTGGCCCTAGGACTAGCCTAGTCATTCCCAGGAAAGAAAGGATCGATAAGTTTTAAGTCTGAAAAGGCATTCTCCGTTCTCAGAGGGTGTGTGTGTGTGTGTGTGTGTGTGTGTGTGTGTGTGTGTGTGTGTGTGTGTCGGGGGCGGGGAGCACGAGGTGACTGTGATAAAGACGATTCCTATGTGGGCCTTGGCACATGGTGTTTTGACCCCAGGTTATCGGGTAAAGGGAGTTGGGTCCCAGCCCTTGGCTAGGGAGAGAGCGGAGCTGAAAGAAGAGGCTTTGCTAGGTTCACCCCACCCTTTCTCCTCCTGAGGTTGCGGTTTTATTATGGCCTCCGCTCCGCTGACACCTGCATTTCACTGAGCACGAGAGGAGGTGGCCAAGTCGGCGGTAGCCAGGGACCCAGCCAGGTGACCCATCCCTCAGGGCTATTATAAAGATCCTCTTTCTAGGTCTCAAATAAAATAATTTAGAAATTAGCTCAGAAAAAGAGTCCAGATGGAGTGTGGGAGGTGGCCAGGAGAGGCGTGGGTGCGGGGCGTGCGGGAGAACAAGGTGGCCGTCGCGCCCTGGGTGGGGTCGTGCTGGCGCGTCTCTCCGCTCACGCCCCTGGGGGGCCTCGGGACCGCTTACCCAGCTCGATGTTGCCGATGGCACGCCTCAGGTGCTCTTCGGTCACCGTCTCGCCGACCACCACCAGCAAGTAGAACTTGCTGTCTAGGAAGCGGTGCGACAGGCTGGGCGAGGTGGACGCCGCCGGGTTGCCGATGCTGCCCGATGGCTCCGGCTCGGTGGCTTCCACCACCACGGTCGCCATCCTGCCGGCTCTGCTAAAGCCTGGGAGAAGTGTTCCTCTCCCGCCGCTCCTCTGCTCTGCGGCAGGAGAAAGGATTATCTCCGAAGGTGCTGTCTCTGCTCCGCCCCCTGCGTCCCCCCTCCTCCCGGCGCGCGTCGCCTCCCCCTCCGCCCTCTCCCTGCGCGGAAGAGAGGAGCCGGGAGTGAGAGGCCGGGGAGGCGGTGCCGTTTATATGGAGACTAGGCTAGGAGCCTGGGAGGAAGAGGAGGAGGAAAGGACCACCCGGCACGTCCTCGTGGTGGCTGCCTCCACTCCTCCAGCCTTTAGCCCAGGGCTGATGTCATCTGCAGCAAATCATTTCGCCGGCGGCCCGGAAGCTGGAAGGACGAGGTGTGTGGACAATGGTCTGGGCAGGGCCAGGAGCCAGGCTCTGGGGGACCCAAAGAACTCTGCTGCAGCCCCGAGGGGTCCTGCAACACCACCCTTACATACACACACCTTCCTTGCCCCAAACCATCAAGCTGGCTGTACCGGGTCGTGGGGATGACTTCCTGTTTCAGAGCGGGAGTATGTCTTGAGATGATTGTACATCTTCAGGCCTGTGCCTGTGTCCCATGCACGTGAAGTCAGAATTTGAGCAGCTGCTGCAGTCACACACAGTGGGCGCTGGGTTGAGGGTACCCCGCCCAAGAACACAAACCTGTCTTCTTGACCTTGTAGACATAGAAAGGCATATTTGTATATATATATATATATATATATATATATATATATATAAATAAATAATCAGGAATACTTATCACCTTCGCTTAAAAGAGACTTTCCAAGATCTAAGCCTAATTTGTTCAGACTATGGAGTCTAGTCTGGGAAGACTAATGCTGAAAAAGAACTGGCCTTTGGTGCTCATGGGAAATGAATGAGAAGAAGCCGACATATTATGCTAGATACAGATTTCTTTTCTTAATATGCTGAACAGATAGCATCAAGCATAACAAAGAATAGAGAAGATACTGTCTCTGCCCAGCAGGGTTACAGCGACTATAATGTGCTTTTCAGTTCCTTGGGGGATACACAGGCAAAATTATTTTGTGTGACAATGATGTCTTTTAAGATGCATGTAGCTTTGGGAGTTTTTATAGCCTCTGTCTATATTTAGAAGAACTTATAATAATGTTTCTAAAGGCCATCGTAAACATTCATTTCTCATAAATCTAATGAATACATTTCTGTATTAGGAGAGAAGAGTAGGGCCAACACCTTATCATCATAAAAACTGGGAGTCGTTTTAGGGGACAAAATAGATGGAATTAGATGGAATGGGAAAATAGCCTTTTATCTTCATCTAATATAACTAATATTGGAGTATATACTAGTTTTAATTTATATTTAATATAACATACTAAATAATAGTTCAGTGTATACTAGTCAATATACCTTTAACACTGGAGTATATACTAGTTTTAAAACACCAACTGGAGGGGCTATAGCTCAGCTGGTAGACTTCAGACCCATGCCAGCACCATAAGGACTGAGCGATGTAGTTCCAGCACTCAGGTGGAGCAGACAAGGAGGATCAGAAGTTCAAGGTCATTCTTGGCGGATGAGTTCAGGATCAGCCTGGATGCATAAGACTGTGTTTAAAACAAAACAAAACAAACAAACAAAACCTATTGTGAGTCTTTTACAATGACCCAGTGTCTCAGGTGTTGACTCCCATGATTTACTTATCCTAGGCCTTTTTGCTCCGTTTCTTTCTTGAAACCTGGCTAGAAGGCATGGGTGAGCCGCCAAAGACTGCACTAGTCTGACCAGTGGTGACTAAGGATAATGTCTGACCTTTGACACTAGGGGTCTGCAACGAGCTTGCTGCAGAGACTTGGTCACAACTGACCAAGTTTAAATAGGACATCCAGTTTACTCTTAGGAAAGGACATCAGGATGATCCGTGGTGGAGGTGAGGAGGTGAAGAGCATCCTTCTGGAGATCAGCCATCAGAATGGCTTCATCTAGTGAGTTTTCCTCCGTTTCTCTGAACCACCATTAGTCCTTTACGTATACAGGTGTTTATGTTACTTTGTGTCACAAATTCTTGTGGAGAGATTGTTTGGGGGTGGGAAGATGGGATTTCTGCCCACAGCTGCTTAAGTTTCAGACCATGCTTTGTTGCCTCCATTTCTTTGGTCCTGAGGTAGGGCACGACATTGTGGTGGAGGAGCTGTGCAGTGGAAGGGCTGTTCACCTCCTCGCAGCCAGGAAGCAAAGATGCTTCTCCTTCATTCTATCTGGGCCCAGCCTATGAGGTGCTGCTGCCTACATTCAGGGTGGGTCTTATCCCATTAGCTAATCCTCTCTGGAAACACCTTAACAGACATATCCAGAGCTGTGCTTCACTAATAACTTAGATGTCTTCCAACCCAATCAAGTTAATCAAGTTGATATCAGTGTTCCTTTACCTCCTTAAATTTATTTTGGAAAAGAAGTCCATGTTTTTGTGTTCAAGGAAGTTCATGTCACAAATAAATAGGGGGCAGCCCTGTAAATATACAGAATGAAAATAAGATAATAATTAAATTTCTACTACATACTGTAACTATATGCTCAAGACTGAGCCTGGGGTGTGTACTATCTAAGATAAAAAAAAAAATAGAGACGCACTGCAATATCCAAACACCTAACTGAATTGTTCCATATCTTGCAATAGATTGTTGGATAAAAGATGCAAGAAGCCAGTGAGATGAAGGTACTTGCTGCCAAGCCTGGGGACGTACGAAGTTCAATCCCAGAACCCACACAATGAGAGGAGAGAACAGACTACCATCATTGTCCTCTGACCTCCATCCACATTAGTTAATTAATTAAATAAAATGCAATAGAAGACAGAGCTTCTTCCCTGTGGCGCTCTCTCCAAGAAAGCCGTGACCAGGAACCATTCCATTCTTCGCCCACCCTTTGCAGTCCAGGGACATAATGTCAGAACGCAGACTAGCAATGGCTACTTTACGTGAAGTCAACTAACTTGGCTCTTTTTTATGTCCAGTCCCTTTGTTGCAGGAGAGGGAGGAACTGGATCTTTGCTACTGTGTGAGGGAAGAGTAAAGCATAGACTTCAGAAGCGCTTAGCCTAGCAGAGGAACAACATAAGCATCAAGGCTGAATAAATGACACCCCCACCCCTACTTCCTTAGACAATGGAGTAAAAATAGCCTTACAAAATGTTCAGGTGACCCCTCCACCAACACTTCTGGGAGAAAAACAAAAATGAAACCCAATAGGGTCAGCCCCTCTTCTAAATTAGAAAAGTCCCCACACCCAAGACAAAGGAGACAGTTGTAAAAAGAAAAAAAAGAAAAAAAAACGCACCCATAAAGAAGCCTGCCCTTACCACCAGCAGCTATTTGTTGACTACACCTGAGTACCCCAAAGGCTCTGCAAACTGCTTAGGTTCCAGGCCGGAAGCATCTTTACCTTCTAGAGCTGAGCTCACATATCTGTTCCATTGAACAGTAGCACCGTCTATTCCATACTGCAAGGTGGAAACCCACAGACCTGGGACCCTTCCCCGCACGTGCAGCCAGCTCTGCAAGTGCAGCCAGCGCTATGTGGAGTCTGCCGAGTCTCACTTTCACCTTCTAGACGTCTCCTCAACCATCCACTTCGATCCATTATTACAGCCCTAGTCCTCGACATTATGAGAGATACTATATATAGGTTAAAAAAAAAAGAACTCTGGTGTAAAAGTCTCCTTCATCCAGACACGTTGGCGATGAATTGGGGGCCTGTAGTCCACTGACACTCCCTGAAGTCATGATTTATTAGCTGTGTGACTTTGGGCAGGGTTCTTAAGCACTCTGTCCTGGTCTCTTCTTGTATGTAGTGGCAATGAGTACCAGCCTCCTGGACGTGGGGCCAGATAAGGGTTGGGGTCATTTGTTGTTGCCATGCTGGGGATGAAACCCAGGGCTGTGCGCCTGGTAGGCAGGCACTCTGGCTGATTAAGGTTCCATCCCTACCCAAGGTTTAAACAAATACTTAAAAATGTCTTTTATATATGTAGTAAGCAGTCAAGACAGATTAATTGATGCTTTATTGTTACTTACCATTTAGTATAGGCAATTTCAAACATGTATAAATTAGACAAGTTAATGTAAGATTATAATGATTAGGAATGATGTTTTTAATACTTTACTTGTTTAAGTCAAGGTCAAAATAGGTACTATATATTTAAATTTAAATCAACCAATTGTTTGTTGCGTTTGTTTGTTTGTTTGTTTGTTTTGAGACAGGGTCTTTCTACATAGCCCTGGTTGTCCTGGAGGTCACCATGTAGACCAGGGCTGGCCTTGAACTCACAGAGATCTGATTGCATCTGCCTCCAGAGTGCAGGGATTAAAGGATTTTGCCACCACACCCTGTTCCCATTGTTAATCTTTACTCTGTGTTCCCCAATGTTTCTTACCTTCTTTATAATGTTTTTGTTGAAGAAACATTTGTCTTCAAGAGTTTCACAAAGTCTGAATTTTGCTGGGTGCATGAATACTTCGTTACTGAATACTTCTCTGTCTCTGGAGATTTTTGTTTCTTTTTGGGGAGATCTAAGCTCTCTATCAGAGGTCTTGAGGCAGCCTCATTGGTAGAGTGCTGCTCCCCTACCAGAGGTGAGGCCCTGGATTTGATCCTAGCTCTTGGAAGGTAGGAGGAAGAGAAACAGAAGTCCAAGGTCATCCTCAGCTGGGTAGCAAGTTGGAGGCTAGCTTGAGCTATATGAGACACTTGTCTCTAAGTCAGTTAATTAATTAAAAAATTGACCAGATTTGATTGTTTGGTTTTTTTTCAACTCTATTTCATAGATGATAATGACTTCATTTTATGATTTTCATTAGGTCATTACCTAATTCATTATTTATTAAGAATTTGAAAACTCTGTCAGGTGGTTGGGGGTGCACACCTTTAGTCCCAGCACTTAGGAGGTAGAGGCAGGCAGATCTCAGTGAGTTTAAGGCCAGCCTATTCTAAAAAGTGAGTTCTAGGACAGCCAGGGCTACACAGAGAAACCCTGTCTCAGAAAACAAAACAGGACTGTGAAAATTCTAATATTACAGTATTTTATTATTATTTGACAGCAAGAAGACATTAGGAGAGCCCTCACCTTGTCAGTTGGTTAGCCTAAGGTACAGTTTATATAGAAAAGCGGGGCAAAGGACAAACACATGGCTCCTTCTTTACTAATTTTCAACATTGTTCATTCTGTACCATTCTTCCAAAGCAACTGGTATTTTTCTCTCATTAAGGTCTACCGTTGATGCCTGGGAGGCTGCCTCCTGTGGCCAGGCAGGAACTCCAGTGGAGCAATAGGGACACCAACCCACCCACAAAACTTTTGACCCAAAGCTTATCTTGTCTACAAGAAATGCAAGAATTGGAAACGGAGCAGGGAATGGCCGACCAATAGCTGGCCCAACTTGAGACCCATCCCATGGGCAAGCACCAATCCCTAACACTATTAATGATACGCTGTTATGCTTGCAGACAGAAGTCTAGTAGCATGGCTGTCCTCTGAGAGGCCCCACCCACTAACTGAGTCAGTCAGAGGCATACCCTACAGCCAAACAGTGGGTGGAGCTTGGGGACTCTTATGGAAGAATAGAAGAAAGGATTGCGTCCCCTGACCCCAAAAGGGGATAGGAACTCCATAGGAAGACCAACAGAGTCAACTAACCTGGACCCTTGGGGCTCTCAGAGACTGAACCACCAACCAAAGATTATACATGGGCTGGATCTAGGCCTCCATGCACACATGTAGCAGATGTGCAGCTTGGTCTTCATGTGGGTCTCCAACAACTGGAGCAGCAGCTATCCCAAAAGCTGTTGCCTGTCTGTGGGATATGCTCCTCTAAGTGGGCTGCCTTGTCTGGCCTCACTGGCAGAGGAAGTGCCTAGCCTTGAAGAGACTTGAAATGCCAGGGTTGGGGGATAAAGGGGGGGGGGGGGGCACTGGCTCAGAGGAGAAGGGGACTGGGGAGAAAGGAGGAGAGAGAAGGATTGTGAGAGGCGGTGACTAGGAGGGAGGGGCAGTGAACAGGACGTAAAATGAATAACTAAAAAATTAATTAATTAAAATCTACCGTAGAGCTATTGTTCTTACTGATATTCATTTCTCCCGCCTAGCAGTCTACAGAGTACTCCACCCCCTTACCTTGTATCATCCTCAGAACCTGGATTTATCTGTCTCTCTAAGGAGCCCACACTGCTTAATTAGAAATAGGACTTAGAGAGAATAATTTTGACCATCTTGGTCCTCACTTTCAGTAAACATATATAAAGGATCTATTTTTTTTTTTTAAAGATGAAAGACACTAAGGGTCGACACTAACACAGATCAAGGCTGCAGGGGTCTGCTTGTTCTTCATCTTGATCCTACACCTGGGATTTCAATTCTCAAAGACGACAAGGACAAGATTAGAGCAGCAAGCACCTCCTCTTTGCCTTATACACATAGTAGCTATAGATTTAAAGATACAACACTTTTGGCAACTGTATGGTTACTAAAAGACCATTTAAATATTGTTTGCAGTTGTTTTTGTTTTTAGCACGTATCACAGTAGAAAACTGAAACACTCAGCCCTCAGACCCTGGAATGGTCATCCCTTTGTGCTTTCCATCGTTGTGAACTCCACACTGTCGGGATAGTAGCAAGATACCAATATCAATAGGATTACTGAAAGCAGCTTGCAATTTCTTCTGGCAATTTCTTTTTTCAATAGCTATCTCCCCAAGGCATACAGTTTTATGCAGTCTAATTAATTAATTCCTTTTTATAGGATGATGCCATTAACTCAATACATAGATTCATTGGTTTCATTTGCAGTATTTCTGAGTTGAATTTTAAATTTAATTTTGCTTTATAATTATAAATATATGATTTCAAGGTCAAAATTTATAAGACAATTTGTTTCCAGATGACTTCAGTCTCTACTTATAACCCCTCTACCATGCTCCATGACTTTCCTTAGAGGGGCTCTACCTATCTACCCACTTCACCCTCCACCTCACCTACCCTCCCACCCCACCCCAACCCTGATTGCCTGAGTTTATTTAGGCAATCAAATACAGGACTGAGGGTGTAGCTCCTTGGCCAAGTGCATACTTAGCTTATACACAGGCTGGATCTAGGCCTCCTTATAATGTTTTTGTTGAAGAAACATTTGTCTTCAAGAGTTTCACAAAGTGAAATTTTTTTTTTTTAATTTTGCTGGGTGCATGAATACTTCGTTACTGAATACTTCTCTGTCTCTGGAGATTTTTGTTTCTTTTTGGGGAGATCTAAGCTCTCTATCAGAGGTCTTGAGGCAGCCTCGTTGGTAGAGTGCTCCCCTACCAGAAGTGAGGCCCTGGATTTGATCCTAGCTCTTGGAAGGTAGGAGGAAGAGAAACAGAAGTCCAAGGTCACAGAGGTCAGTAGCCCTGCCAATGACACAGCAAACAAAAACAAACAAACAAATAAAACAACAATAAACCCATAAATGCATACTACCTAATAATATATCCTGGTGTGAATTTCATATATATATATATATGTATATATATATATATATACATATATATGTGTGTATGTATATATGCATGTGTGTATGCATATATGTATATATATGAATGAGGTATATGCATATATGTATATAACTCATTCTTTTTTATTGCTACAGAGTAACCCATTAGGTTTATATATAAGTTACTGATGAATCCATTGTTGCTGGACATTTGAGCTATCTCTAACTTGATTTATATTATAAACAATATTTGTATCAGTTACTTTTCTTCTTCCTTCAACAAAAGCAACTTGAGGAAGGAAGGACTTCATTTTGGCTCACCGTTTGAGGGGACAGTCTCTCCTGCTGGGGAAAGCATGGGGAAAAGATCAGTCCTAGCTGTGGAGGCCTGAGATAGCTGGCCTTGTGTCCGCAGTGAGGAAGGAGAGAGAAGGGATTGCTCACACTCTGGTCAGCTTCTTCCGTTTTCCTTTTTCTTCGTTTTAGGACCTTGCCTGTGAGAAGATGCTGACCCATGTTCAAGATGGGTCTTCTCTGTTTAGTTAAGCCTAGGTGAAAATGTCATACAGACATGCCAACCAAAGATGGCTTTCAAAGGGTTTCTAAATCCTGTGAAGCTAACAGTCATCACAGTAATTATTGGCATTGTTCTCTCCCTTTGTAACAACAGGGTCACCTGGTTGGCTCCCACATGTATACTCTGACCCTCAGCCAGTCTGTGATCCACACAGCACAAGGAGAATGATCTTACCTGATTTACCTGATTGGTCATTTTACTCCACTCCTCTTGAAATCTCATATTGTCTTTAGAATAAAGACCAAACTACTACTATCCCTCCTTATCCTCTTATTCCTCCTCCTTCTCCTCTTCCTTCTCTTCTTCTCCTCCTCCCCCCCTCCTCTTCTTCTTTCTTTTCTTTTGTTCTGGTGTGTTGGGTTTTGTTGGTTTTGAGACAGAATCTCACTACGTAACCTTGGTGTAGACCAGGCTGACCTCAGACTCCGAGATCCACCTGCCTCTACCTCCCAAGTGCTAAGATTAAAGGCCTGTGCCAATATGCCTAGCCCAAGACCAAACCTCTTAACATGGCCTACAAGGATCCCCAGAAAAACTCTAGCCCCTGATTATTTCCCCTGGGCAACCTGTAGTCCAGCTTTGCGCTTGTCTTTCCGCCTCAGCCACCCTGGCCCCTGTTGAGCTTTTCCTTCCTCCCGGTGTAGACCTCTTTGCCTGGCACTGGCTAGCTCACCTCTTCTAGTTAATATGGCTTGATTCTACAGATGTTGCCTCTGCCATCACTTCTGTGGGGAAGCCTTTCCAACTAACCTTTTTATATGCACTTGATCACTAAGCCTCAGTTAGTACTTAATCTATCACCTATATGAGTGATTTCTAAAATGTTTGTCTTCTCCACAGACTCTGTGTGGGTGGCTCTCTAGGGTGGGTGAAGGCCATGTCTTTACTTCAGATGGCTCCCGAGAAACACACACACACACACACACACGCACGCACGCACGCACGCACGCACGCACACATGCACCAAACCTGCACACACACACGCAAATACATACCAGCTCACTTCAGTGCTCCTAGTACCCCAAGTAGGGTCTGTGTACATTTAGTAGTGGAAAAGCTTCTCTGATGAAAAAAAAAAAAAAAAAAATGGTGGCATCTGTGGGTTGTGTCACTGTGCAAAGTGTTGACTGCATGGCCTTGAGTTAATTCCCACCCACATGCTAAGCACTTGATAATGTGGAGGTTTGTTGCTGTTTTGAGTTTTTAAGAAAGAACGACTACAAAGCTGAGTGAGTAGAAAGGTGAGGGAGGGAGGAGCTGGAAACAGTTGGAAGAAGGAAAAAAATATTATCGAAACATAGTGGATGAAATTCTTAAAGAATGAATACAAACATTATTTAAGTTTGGGATGATTCTAGAATGTAACTCAAGGCCGCTTTTAGCAGTGAGGACATAGCCTGTGTTTGCCCAGCAGTAATTTGCCTTCCCAAAGTCTAAGCCTGCCCGCTGTGGAAAACAGCAAAGTTTGGGAAGAAACAAAGAAATTAGGGAAATGATTTATAATGTACAAGCTATTAGAGACAAATTGAATAGCATTCTGTGCTGCGTCATTGGCAGGGCTACTGCTCTCTGTGGCCCAGTTGCATTCTCTCTACGGGTACTTCTGTAACTTCAGTGCTCATAACCTCAGCTACAGAGAAGTAGCTTACACTCACTCACATTCAATCATGCTTGCCTGGGAAAGTGCCTCTTCTTTTGGTAAAATGCAAGGGGGTGGGGGGGTGGTGGTGGTGGTGGTGGAGGGGATGTATCCTCATGAGGCAACTGTGGTAAAATCCCTTTTAGCTGCATGAACTGGCCAGTCTTCTTTAACGGTATGCGAATGGTCAACGTAAAACCTCACAACTGGATAGAGCACTGTTGTGTGTGTGTGTGTTTACACACACATATACATGTATGTATGTATGCACACATACGTGTATAGAGCTGTGCACACACATTTGCACATTTATACATGCATAGACACAGCTCCTCCCCTTAGTCAATAATATTTTACAATGTTTTTTTTTTTAAATAGCATTTCTTTTTTGAAGCTTTCTTCAGATATGTGAAGGTCGGCCTCACTTACGAAACTCCTGCACAGGAAGCCACAGTCTGATTTGTCCACCATTCTTTCTTCCTCCATCTTCAGCAGATCTCTGCTTTCTTCTAACTGACATGACAATGGCCATGTGTCTATGAGGGTTCGGCTCCTTGGGCACTGATGGCTGGAATAGAACAGATACGTTAAATGTGCTACTTCATCTTAACATGGGCGGCCTCCTCCTGTCAAGAGACTCAAGGGAAGTCAGCTGCCGAGCTCCTGCCACATCACCACCTCTTCTCCCAAACCACAGTATGAGTCGTAACAGATAAATATACTCATAAAAAAAAATCGAGAGTTTTTATTTGCCCTCACCTATGAATCTTTTAAATCACATTTCTTCCCTTTTATTAATTAAACACGTGTTCTTTAATATGTCTCTCTGTTCTTCCTTTTGGATCGCCAGCTTCTTGTGTTGTTATTGTCTTGTTTTTGATAACTTCCTAAATTTTACATGTGTGTATGTATACCACTAGAGGGGTGGGGGGTGAGGGTGCCATGGCACACACTTTCAAGAGGTGTTTTTTTTCCTCCTACACTGTGGGTGCTGGGCATTGAACTCAAGTCGGTTTGGTACCATGTACCTCTACCTGCTGAGCCATCTGGCTGGCCTGTTTTGTTTTTGAGATAGGATTTGATGCAACCTAGGCTGGCTTAGAACTCACTATGTAGCAGAAGATGCTTGGCTGAACTATTGGTTTGATCGCAGGGATCTCAATGCATCTGGATAAGTAAGTTGTAGGAGGAGGTGCATGGTTTTAGATTGGGAGTCGTCAAAACATGAGGCAGTAAGATTTACATACACAAAGGAACTCGGCGCGTGTTGCAAATGTTTCCTCTCTGTGTTGGGCTTTGTGTTTTGGTCCATTTCTGACCGATGTGAGCTTCCTAGTTCAACCAACCTTATAAGGAAGAAAGTTTTCTACTTACGAGTTTTTAGGATATATCTTTCTCCAAACCTTAGCATTCTACTATTTTACAGAAATATTCATTAAAAGGGTATCAGGAAGAAATATTTAAAATTGCCCAAGAAGAATGGTTTGGTATTTTTTATTTGTTTGTTTGTTTTTTGTAACAGACATAGACAGAGGACAACCCCCATGAAGGGACAGAGTGTGCAAAACCAGCCAGCAGGAACACACGGAACTCACCCCTGAAGATAGCTGATGGTTCTCTCCTTCTATTTATATAGGAAGAAATGACAGTGAGCTGAACAATTTGTCCTTCACATTGCTGGGGTGCTTCTCCACACACCCTCATCCTCATCATGAAGAACAGGCATCCCTGTTGCCTCTGAACAACACAGAGTTCCTTTGTGTGTGTAAGTCTTACTGCATTGTGGCTGTCTTGATGATTCCCAATCTAAAATAGCAGTGCTGTCGTTAAGAACAAATCAGACAACACAAACAACAGTGCAGCCTATGGCATTTCTCTCTGCAGGGCGGAAATGCTTCAGAAATTGCTGAGTCATGGGAAGCACATTTGTAATATTGAAAGATGTTGAACACTTGACTCCTTTAGAGTTTGTGTCACTGTGTACTCTAGCGGTAGCAGACAACTGGGCTGCTTCTCAACATACGAGAAGTTTTCAACCTTATTTGTTCCAGTGTTTATAGATAATAATAAATAGTATCTCTACGATTTTAGTCGCTGTGTGTGTGTGTGTGTGTGTGTGTGTGTGTGTGTGTGTGTGTTGGTTGTAGGTGCACATGTGCTTGCAGATACACATGCAGATGTGCATGGGGGTGCGCAGGGTCCAGAGGTAATTCCTTGTGGCTTTCTTTGATCACTTTCCTTTTCGGTTTTTGAGACAGAGTCTCTCACTGAACCTGAAGTCCATCCATTTGGCTAGACTGGCTGGGGCTTCAACAACTCACTTGTCTAACCCCTTACTGCCCCAATGGGGGGTCATAGGCATACACCACCATACCAGGCTTCTTACATGTGTTCTTGGGATCTGACCTCAGGTCTCTGTCATCCACAGCTATCTATCCAGCCTGACTGCATTAACTTATAAGGGAGACTGAGCGAGTTTTCTTGTGTTTTCAAGGAGCTGTATTCTTTGTCCTCTACTGACATTTTGATGGATGATTTGTGTTTTTCTTATTGATTTGTGTGTGCTCTTTCTATATGAAGGGAATTAGCCATTTTTATGGTATGACTTGCAAATATTATTTCCTCAAGCTAGCATCTGTCCTTTTGACTATTTTGCAGCTCTTGCCCTGGGGAATATCATTATGCAGCTGTTTCATTTCTGGCTTCTGGGTCCTCTGTTGTACCTGGGACTTAAAATGGCCTTGCAAATTTTTAGATTATACAAGATTTTCCTTGGGTTTTGTCCAGTGCTTTGAAGACTTAAATATTTAATATTTTGGATTTATCCAGATGTTGACTGAGATCTATTACTTTTCAGTTCCTAAGTTCCTCAGCACTTTGCTGATGCAAGATTTTTCAGCATGATGTAATGATTCCATGCCTTATCTTTCTCCTCAATTGATTTTAGGATCTATGAGAGTGGGTTCTTTGCTTTTATGCTTTTATTTCCCCACTTGCCTTCTGCCCACTTCAATCCCAGCCCAAGTGTCTTCAGATGTCAGCAACCGGGCAGCTCCGACTTGGCTGCTGCCCACCGCCAGGGGAGGTAAGATTCCACCTGAGTTGAGATGAGGCCTGAGAGGGAGAACTTAAATGAGGTTGGGAAGTTCTTATCCAGTGCCTTCTCATTAAACTCTGGCTCTCACGCAGTCCGAATGCCAAGTGAGTCATTCTGACACACCACGCGCCAAAAGAATGAATAACGTTGGAAATAGCCAGGCTTGCTTGAAGCTGGCTTTCTCAGCTTCCAGTGCATGCAAGCAGCCACCCAGCCCACAGCAGAGCAATAGCCACCAGTTTGTAGCTCAAGCACAAAGCCAAGCTGCGGGTACAAACGTAGGCTCCCTTCTCAGGGTGCCAGTGGCCACTGGGACAGTCTTCGCAGCTCACAATTGGAATGGATATCTCTGGCTAACTGAGAAATCTTGAATGAGGTAAAAGGTGTGCCTTGAGACTCTAGGGGTAACATGTAGGTGGCACCAGGCCGGGCTAATGTCGCCTGACGCTCACTAACACAGCAAGAGCACCTATAATCCATCCTGTGTTGTTTCTGGTGCCCCCCTCGGTAGGCGTGGGGGGAACACAGTTGGATCTGACTTTCTCAAGAAAGTAAGACACCCAAAAACATGGTGTCAGGCCCAGAAAAGGAGCCAGGTCCAGATTGTAAAAAAGAGTGTGAAGGAAAAAGCAGCTACATCCAGCTGAGGAGACCAGGAAAGTTCAGAAGGAAGGGACATGGCTGCCATCAGAACCAAGGGCCAGAAGGCCACTTTCAAAAGCTGTTTAGAACAATGTAGATGGGGTCTGGGAGGGAATGTTGACAGAATAATGCCCCTACCATAATCCCTGTGTCTGTACATGTCATTTTAATGCAGTGGTTCTCAATCTTCCCAATACTGTGACCCTTTAATACAGTTCCTCGTGTTATGGTGCCTCGTGTATGATGCCCAAACATAAAATTATTTTCATTGCTAGTTTCTAAGTGTAATTTTGCTACTGTTATGAACCGTAATGTAAATATTTTCGGAGAGAGATGTTTGTCAAAAGGGTCATGACCCACAGGATGAGAACTGCTGTTTTAATAGTGAGGATTTTTGCAGATGACTGAGTAAAGGATTCTGAGGTATGATGATGTCTTAGTTAGGGTTTGAATGCTGTGAACAGACACCATAACCAGGCAACTCTTATAAAGAACAACGTTTAATTGGGGCTGGCTTACAGGTTCAGAGGTTCAGTCCATTATCACCAGGGTGGGAATATGGCAGCATCCAGGCATGGTTTAGGAGGAGTCTGAGGGTTCTCCATCTTCATTTGAAGGCTGCTAGCAGAATACTGACTTCCATCCAGCTAAGACTAAGGTATTAAAGCCCACACCCACGGTAGCAAACCTACTCTAACAAGGCCATACCTCCTTAATTGTGCCAGTCCCTGGGACGAGCATATACAAACCATCACAGATGATCCTAGTAAGAGTTAATCATTGTCAGAATCAAAGATGTGACCATAGAAGAGAGGACAGAAGGATGGGGGAGGGGAAGGGAGCAGAGGAGGGAAAGACAAGACTGAGATCTGAAGATAGGGGGAGGGGGTTATCAACCAAGAATGTAGGTAGCTTCTGGATGCTGGGAAAGGTAGGGAAATGGATTCTCCCCCTGTTACCCTAGAAGGAACAAACCCATGCTGACACTCAGACCTGAGAACTGTTTAAGAATCGGTATTTTACATTGCCATGTTTGCTGTAATCTGTTACACAGCAGCAGGGCACTAATGCAGTGAGTTAGACATTTAGACCACTCTTTACATCAGTGTGTCTGAAATGCCCTCATGTAGTCGAGATTCTGGCCAGCTTTGCTAAACCTGCCCGCCCTGCAGGCTGGGTCATGGGCAGTATAGGGTTGGAGCTTCCTGCAACCAATTCCTTGCCATTTCTCACCCTTGAGCTCCTTGCATGAGCAGTCAGGGAACTGGGCATCCATCCGCCCTCTGCGTACTATGAGGTTCAGTAAGAGCGCCTGAGAGTGCTGTGAACAGTGATATAGTCAATGTTGTCCAGATGAAGACTGGGTGGCATTGCTCAAATTCATGGTCATTAAATATTTGATTTCCCGTTAGATGCTGTTCTGTAAGACTTGTTATTTGTGAGTTAGTTACTTCCCAGATGGACTGTGTGTGTGTGTGTGGGGGGGTGGGTAGTGAGTGGATGTGTGTATTCGGGAGTGTATTTACTTTTAAAAAAACGATGAGAAAACGGGAAACCATATTAAGATAGGCAGATGAAAGAAGGTTTCTGGTTGTGATAGAGAAAAAGAGTCATTAATCTGTCCACTCACACATTCTTGAATCAGTATCTTTAATAAGCATCTACCATGTGCCAGATACTATGTGTGTCCTAGGAGAGACATGATGAGAAAAAAACAGATTTGGACCAACACCCATCAAGCAGGTATAGGAAACAGGAAAAAACGGAGAAGTGGGTATTTTAAACATTCTTCTCCCTCCCAACTTTGAGGCCAAATTGACAAATGTATATTTAGTGTGCACAATGTGATGGTTTGATTCGCACAGCATAAAACCATTATCACCATCAGATAACATAGACATCATCACACATATTATATCATGTAGGGAGCTTTCACACATACACATGTGTGCATTTACGCGTGTGTGTGCATGCCTGTGCACCTGCATGCATGCATGTGTATGTTGTGTGTGTGCATGCATGCATGCATGTGTGCTCATGCATGTGTGGTATGTGTGTGTAGCTTTAAAAATTGTGATGCTACAGGGTCCATGTGGAAGATGGTAACATCTCATGTGCCCATGGCACACTGTTTTTCTGTGCACACTAGGCAGCAAGAATAGAACCACCACAGTGGACATAGTATAAGAAAGATCTTCTGGCAGTGGAGCATGACGTATCTGTATAGCCCAGGGTGTGTGTAATTGCGCCTGGGCTCCTTGAAGCCTTAGGTGCCAGGCTGCTGGACTGGCTTCTCAGCATCTCTGAAAACCAGCCCTCAATTCCCAGGATGTAAAACAAACCCAGTAAAGTCACAAGCACCATTGACAATAGGTAGCATTACATCTCCAGGAATCAGGATGAAATTGTCATTGCTCAACATTTTAAACAATATGCTTTCCTGGCAGATGGGAAAATTGCCTACTTTTTAACTATGTCCAATTTCAAAAGATGACTGATAATTAGCTTGGCTGCAAACAAATAAAACCAAGCAAAATAAAGAGCAATTCATTTTGTTTTGGCTTTATTGAAATAAGGTTTCTCTATAGCTCTCTTAGAACTCACTATGTAGACCAGGCTGGCTTCAAAGTCACAGAGATCCTCCTGCTTCTGCCTTCCAAGTGCTAGGATTAAAGACTTGCAGGACCAGGCCCAGCATCAGTAATAGTAACATTATTCTAATAGTAATGAAACATGGATGAATAAAACCCTTGAAAGTGACAGGGCTTTGTCATCTGAACTCAGGGCCACTGTATTTTGGTAGAAAAAAAGTATCACCCTCCATACATCTAAGTAATCGCCAAAGATGCCCCTAGCATATGGCACAGCGTGGTGCGATAGCTCATCCATTGCTAGGTGAGGTTGTCAAGCAGGCTCCTCATTTCCTAGCCCAATCTCATCCCATATTAGTGGCAGGACAGTCTCCTTTAGCTCCCTCTCTGTCAGCATCCTCTCCTAAACAACAAAGAAATGACATCATCTCTATGCACACAATTCAATCACCCATTCATTAAGTACTGGCTGTATACCCTTGGGGTATCAGACAAGAGGCCAGTTGCTGAAGATACAGTGTATTTAACTACCAGGTGGGTTATTTATTTGTTTATTCATTTATTTACTTGTCTATTAATTTAATCTTAAAAAAAAAAAAAAAAAAACCCTACTGTAAGATACAGGTGATGGTGTCCGCAGCTCCCGAATAGATGTTAGTTTTAAGGTAGTTTGTATTTGCTCTGATGTTGGCTGCTTCATTTTTGGTTTTGGCAAATGCCTTAAAAGAATAAATGATATTTCACATTCTAATTACCTATTGTTTTTGTTTTTTATAGTTCTCAGGAGCCATTAAAGATGCAACAGATGATGTGGAAGACAGACTAGCCAGGCATCCCGTATGTAGACTTTCAGCTTAGCAGGTGACAAGCCTGGGCATCGGTCTCTGTAGAGCCTCACAAAAAACTTTTTAAAGGGAAATAGAAATGATTAGATCAGGGTCAGCTTCCAACCCTTGTTATACGTATGTGCCTATTTATGAACTGTTTATGCAGTCAGTACAACCTAATTCGCCACAAACTTTTCCCCTGCAAATAACCATAATTAAGCTGTGGGTTTTCCTCTGGACCCTTGATGTCCTAACTTTCCCCTTCAGCATGCCATCTGTGCTGGCTGGTCTTACGTCACCTTGACACAAAGCCAAAGTTATCTGAAAGCAGAAAAGTTCAATTGAGAAATATCTCCATAAGATCCTGATGTAAGGTATTTTTTTAGTTGCTGGGGAGGGCTCAGCCTGTTGTGGGTGGTGCCATTGCTGGGCTCATGGTCCCGTATTCTGCAAGAAAGCGGGCTGAGCAAGCCATGGGGAGCAAGCCCAGGCTGCCTCAGCTTTTGTGCAGGTGAGCCTGTTTGGAAATCACTTACCTTCATATTTCTGTGTTCTGGCCTCTCTGGGGAGTGACTGAAAGGTATATAATATTTGCTTACCCACCTATATTCAACCATTCACAGGCTACGTGCTACCAGGATGGGGCAACCACACAAAGTCACACATATGATCTCTGGACCCAAGGAAATCCCAAGACAATGTGACTTTGGTGGTACCTCACAAAGCTTGCTTTTTCTGGAAAATGAACTATAAACAACAGTACCCCCATGATTCCATCCCTGTCTAAGAGGTAGGCACCTCTTCAAGCTTACATCATGTATACCCCCCAACCCCATTCTCTGCTGTCCATCTCCCAACACACCAAACCTAGTCTCACCCCAACCTCACCTATACAAGACCCTCTACGGTGCTGCTGCCTCCTACTCTTCCTGTGGGTCTTACCTGCAGCAGGCTCCGTCATGATTACCCATCTACCTGTCACCCTGACTGGGGAAAAGATGGCTAGTATTCTGGTATTAGTCTTCTTTTCTCCATCCATTGGGTTCAGACACCAAGATGAGCAGCTCATGCCAGCAGGAGACCTGTTAGCCGCTGTGTCCTGTTACCCTACCTCCCTGTGTGAAGCTGCTCAGAAAACAGGACAAGGAACTTCAGAACAACAGAGGGCCACCTTCAGAACATGGATTTTATATCTCTACCTCCCACAATGCTACTCTTAGAGCTTTCCGAGGGACCCACCTCCCTTGTTGAGACTACACTGTTGAGTGCTTCACTACAGAGGTTATAGTGTGGGGAAGGAGTTCAAAGCAGTTTTTCTCATAGCTGGAATTTAGGTCTCCTGTTTCTGTTCGCTTCTCATCTCCCTTCCTCTACCACTGTGAAGCACTCAGTGTTTCCAAGTACACATTTGGGGGATGAACTACCTACCACAGAAATTAGTCTTCATAGAAGATAGCATTTCTACTTATGGTGCTTTGAATAAAAGTGACCATCTCCTATAGGCCTGTAAAGAGTGGCACTATTAGGAGGCATGGCCTTGTAGGATAGGCATGGCCTGGTTGGAATGGGTGTGGCCTTGTTAGAGTGGGTGTTGCCATTGAGTAGGTGTGGCCTTGTTGGAGGAAGTGTGTCACTAGGGGCAGGCCTTGAGGTTTCAGATGCTCAAGCCAGGCCCAGTGTTTCACTCTGTTCTGGCTGCTTGCCGATGCACATCTACAGCACCACAATGGCCTGCATGCCTCCATGCATCCCAACATCGTGACAATGGATTAAACCTCCAAACTATAAGCCAGCCTCAACTAAATATCATCTTTCTTAAGATTTGCTATGGTCATAGTGTCTCTTCACGGCAATAGAAACCCTAACTAAGATACTACCCATTTAATCTAAATCCTAGATCCTCCCAGTGACATGGCTTTGTGTAAGGCTCCCATTCTCCTGGGAGCAGGGGATGTTATGGACTGAGGTGCCTGCCTCACAGAAGGCAGTCAGAGAGTGGCACTTTGGTAAACCCAGCTCCAGTCTTGGCTGAAGCATCCATCTCTTTTGGGTACTAGGGATGCTGGTCCCTTTCTCCTGGTGCCTCCTGCATCCAGGGGGCATCCTCTGCAGGCTCTACTCACACTTATCTCTTCCTTGTTCTGGTCCTGAGCACATATTTTCTCAACATCACCCAGTGGTTTCATGATTCCACAGCTGGCACACATCACCTCTTCACTGAGCCTTTCCTGGATCCTAGGGACCCGAGAATGGGCCTTGCTGCTGTTTGGATCCTGTTGCTGGCTCCCAAATATTCCTTTTCTGGGAGTGTTTTTATCCTTATATTATTGCCATTAACGGTTCTCCCTGGCCCCAGTCTCGCTAATGTTGACTCTTTCAGAGGGTGAATGAACCGAGACTCTTTTACTTGCTTCTCCAAACTCTATGGCAACCTAATGAGAGGAAATCTCTTAGTAGACTGTAGACAATAGACAAGAAGTTCCTCTTGGCCCCAGGGTGGAAACTATAATCTTCTGAAGGCACCAGTGACCCCTGCAACCAAGGTGACAAACAGAGGTTCCTAATGTACACTGCTTCTTGGAGTCACCAGCTGAAGAGGTGAACTTGTGTGTGCTGTAGTTTTCTGCTCTCTAAGATGGAGTGAAAGCACTGCTTGCTCAAAGGACTATTGAAAGGCACAAAACAAACAAACAAAACCCAACAATACCAACTAAGGTGCTTAGAACAGGGAGTCTTGGGAGCTTAACCACATCCTCTAGTGATGCAGGGAGTGTCTTCCCCTTGTGTTGGTGCCTCCTGGGAGGGTCTGTTTGCATGGGTCTGGTGCCCAGTGTGACCAGTCTCCAGCATCACTTTATGACAGGGTAATCTCAGAATGTCCATCGAGGCTTCCTGGGCATTTCTCCAGCGCTGTTCCACACTCGGAAGCTGTCTGTAGGTTGAGGTTACAGAAAGAATATGCAAAGACCCCTTTCCCCCAGCTCTGCAGCTGCAGCATCCAGCCTCTGTGCCGCCTCAGCTCATCAGAGCCTGACCTAAGCGATCAGTTTGAAACCATCTTCCATTTCTTGCAACTTCCATATCTGGTGTTTTCATTAAATGCACTGTTCCCAGTAATCACAGATTTTACCCTTGAAATAACCCTCATTTATCCATGCTCGAGTTTGCTCCATCCCCATTTTTTTTTAAACCAACAGTGTTTTTTCTTGATTTTGGGGCAAGCTTTTCAACCAGACAGAAATTTGATCCTAAGGATTTGCTGTTTTTCAGTACAGTTTCCACCCCTAAAAGCAAACAGTATCATTCATGACCTTGACTTGTCTTTTTTAAATAAAACCAGATTTTAAAATATGATCTGATGGAGCCTCTTTGTTTTGTCTGTCAAAAATAAGCTGATCAATTACCAGTTATTATGTGTGACTGAAAACAAGTCAAAAGGCTATTTAGCCTTGGAACTAACATAAGAGACTCAGATAGGATCAGGGACTCAAGGCTAGCCTGGGCTAACTATCAAGACCTTGTTCGAAACAAACAAAAATTAAAGGTCTGAGGTCTGCCTGTCCTGTGAGTTTGTAAGTTTAAGGAGGCCAGTGGATCCCACAGTGGTATCTGTCTGATTCCTTTTGTGTCTCTACTGTTTGTGTGCAGTTTGAGTCAAGTGATATTTATTGAATGAATATGTAAAGTTTTAAATGCTAGTCCTTTACTAAAACAAACAAACAAACAAAATAACAACAAAACAAAAAACCCCAACCAACAAACAAACCCTGCCAGACACAGATCTTTATTCCCAGATTGAGGCAGAGGCTGGCAGATCTCTGAGTTTGAGGCTAGCCTGGTCTACAGAATGAGTTCCAGGACAGCCAGGACTACACAGAAAAAAACCCTGTTTTGAAAAACAAAAAAAAATTAGTAAAATAAATTTCTGAACGCCAATATGTTGCATTTTTTAGGGTTCTGGGGACCCTGTTACCTAAGACTGGAAAAGAAACATTTGTAAGGAGATAAAGTTGCTACTCAGAGAAGCAGTGATTTCCAGGCACTGGGCTGGCCAGAGCTAATTCTTCCTCCTGTCATGACTTCTAGCCCATCTGATTTGTTGAATTTCAGATACATACTCACTGGGGAAATAATTCACTGCAGAAATGTTAGAAGCTATAAATACACAGACACTAATCAAACCCAGAGGAATAAAAACCTAACACAGGCTAAGCAGAGCCCCCATCGGAAAGCCAATCGGTTCATTAGAAGCATTTATAAGATGGTAGAAAAGATGATTAAATCTGAGCTAATCACAGCCTTGGCATTTTTATAGAAATAGTCTGTGTACACGGCAAAGGAGTTCACCGGTTTTATTAACCTCATTACTCAGTGAGTTGAATTTATGAAAATCCAGAAAGTCGATAACAGTAATTAAGCTTAGGAATGCGACAAACCTGTGAATGTCTAATGTTGGTGAGCCTGCGGGCCCAGGGCCAAAGGCTTTTAACCACCTGGCAGGGGCTGCTTTCTGAAAAGAAAAAAAGAAAGTAACAGAGGGGTGGGAGGGTGGGGGAGTGGGGGGTAGGGCAAGGACAGGAAGGGAATAATTTGATTTGCCTCCAGCCTTGGAGTTATCCCATCCTGTCCTCACCACTGCAGCCTATTGCTTCAGTGCTGGGGATCATTTGATTACACTGGAACATCTCAGCTGCCCATTTCCTGGGCTCTGTGACAGGCCAAATGGACAGGAACTGCCCTGGCCGTTCAACCCTTCCCTCTCTCCTCCAAGGCCCACCAGGGTCTTCCCATCAGAAAGCAAATCAAACCTAAGAAGGTGGGAATCAGAGGTGGGGTGGGAGGGGGAAAGAATCCACCTCGGGGCTTGTTCCCCACTCTTTCCTGTTGTCCTTCTTGGAGAATATTGTAAGGGGCACCCATGTCCGATGGGTCTTCACAGAAGGAAGATTTCCCTCATTGATGTCCAGAGTGCAGAGGATGCTGTCAGTATCTCTTAGAACACAGCCCTTCTGTGTGGGGAGAAGGTGTCTCTTCTGGGGTAGAGCTGACGAGCAGGGGGATCTTCAGATGTTCTTGTTTTTTGGAATGCCTTTTAAGTATTTTATCTATTTTATCACAACTTACTGCAATCCATCATTCTACGAGCACCACCACCACACGGATCTGTGGCAGCTCCTATAGAAGTAGAAAGACAGGAAGACATATCACCAACTTCAGAGAGGCTTTGAGCCTCTGCGGAGGAGCGGATTTGTGGGTCGCGGTGGCAGCTTGGAGGAAATACAAGATGGAGACGGAGATGGCAAGAAGGTCAACCTACTGTGTGTCTGAAAATGGCTTCCCGGAAGAAGAGGGACGGACAAGGCTCTGAGCTGGGGAGCTCAAAGAGGTCTCGGAAAGCAAACAAGTGGTCCCAGGGCCCTGGATGCAGTGACCTGTGGAGGAGAGTAAGGGGACCCCAGCCAGGTAGGCTGAAGGTCAGAGACCATCATCTATCCTGGCCACACTGAGAAACCTGGCTTAATCCTGCGTACAGTGGTTAGCCATGAAGGTTTTAGAGTACGAAATGGTTTCAATAGCAGACATATTCTAAGTGACCACTCTGGCTGACATATGGTGGAGGACAGAGAGGGAAGGCAAAGAAGTCGAATAATACTTTAACAGAACTCACAGGAAGATGTGAGGGTCTACTTTCAGGCCAGTTGAGGACATTGATCAATCACCAGCAACTCTTCTGAAGGACAAAGTCCAACTTGGTTAGCATGCCTGTGGTTTATTGTTCTCCTCAGAGGGACTCTTCCTGTTATGAGAGAGCAGGAAGCAGAGAGCCTGGACCAGAAACTCAGCCGGCTCACTAACACTCAAGCCTCACCCCTGGCCCTGGGTCTGCCAACCCGGCTCATTCCCAAAAGGTTCCACAACCTCCTCAAATACCTCCACCCACAGGGGCCAACTGTTCAAACACGTGATACTAGGAGGGACATTTCACATTCAAACCACAGCAGCATGGCTCAGGAGGCCCCCATCTACCCTCTCCCTCCACTGGCTCGAAGTCAGTGTCTCCGGCCTTCTTCTCCCACAAGCCTCTAGAAGCCCAAGTCTGCTGTGCCCCTCAGGCCTTCGCGCATGCGCCTCCCCGCAGCCTCTGCTCTTTGGTCATGATGAAGGTGATGATGTCGTGATGATGGCCGACACATAGATGATGTCGTGATGATGGTCGACACATAGAGGTCAGTCGTGAGCCTGTCCCTGTTGCAAGTGCTTGTTCTTTCTAACTCTTTTCCTGAAGACACTTCAAGGTCTAAAAGTGGGGCGGGGCCTTTGCTCCTCTTCCATGAGGGGCTGGTACCACAGTCACCAAGCACGGAACTAAGAGTTCGAGCTCAGGGCTTTTGGCTCATGCTAGTATCCTTGAGGCACACACGCAATGGTAACTGAACGTCATTACAAAGCTCTAACAGTGCTATTTTCTACTTTGGCTGCATGTTTTTACATCAGTGTTATTAGGAAAAAAAAAATCAAAACTCTATTAACAATGACCAGGAAATGACTTCAGCATATCGTGGATTCAGAAATGCAGCAGGATTTCGTTCACCTTTGGCTGTAACCGGGGCATATGAAACAATTTCCTGGCACACAGGAGAACATGATACAAGTTTATTTAGTGACTCAGTGGATGCAGGAGTTAATGGAAATGTTGTTCCCCTTTGGGCTCGCTTCTGCCCTTTTTTCTTCAACCTACCAAGATGACAATCTCCCTCTCACAGTGTGGCCTTTTCTGCTTCGATGGGTCTTCATGACAGGTCACAGAAGACACCTCGAGATACAAGAAATGAATCTAAATGCCGCTGCTTCCCCAGCACGCTGGTTGCTAGTCTTCCATCCATCGATGGGTCAGATGTCGCAGAGGAGCAAGCTCCAGAGCGAAGCCACGGCAGATGAGAAAGACAGTGCTTTCCCGCCTTGTGTCTTCCCTTCTTGCTGGTGAAGGTGATTCCAAGCATCTAGGAGTGTACTGAAGAGTCCTACTCAGGAGGTAGAGTACAGCCATGACGAGGGGGC
Source organism: Arvicanthis niloticus (assembly GCF_011762505.2). Taxonomy (NCBI): domain Eukaryota; kingdom Metazoa; phylum Chordata; class Mammalia; order Rodentia; family Muridae; genus Arvicanthis; species Arvicanthis niloticus. Next base: position 23,730,046 of record NC_133437.1, read on the forward strand.
AGACAGCATGAACGGGACTTAGAAATGGAACCGAGGCACACAGATAACAGTCACTCTCTTGCCTGCTCTATCAACGTGAAGAGACACTGAGACACATCCTTTAGGGAATACAGAGCCTGTCACTCAGAGGGAACCAGCTTCACTCACAGATTATGTTCCCAAAGTTAAGAGTTAGAATTACGCAGGGAGTCCGGAGGACAATCAGTGATAAACAGGAAGAAATAAGACAGTGCTCAAATAGAAGTAAAAAAAAAAAATGGGAAAAAAGTAATAACTTCAAATGGATAGTTCTTCACACGGGGGTGGGGGGGGAATCTAAGTTTTGTTATGGCACAAATGGATGCTTTTAGCAAAAATAGAAAATTGAGATCAGAGCAAAAAAAAAAGCCACTCTGAGAAAACCAGTTTTACATTTTAAGCCACGTCCATTCTGACTTGTGTGTGTAGAACACGTGTTTGTTTTCCTAGGTTTGAAAATGAAGTCATACTTATATGCTGTTTCTGGCCCAGAGTGGATATAAATTTTGTGACTCTAGAGCTTTAAACACAGGGAGGCTTTGAGAAGATATTTTAAGGTTATGAATGCAAACACACTGGGGAGAAGGGCCTTGCAAGTGGAGGGTTCTGGAATTTAAGCTCTATTATTTTGATGAATAAAATAGAGCACTCAGTAAATTCTTTTACCTCGTCCCAGTTGGGTTTATTTGTTTGCCCATTTGATTGTTTTTTCCCTTTTGAGTATTAATGCATACTAGACATCCATTCACAGTACACAGGCTCCTTTCCCCTTTCAATTTCATAAGATGACTTCGGAGAAGATTAAAGTCAATAATCACACACTGGGCACCTAGTGTGTACCCAGGGTCGACTGAGGAGATTGAAAGAACCATGTCAAGTCCTCATCCAAACAGGAATACAGCAAATAGGTGGGGCGGTGAAACCCGGGGAAACCGGAAGAAAGCCTCCACCTTCCCTCGCTTCATCACCTGCTTTCATTGCTGACTTCAGAGGTGCTCCAGCAAATCTGCACGCCTTATTAGTTCTGCTACCCAGAATACCTCCGATGTATGGTCACTATGGTAACGAGGGCTTGTTCTTGGAAACCCGAAGGTCTTCTTTATCTATCTCAACCCAGTTAAATTATCTCTCCTCTCCCTCTCCCTCTCTCTCCTTGCCTCTCCCTCCCTCTCTCCCTTCCTTCATTTATTTAGTTTGCCTTTCGGCAGGAGTCTGCTGAGCGTCCCTTTTCACTCTCAGATCATGCTGATGCCTCTTATAATCTGAACCTGTGCCCTTTGATGACCTGCAGAGTTTGCACAAGCTCAGACCACTGATTACTTCTGCTTATCCCAGAGACCATTGTTTTCTATACTAGAGACCACCCTGTCTTTATTCCTTTAAATCCTAGCCTCCGGGAGCTAGATTTGGGGGTGTGGGGTTCTTGCTTTCTTTAGGTTGGTGACCCCTGAATAAACTAGAACTTTTTCATTTTTGCAATCAAAGGCTGGCATACAGCTTGGCATGGAAGGGGCTTTATTGGTAACGTAAAGAAGCCCAAAGGCTGGCATCTCCCGATGGCCTGTGAATTCATAGAGTAGAAAAAGGAGCCCCAGAGGATCAGCATTCAGTTGGCTTTAGCAGAAGACCTGCCCAGAAGCTCCGTCTGGAAGACCAGCTCTGTAGCAAGTGGTTGCACCCGCCACCGCTTGCTACATTCAAGCCTCTTCTTTACTCACTAAAGCGCATGCTCCAAGAGCCTCTCCTCTAACAGTACGGCTGATGGAACTCAGTCCTGAGCGCTATCAAAAATAGATGTCATTATGACAATGATATGAATAATGTAGTTCCAAAAATGGGGAGAACGGATTTGAGGATTAGAATTAAATATAGCTTGAATGTTCTTTAAGGTTAATCGCCAACACTCCGAGTTAGAGGCATTTAATCATTTTCTAGTGCATTGTGTATAAGGCAAAGGGAACTATAGCCAGGGAAATTCAGTGGCAGCACAGAGCAATGACAGTGTGTTTTCTGTTTTAATGTATTTGCTCATTTGCTTTAAAAACAATGCCAGCACAATCCCATTTAAGTACACAGATACACGTTTAAGCTGTACTAAAATGCTAATTATTAAAGTTTACACGCGTTTAAAAAATTCTGTAAAGTGATTGAATTCTTTTTAGCAACTTCCAAGTGGCTTGTGTGGGTGCAAGATTCTGGAGACCCAGTTCTCAGATGACAGTATCATGGTTCAAAAAGAATCTGCTGGAACCTGTCTCCAAGTATATTAGCCACTTTTCTATTTCGATGGTAACAAACAAACATAATGACTAAGACAGTTATGGAAGAAAGAGTTTATTTGGCCTTATGGTGCCAGATTAGGGTCCATATTGGTAGGGACAGACAGCACAGCAGCAGACACAGTGGTGAGAGCTGAGAGCTGAGAAGTCACACCTCAAAACAGAAATGGTGGCATCTCTAAACTCTCAAAGCACAGCGTGTTAGTGAGCATTCTTTAAAGGAACTGAACTGACAGAATGTATTGGAGTAGCTGACAGGCTGGAGTAGCTGACAGGCTGGAGTAGCTGATAGGCTGAGGTCTGAGTAGTCCACCAGTATCTGTCTCCTGCTGGAAAGGTCAAGGATCCACAGTGGTTGTTTAGTTTATGAGCTTAGATGTCTCAGCAGTCCTGACCAAGTGTGGGAGTTCCAGGGAAGATCTAGACAGTTACCAGTTTTCACTCCATGATGGAGTCCTCAAGAAATAGCTTCTAACTCCAGAGAAAGCATGCCTCAGAAACAGCATAGATGAACTCACCAATGAGAAGGAAATCAAGCAGGCAGAAGGTAAAAGCTTCCCTCTTCCACGCCAGCCCTTTTCAGTGGCTGCCTCCAGAAGGCACGGCCCACACTTGGGGTGGGTCTTCTAACCTCAGATGAGCTGATCAAGAAAAAGTCCTCACAATTAAGCCCAGACACTTGGGTGTTAGTTAACTCTAGATGTAGTCAAGTTGAGAATCAAAACTTGGTCATCATACCCACCCTAATGACACACTTCCTTTACTGAGACCACACCCCCTCAATCTACTCACACAGTACCACTAATTGGGACAAAGCCTTAAATACCCCAGACGATGGGGGACATTTCTCATTCAAACTGAAGTATTTACTAAAGTACTGTGGATAGAGAATCTACCTCGAGTAATTAAAAAAGAAAAAAATCTCAACTAATCTCCGTGCTCAGACCAGATTTATGCAACCAAAGACAAGAAGTTATTGTTCAACATTAGAAGATAGCATTAAAAAAATAAAGAGCAATAGTTCATTGATATAACGGAATACTGCATGACAAAATGAGAAGGCTTTTCAGGTATCGGCATCCAAACATCTCCAAGATATGCTGCGAAATGATAAAAGGCAAAATGCCAGACATGGTGTGCTGTAGCTGATATAGAAAGTCGCAAAAATGTTGACTTGTCACGAAGGACACACAAGAGGACAGTAGGTGGGACAAGGGAAGGATGGGAAGCTTCACCATGGATTCTTTGGGAGGCATGTACTCCCACCTCCAGCCCTGGTATTAAACTGGGGGCCACACGCTGGGCCCACACAGCATAGGCTGGGCAAGGGCTCCACTGAGGAACCCCACCCCCACTCTCCTTTTATTTTGCTGCAGGTTCTCCCTATGGATTCATGCTGGTCTTGAGCTCACTCATAAGCCCAAACTTTGACTTTGTGATCCCTCTGCCTCCCACCGGGCCAGGCTCGTTATGGAATTTTGACTCAAGTCACTGTATTCTCTATTCTAAAAATAAATAGAACCCGAAGTATAAGTTAATTACCACCCAACGAAGCCTTGCCATTTCTTGAATACAATTTGAACCTGATTTTTAGCCTAGAAGTCAGATGTTTTCACACGCTCTCTCAGCTTGTCCTTAGAAAAATAAACCGTGGGCAGGGTTCCATCTCGACTTCCCCTTGAAACACGACCCTCTTGTTGCACAATTAACAGGAAGCCTAACTTCAGGGGATAGTGTCTTGATCCTTAAAAAGGAGATTTTTGCTTCCTGGATCACTCCCTTAGGTCTCTCACAAGAGGTTCCAGCAAGAGAAGGCCAGCTGGACTCCAGGTCAGCTCTCTGAACTGTGTAGTGATTAACACCTTTCTCCCCACCCACCTCCACTTCATGATGGCAGGGGGTAGAGTTGAGCTCAGGAAGTGACTCTTGGCCATCTTCCTGCCTGGGTGGAGGTGCCATGAGGCACAGGATGTGCTTACAGCTGCTTAGCCCTCCAGGGTGGGAAGCTCGTGCATTGAGGAAGAGGGGCAAACTATGTAGGGAATCTCTCAACATCAGCTGTCAGATCCTTTAACCATGGTTGGCTTCTCCTTGCTTCTGCTACATGATTTTTTTAGGAGAAGTCTCCCAGGGAAGAGGCAGAGCCTTATTCCTGCTCCTTCTGGGTGTTGTGGAGGTGAAATTGTGTTTCTTACAATATCATACGTACTTAAAATAAATAGCAAAAGGTGACTGTCAGTGGACAAGAAAAGACTTTTCAGCTCATCAATAACTGGACAGGGTTATAAATAGGCACCAGGAGCCACCGCAGAAAAGGTTCTCAAAGTTCCAGGCTGTGGCAGGAAATGGATTCGCTGGCTGATATCTGAAAACAACTCAGAGAGACATTTTGGGCTTCAAAGAGGCCCCCTAAGACCTTGGTCTCCCAAATGCCCTTGCATTTCAGTGACTGTCAGCAATATCGCACTCAGAACCTGGAAACGATGCATTTCTTGAGAGGTATATCCTCTTCCTAACACCCCCAACACTGATGCTCACAAAGATGGCCAGCCCCCAGATGACAGCACAAAGCTGAAGTTCAAGTGAGCTGTCAGGATTCTCTCCACAAGAATGCAAACACCAGCTCCCCCAAAAGTTGAAGGCGGTGGGCCTGAAGACAGAGGCAGTTAACCTTGGGGATAAAAAGAAATCGAGGAAGGAAAAAAAAAAAAAAAAAAAAAAAACCCACTCCGTATTCTGCTTGTCACAGCGTTAATAAACCTCAACTTGGTTCTCAGACTTCTCATTTGAAAGGTATAGACTCACAGCTTACCTGACAGGGCTCTCAGGAGGATGGAGCAAGATAGTGGGCACCCGTGAGGCACACAGCTCGTCAGTGCTGCATGGTACAAAGGATCTGCTAAGACCAGGGCTTCGAAGGAAGCAGAGTCGAGCTGGGAGAAGGCCAGGTCAGATCATGTGTTATTCTTGCTTTGATTTATTCTAAGCTCAGGCTGGTCCCTTCCTGCTGGGTCTTGAGAAGATTATCCCCCACCCTGCAGGCTGTCACTTCAGTGTGAGGCCCCAATCCCTGTGCATCTAATAATTCAGCTGTCCCTGTTTATCAGTGGCTCCCACCACACTGTCAAGCAGGCTATCCCAGAGCTGATTTGTGTCCAACCAGGCTGTAATCGACACAGTTATCATATCATAAAACCAAGGTCACGGGAAGGTGACGGTGGGTAAAGAATCTATTAGGCTCAATGAAATAATATGAATAAATCATCTTGATTTAAAAAAAAAAAACATGACTACAGGAAAATGCATAAACCTAAACAACATTTCACATTTTTATGGGATTTTATGACTTGCTTCTTGCCCTTTGAACCTGGATGCCTTCCCAGCCCCTCGATTTTCAACTAGTCTGAGGTGCAGTCATCTATTAACTGCCATAGAAATTCTATGGAGAATGGTTCCTAGAAAATACTTAAAGGACTATGGACTATGGATGTCTTTCAGTCAGATTATTATTTTTTTTAAAAATCTATTTGTGTGTGTTTGGTTTGTTAGTTCTCTTGAGAGAGCGTCTCACTATGTAACCCCTCTGCCAGCCTGGAATTCACTCTATAGACGAATCTTGTCAATAAACGTGAAGTATGGAATCGCAGGCATGTGCCACCATGTGTGCTATTTTCGTATTGCTTTTTAACTATTTTTTATTTTTATTACTTATTTTTAATATTTTTTGTTTCTATTATTTTTATTATTTTTCGTTTCTATCATAATATTTTTTGTTTCTATTTTTTTAAATATTTTTTGTTTCTATTATTTTAATTATGAATATGTGAGAGTAGGTATGCGCGGGTGCCTGCAGAAACCAGAAACATCAGATCCCTCAGAGCTGTAGCTACAGGCAGTTAGGAGCTGCTGATATGTATGCTGGGTCTTCTCCAAGAGCAGTAACCCAACTGCTGGACTGTATCTCTAGTGCCTTATTTGTTTGCTTTCCGTGTTTCTTTGTTTTGGTTCTGAGACAAGGTCCCATTCTGGAGCCTGGGAGCCTCCTGCTGCAGCCTCCCAGGGTGCTGGGATGATACAGGTATGCCAGCACACTCAGGTCAAGTAACTCCTTAGTGATTACTTGAAAGAAAGAAGCTATTGGTATGGACTTTATATTGACTTACAAGATTCGTTCCTTGAGGAAGGTTTCTAGCAGTTTCCACATCATGGTAACGATGCATTCAGTGCTGTGTTGGAGGATGGGCATCTTATCTTGGAGTCAGCACAGCACTGGATCTGTTGGACTTCTCAAAGGCCTCCTGAGGCCCACTAGCAGTAATTTAAGGTGGCCCTAGCTCTTCCATAGCTGCCCCTCCTAGGGCTGACGTGATTAATGGTCCATAGGAAGCACCAAACCCAGATCCACAGAACACAGAGAAACTATTGGGGTAAAGTTTGGGGGCTCTGGGTTGCCTGGATTTTGAAGACACACCAGCTCCAACAAGGGGAGCCTGCTTGAGCTGTTTTCTACTTTGTCTGATTTAGCTCTAACGATTCAGCTTGAGTGTGAACCGTGCAAGGAGAGGGCTTCCCTTGTCTTTCTGTTGCATAATAACTAGTCAGTGTTTTCCAGTTCTTTCCAAGCCCCAGTCTCTGAGCCCATCATCTCCTCTAGGCGACAGCCCTTTTTGTTGATAAACAGCAGTGATTTAGAGATGATGTCTTATTTGGAAAAGTCCATCATTGTGTACCAAGCACTTTTGTGCGTATTTGTGAGAGACTTAGAAGCACATTGTACGTATGCTATTACTGCCCCTAAATATTTATATGCGCATCCACCGTTTAGAGGTATCTGGAGGCCTTTATAATTTATTTAAAAAGCTGTTCTAAATTAATCCAGCAGAAGGCCAATATACCAAGACAAATATAGATCCTAGTCCACCTTTGGTCAACCATGTCCCAGAAAGATAGCAATTGCGTAAATAAATAGCCCATAGTGGCAATTGCTCCGCCCACTTACCTCAGCAGCACAGCAGACAGATGCCTAAGCATTTTAGCTGTGCACAGCACTTTTCCTTGAATATGTAAGCAAAGAGTTCACATCTGAGGGCTTGTTTTAAGGGATGATATCTTCCCAACTCCAGCCTTCCAGCTTATCAGGATTCAGACAAAATGCATTTCGTCCTGTGCTAGCCCGGTAATTCCATCTTTGCAAATAGTAGCAGATCAATCATTATGTGTCATCTTTGGAAGGATTTCCATTTCTTTAAGGCATTACCCTTCAGGGCCTAGGGATGCCTAGGGCAACAGGAAGGTGTGATTCCTTTTTCTCCTGGTAGGATTGTAGGTGAGAAAAATGACAAGCAGGGCGGGTTTTCTCTGGGTGGCTAGACATCTGAGGGAATGTCTCTGTCTGTGTAGCATCTGTGCAGAACTGTTTGAGGAAATGTGAGAGCCTGTGAGAGACACAAGCCCCCTAGCCTTTGATATAGCTAGCAGTTTAGCATGCATGACCTCAGTCATATTTCATGTGGTTGAAATAATTTTGAAGAGAGGCGTTCCTGGAAACTTAACTATGAGGAAAAATAAACATATCTATCTTCTTCCTCCATTTCACTGGGTGTGACCGCCTCCACCTCACAGCTCTTAAAGGGATAGAGGGGAGTTTTCTTTTTTTCACCCAGAGTTAAAAACCTTGCCTCCCATCACAATGTAGGGAAGATATGTGGTGAGTATGGGGAAGAAAACATGGCCTAGGTTTCTGCTCACTCCTACAGAGGTAGGACTGTGCCTGCAAGAGCGGTGGTGGAATATCAGCAAGGCTTCACAGCGCGCTTAGATTAAAAGCCACCCTTCATTACTATAGTGCTGTGCCTTCACTTAAGAAAAATACAGCGGCAAATATTCTCAAAAATGCAGGAACTTGATTTTGCAGAACATTTGAGTGACTACTGGGTAATCTCAAAGAACTCGGCATCTGGCGGCCTTACACTATGTGCTAGCGGAACAAAAAAATGTGTTCAGTTGTCGTTTTGCACACGACGTAACTAGTAGACAGACCACCTACATCTATTTTATATATATATGTATATATGTATATATGCATATATGCATATATGCATATATGCATATATGTATATATGTATATATGTATATATGTATATATGTATATATGTATATATGTATATATGTATATATGATGTATATATGTATATATGTATATATGTATATATGTATATATGTATATATGATGTATATATGCATATATGTATATATGATGTGTATATGCATATATGTATATATGTATATATGCATATATGCATATATGTATATATGCATATATTATATATGTATATATGTATATATGTATGTATACATATATATATAATATATATATGTATATATGCATATATGTATATATGTATATATGTATGTATACATATATATATAATATATATATTATATATGTATATATGTATATATGTATGTATACATATATATATAATATATATATGTATATATGTATATATGTATATATGTATATATGTATATATGTATATATGATGTATAATATATATATATATAATATATTATATATATTATATATATTATAATATATATTATAATATATATATTATATATATTATATAATATATATTATATAAATAATATAATATATATAATAATATATATTATATATTATATTATATATATTATATAATTATATTATATTATATATAATATAATTATATAATATATATAATATATATTATATAATATATATATAATATATATTATATGTGTGTAGTATTTTTAATACTTATATAAACATTACACATAAAGTATCATTGCAAATACTCAAAAAACAATATGGAGTTTCCCTTCACTGAAGCTATATTGAGTGACTGAGGCAGAAAAATGTTCACGTTCTAGCAGAATGAATCATCTGCCGTTAGACTGACTCTGCTTAACCTTCGCTCGGTGACGGCTCCCTGGATGTATGTGCAGTGAACATCAGTGCTCTGCTAACGACTCTTTCACACGTCACGTCCGTGCTATTGATCTGCTTGGGTCCCGGCTCACTAAGCCCAGCTGCTCCCTGTTGGCAGGGAAAAGATGCTGACTAAGCAGAGGGAGGAAGGGACCAGCCACAGAGACCAATTCTTTCCTGTCCACTCAGAGGACTTATGTGATCTCAACACTGGCTACTAAAACTGCACCATGAGCCTCCCCACGAGAGAGGATTGGAAAAATAAGTGTTATCTTCTACCTTGGCTTCACAATATCAGACCCTGATGACCCAGGCCCTGTGTCTATCTCTGGCTCCTCCTATGTTCTCTGAGATCTCACAGCAAGGCAGAAGAACTTTGCTTGCCTTTGTTTTTTCTCACTGAGAAAGTAAATATCAGAGAGCACGCTGGAGAAAATTAGGCGGTACCCTCCTCACTGAGGTATTGTGAATTTAAATAAGAACATGCCAGGGGAGGGTTTTGTATGATGGAATACCAGCCTACCATTTTAGAAAGTGCGCAAGGCTGTTGTTGCCATGGGTATCTGAGCTGATGAAGACTTCATTCAAACTGACAGGAGCTCTGCAGAGTGAAGAAATAATATTGTCCTACCTACCCTTGGCAGTGTGCTTAGTCTCTGTTTGAAGGGAGAAAACGTAGAGACCCTCTTCAGTATTTGCCTTAGAGTTCTCCAAAAGCAAGGCATCTGTTGTTCTTCCAAGGTCCTGTCCTGTGTTTGTGTGTGGTATTAGGGATCAAAACCAGGTTCTCTCGTGTGCCAGGCAAGTATTTGATCACTGAGCTACAACCCCAGTTCTGGTCTCTGAATCTGTGATCTGCCATGTCAGACTGTAGCACCGTGTTTCTCATAAACTTAGAAAACAAACAAAACGAAACCAAAAACTGTTTTCAGCTGGTTTGCTCTTTGCGTGGCTTTGTGTGGGACAGAAAACGCATGTATAAGTTTTCCCAAGACATTAACCTGTTTCTGAAAGGGGATGTGAGCAGACCCAGCAATTGCAATGCATTTCCCTCTTCAGACTAGAGGCAGACTTAAGACTGTGTTTCTGCGCCATAGTGCAGATGCCTAAAGACCAGCATCTAAAAATAGAACCAAGGCTTATTGGCTGATTACTATGTATCCCCTGTGAACAGTTGCTGATTGAAAGTCTGCTGAGATCCTGAGCCAGGGGATCATTGTACTCATACCCCTCCCATTTACCCCACTGTATATAGCTCAGGCTTGAGAGTCAGTTTGGAGCCATGGTCCCATGTCCTTGCAGCTGAAGAGATCTGAGGGGAGGCATGTAGTCCTCTCTGATGTGTTTATAAAAAGATAAAGAGATATAGAATATGTTCTGTGGGTGTGTGGTGAGGTATGGGGGAAGGGGATGTCTCAGCGGACCCATGCTGAGGCATTTCTTACCCCTTAGGGACCAGTCACAAACCAGTATAGCATAGAATTGAGTTTATTCAGGGCATGGAGAGGGGAGTTAAGAGGATAGTAGAGGCAGAGAAAGGCATAAAGAGAGAGGGGAAGAGAGACGGGGGGGGGAGAGAGAGAGAGAGAGAGAGAGAGAGAGAGAGAGAGAGAGAGAAAGAGAGAGAAAGGAGGAGGAAGAGGAGGAGGAGGAGGAGGGAGGAAGAGAGAAGTAAAGGTTGGCCATGAGCACATGGAGAAGAGGGGGGAAGAGAATAGGGAGAGGGTGGGGAAGGGAAGAGCAAGAGAGCAAGAGAGAGAGGAGGGGGCAAGCAGCCTCTTTTATAGTGAGTCAGGCCAGGTAATTGTGGGGAGGAGCATGCCTGGTTGTTGCCAGGTAACTGTGGGGTGGAGCTTAGACAGAATGCTAACACACCCTCCTCTTATTCAGGCATTGGATCCAATGCTTTTCAAACAAAGATGAGTTCTGAGGACGTGGTTAGAATGTGGTGATGGCTTTGGTCATTTGATTAGAGTAGCAGGAGTGGATGCTGTGGTAAAAGAGGCAGAGGCACCAACTTTCTGCGTTGCCCAGGCAGTCCCCAGAGTACCTCGCTGCCTGATGACACCAAGTGTCCCCAGTGCCTCCAGACTCTGCCACACTTCCTGAGCCATTCTTCTTCCTATCCCAAGCCTGTCTTCCCTTACGTTAAGACGGTTCTCTCAGGCCATAGTCTTCTCTTTTAGAAGCTGTCTGCAGGCTCATTTCTAGCTGAGATCTAAGTGAGGTCTTCAAGGTAGGTGGTCTTAACTCGAGGTGTAGTCTCTCGGGAGCCAGTCTTGTCAAGACGCAGATGCAAGTCCTCTTGCTGATGGTATTCATCACTTCGGGCTCAGAAGAGTCTTACTGATAGGCATCTGACAGCTGTATCTCAGCCCTGAAGTCCTGCTTGCTGGTGCTGCTTCCTCTATTTCCTGGTCTCTCATGTCTGGCCAGACTTCACTATTGACCCATATGCTGCTCCTTCCTGGCTTAGCAGATGACTTCACCTGTTGGAACCTCTGGTCTCTGGTCCCCAGTCCTGTTAGTATAGTACCAGTTCTGGCTCTCCCAGTGCACTTGCTTCTGTACAGTCCTCATGTATGAATGCAGTGGGTTTTTCTTCTAGACACATGCTTCTAATTTTATTATTATTTTATTTTATAGTGGATGTGCAATCTTACAGCCCTTCCCAGCCCCTGCACTGTCATCTATGTTTCCTGTTCCATTCTCTCTTTCTCCACCCCCCTCTCAGTGCTAGAGACCAAACATACAACCTTGCGTTCTGTTTTCTTTAACTACATAATTTTTAATTAGTACATTGTTTTCTTATTTCAAACAATCAAATAGCACTGTGGCATTTACAATAAAATGCAGCCATTTCCCTTCTACCGATCCCATCTCTTCCAGAACTTATCAATCTGGCATGGCATTCCAGAATGTACCCAGACGCTTCCCTATGACATATGCAAATATCATCTATAAACTTGGGAAGCACGAAGGGTAGCAAATGGTCCTGTCTCAGCAGCCATGCAGTCTGTCACGTTGTGAGTCTTGTCTGGGTTGGCGCTCATCTGAGATGCCTTTTCTCTCTGTTTATGTTCCTTATCTGTGTTCCCTGACCTGCTTGCCCGACCTTCCCTGGAGTCTGAGGCATTCCGCTGTTCTATAGAGCTCCCTGTTTTTCTCCAAGGTCTACTGTGCTGTCAGCAGCCTGGTTTCTACCCGGCTGGCTTCCCATCATCTCTCTACTCACGTTCTTTCTGGGAACGGAGTCAGAAGTCACATGCTCAAATATTAGACTGCAGCACAGAAGTGGATAATTCCAGCTTCCCCTGGGTACTTTGGAATTATCCTTCATGACATACTTTAAGTGATTTTCACCTCATCCCCAATGCCCTCTCCACTCTTTTAGAAATACTGTGTAGCCCTGACTGGCCTGGAACTCCCTCTGTACACCAGGTTGGCCTCGAACTCAGAGATCTGTCTGTTTCGAGTACTGAGATTAAAGACATTAGTGTGACATCACATTCTCCAAAAATTTAGGAAAAGACATTTTTTACAACAACATTTCATAATTCAATAAAACTGGCTGGTTAGTCTTCCAGCCTAAAGGCAGACACTGTCCCCTTGGATACACAGTTGATCAACTGATATGTGGAAAAATCCCACTGAGAAGCAAGAGCTAAAAACAGAATTTTGAGAAGCAATGAGTCATGGCCTAAATGAACAAATACATTACATGATAAATCAAATAGAACAGAAATGCCAACGAAACATCCATGCTGGATTGAGGTCATTGTCTCTGTCTCGGGACAGTAGATGTTTAAGGGTCCCCAGGGCTACTGGGGTCACAAACACAATCTTTTCTCCAGCTTTATTTTTTTTATTTATTTATTTATTTATTTATTTATTTATTTATTTTTTGGTGGTTCTCTTCTCTTAAAAATGTGTTCTACAACCCCCAACACACACACACACACACACACACACACACACACACACACCAGTCTAGGCTATTTTTCCCTCTTTAAATGACTATAAACCTACCTTTCAAATAAACAACTAGGCTCTGTGGGTTTACTAGCACCACATCTGTGCTAATCCCTGATCAGCCTGCGCTTGCCCCCTAGACGACCTTGAGCTCCTCCTGCTGCTTGTCAGTCTCCAGTTACTTCCTCAGCTGGAATCACCACCAGCCTCTTCTGCTCTCTTGGGCTGTCAACAGATAACTGAAAAGATGGGGAAGCCACAGGCTAAAAGGAGGCGGCCTCGGGAGAGCCAGGATAAGACACAGACTGGTTCCTGCCGGAAAGCTCTGAATTCCAACTCCGGACCCATCACAGCCGTGGAACCCAGCGTGGAACCCCTTCCCCACACCGTGGAACCCAGCCTCTACTGGGTGTGGGGAGCGGGGAGGAAACAAGGGCTACACAGTCCATCTAGGCAGGGAGAATTATTCAAAACGGGTCAAAGGTCAGTCCATGCTAGAAACGGACGAACATCTCCAACAAACATGACGGCATTTAACTTCTGTGTTTGAATGTGGACTATCTGACAGGCCAGAATTCTCTCCTCTGGAGGTGCTGTGCCTCCTCAGGACTGCTCCTCTGCTCTCTTTGCTCAGAGTCGGTTTGACGCTGCTGCTTGCCCTTTCTCAAAGCTTAGTGTTGTTTTAACTAGGTTTCCGGAGGAAGGACAGACTTGCTTTGGCTTCAGGTTCAGAAGGTTCTTTCTGTCCATGGTTATGTGGCATCTTGATGGCAGGAGCATGTAGCCATCCTCACAGCAGACAGGATGCAGGCAGAGTGACAGGATGGAACCTGGGACAATATTGTCTCGATGATGTCTCCCCAGTGATTTACCCCTCCCAGTGAGGTCCCACCTAAAGTGTTCAGTGGCTCCCTGAAAGTCCTGTCAGCTGGACCAAGCATCCAAGACAGGAGCCTGGTTGCGGTGAGGGTGGGGGTTCATATTCAAGTCAAAACGCTCTCTTCCCAAACAGCAAGTTAAGGCAAAAACTTCTGTCAATACTTAAAAGTTTACAAATATGCAACAATCTCTCTTCAGCATTGAAATATAATGACATATCAGATACGACACTTACATATAGAATATACTAAGAAACTCTCAGACATTTCACAGGATTTCAGGGTGCAACGGACTAAGGAATGCTGGAACCCGAAGTTTGGAAGCTGAGGCTGCTGCCCTGGACCTCGGTCCTTCATGGAGTTGCAAAATTATCACTCTAAGAATGTAACCTGGCTGTGTGTGTGTTGGGGGTCAGGGGTGAGGGGTCGCCCAGAGACCTGCCTGTTATCACACAGAACCGGTGGTCCATAGTTACACAGAGACCCACCTATTACCACTAAACACAGCTACTGGAGGGGAGAATGTCCTCAGACCCTCCACCACCATGCCACACAGGCAGGCTGTAGACACCTAGGGCTGTAGGACCCGTTTGCTGCCTCACTCCGAGGTGCAGGCAGAGGAGGTCATTCAGAGGCCCGACAGCAGGAGCCACAACGATGTGCAAGTATGTGGTAGACAGATGGAGAGAAAAAGAAGCTGAACAGTTTGAGCTTTATGAGGAGAGATGGAACTGGCGACGGGCGGGTAGAAAGGAACAGCCTGTTGTGAGCAGTCAGCCCCGCCCCCTGAGGCCGTAATGAAGTCCCAGTCTATATTGTCTATGCGGGCCATGTCTGGGTCCCTTGTCATGCCGCTTCAGAGGTCAGTGTCAGTATCCATAGCTCATATAACCAATACAGTCCATGCAGGTATCCCTGGTCTGGGCAGCCACCTTGGACCGCAGATAAGTCCAAGTATCTCAGTGGCGGAGGTACTCTGGAGAGCTGTCCCTACCTCTCACCAACTGTAGCACAGGGCAGTACAGTGGAGCTGGCCCTGGTGGGGGGAGGGGGTAAGCTGGTCCCGAGGGTATGAGAGGGTGAGAGCTGATCCAGCCACTTGTGTGCTGTGAGGTGGTTCAGGCACAGAGGTGAAGAGTGAGGGAGAACTGGCCCACCACTCATCTGCCATGAGGTGGCCTGGGCAGGGTGTGTGTGTGTGTTATATGTCATACCCCATTCCCCGCCTGTGGCAGTTGGGAGAGCTGGCCCCAAGTCATGGGTACGTGAGAGCTGCAGCACTCTGGAGAGTGGACACTGCACCTTGCCTGGGCAACACAGTGGGGTTGGCCATGGTGGTGAGGGCATAAGGGTGGGAAAGCTGACCCTACCCTGCCCCCTGCTAATGCGGGCATTGGGTGGGCTAGCCAGGGCAGTGCTGGAGAGATAGCCCTGGTGATGTGGTGCTGGAGAGCTGGTGGGCTGACGAATTCAGCTGCCACCCAGGCCCAGATCCAGGACTTTGAGGTGGTCCACTCCAACATCTACCCCAGCTATGGATAGAGCCTGTGAAAGAGCAGGTCCTGCTCATCCAAAACTGCAGGATCTTCATGACACAGGACAACAAAGGATAACCGAGAGGAGTCCTAGTGAGGATCCAGTATTGATGAGGCAGCAGAAGCCAAAGACCTCAAACCAGACCAGTGACTCAGTGCGGTGAGCATTTTGAAAGATGTGTGGACAAAAGGGCACATTGTGGGACACACTGTGATACACTGTAGCTTCCACAATGATGCTGTCTATGCTTTGTTTTGTCTACTTTGTTTTTTCTTTTCTTTTCAAGGGGAGGTTGCGTGGACAGAGGGCTGACATGAAGGGATGGGGAGATGAGTGGGACTGGGGTGCGGGATGTGAGACTCACAAGGAATCAATTAGAAGCAGAGAAAAAGCCTCTCATACCTCAATTAAAAATATAAATTACATGATTTTAAGATAGGTGAAAGATTTGTGTACGTTTTCTCCAAAGAAGACATTAATGGCTGGTAAGTGCATGAAAACATGCTCAACTTTAGCCTTTAGAGAAATTCGAGCAAAACCCACGAGATACCCACTTCACATAGGCTACAGTGACTCACAGACTCGGAGGGTTCAGACTATGGTCTCTTGGCCCAAAATACTCAGGCAGAAGATCATTGTGGTGGGGCTGTGTGACAGAGAGCAGCTGCTCACCTTAAAGTGGCTAGAAAAAAAGAGAGAAAGAGAGAGAGAGAGAGAGAGAGAGAGAGAGAGAGAGAGAGAGAGAGAGAGAAAGAAAGAAAGAGACAAGACCCACCCTTTCCTCCACTGCCCTAAGACCCTTCACCTAGTGACTTATTTCCTGCAGTTAGGTCCTGGCATTTTCAGAACCTCCCCCAAGATAGTATTGCTAACTGGGATCCAAGCATTCAACACAGGTTTTATATTCAGACCATGACAACCCTGCTATATCGTCTGGGCTCATTCTCCAGGAAGCTTTGAGGGGTATGTTGAGGAAAAAGCAGCCTTGTATGAGCTGGTCCATAGTCTTGAAGGAGTGGGAAAGAACACGCACATTGCAGCAGAGCAATTATGAACATGCCAGCTGCCCTCCAGGTCACTAGAGGAAAGTCTTGTCACCTACAGTGTCAACAGGCCAGGCTCCATTGTCTTTCCAGTGTGTAGGAGGCTGTATTCTAGGACAAAGCCATCTAGAGTCTGATGGAAGTTGGGGGGGGGGTTGGACTTGACCTTCTGCTTCTTAGATCATATTTACAGGATCATTCTTGCTTCCTTGGTATACATCACAATCTGAACCCCAGCATCCTCCACTTCCTGATAGTCCTTGCCTTGGACTCTTCTTACCAGGAATAAACCTGAACTCTGTCAGTACCAGGGGTGGACAGAAATTGCAAGAAACTCAAAACACAGATGAAAATCTCCCACTTGGTTGCCCAGAAGCAAGCAGGCTGGTGAGGCTGGCCAGCTGCGGGCAGCCAAATGCCCTTCTCTGTAAGATGCAAGCTTTTAGCTTGCAGATTCTCTCCAGCTGGAAGCTCCGGCAGGAATGATAAAGCACAGCTTATGGCCAAGCCTTCTGAAAAGTAATCTCTTAAAAGCCGATGAGAAGAGACGCGCGGTCTGGGGCGGCAGTGCGTCTTGAGATTTCTGTGACTCTCATCCCACCCTGAGCCAGCTTGTCTCTGCTTATCTGTGAGCTTAACAATGAGACTGGGGACACATTAGACTCCGCAATGGGCCTTTCCTCTTTGAATGAATGAGCACAGTCGCCCTTGCTGCTGGTGCGTCTGGGTCTCACTACCCCGCCTCTTTCTTCCAACCCTTCCTCGTGCTCTTATTATACTTTGCTTAATGGAAACTGTGTCACAATCTCAGTATGCCAAGGAGGGCAGGAGGTAGGTAGGCTAGCATTTAGATGAAGGAGCGGTACAAGCAGGAAAAAGCCAGATGCTACCTCCAGACAAGGGGCAATGGTTACTCAGACCCAATTCATTGCTGATGTGCCTGAATTATTAGCAGGTTTTTTCCCCCTTAAGGACACCAGAAATCTGAAATTTTATTGGATATTTCCATATTTTAAAGTAATGTGAGTAGAGCCACTAAAGAGATTATGAGAAAAGGCTCCTTCCATCTAGGGCGGCCATCAGGTGAACTGAGATGGATGCACACAAGGACATCCAAGAGCGAGGCTGTCTACAGTGATGTGCTTACTTCTTCCACTGCTGGCAATACAGACAGCTCTCTGCACTCCCCTCCCCACCAGGCTGAATAAAGGCTGCAAATGCCCAGCTCCTAAAGGTGCATCTTACAGCAAACCTGTCCATCGCGGTGATAACCAGCTAGTTTGCTGGAACTCTTCAGTCTGCTGCTGAAGAGAGCCGGACCCCACCGTGGGGCTTTGAGACTCTTGAATTCTTACTGGATGGGTGAAGTCTTCAAGGTTACCTTCATTGGGGCAATTCTTAAAGCTCTCAGAAGGAACCATGGCACCCAGTGAATCACTGAACCAGACCGCAAGCATGGACACTGGCAAGCAGCACCAAGGAAAGGGCCAGACGATTTGTCTCCTGGTTGGTGGTTCTCGAGCTGCAGCTTGGAGACTGTTCAATACTCTCTAGCCCCACTGTTGCCGTTAGTGTAAGATGTTAGTAATGTTTGTAAACATTCATACCTAATAAACAATTCAGGGCAGTCAGAAGAAGAAAAAAGAAAAGAAAGAAGAATGTGGGACTCATAGATCTATACACCTTGAAGGCTTTTATAAATAAGGTTACCAGTTTGCAGTCTCTGCTGAAGACCACAGTGCCTAGTAGATGAGATTCTTGAATCCAATTAATTAGATTTTAGTTCTGTGCCAACTGTGGATCTTGAGTGAATTATCTAATCTTATCATCGTCAATTAAAAATTCACCACTACCATCTTTTGAGAATGAAACGTGCTTACCACAATGCCAGGTCTTTAGTAAACGCTCCACGAGATTAACTGTTTCTACTCTATCTTGATTTCCTTTGAAAAGACAAGTTTTTACCCTCAAAATGCAGCTTTACAAACAGCCTTCGTGCTGAAAACTACCCAGCAACAGGCCCTGCTATGAGCTGCAGAGCTGCAAGCTTCCTGGAACACTGACTGCTGCTTCCCTGCAGCTCACCAGAGGCCAAGAACGCAGCCCCTCCCCCACAGGGCATGCCCAGAAACTATAGATCCGGCCTTAATTACCAGCAATTAAATCGGCTTCAGCCTGCAGTGCAGGATCCGGTGCTGTTGTAGCCTCCGGAGGGGCCTTTCTCCGGAACGTGGCTCTGCCCTTCAGGAGCCATCCTTACCCCACCCCCAACCATTTATTTAGTTTCCTCAAACTTCCCAGATGTCAGACGCACTCCAGCTCAGGAAATCTGAGCTCAGTGGGTAGAGTCCTTTAGGCAGCATTCTGACTAGTGTTTTTTAGTTATAGGCATTCTTGGGAGCAAACCTGGGCTCCTAGATTCTCTTTGGACAGTGAGAGATTAGGGCCCTGGTCTTTGGCAGGATGCTACATTTGTGGAGGTGGGGGTGGGGATCAGCAAAAGGAAGTGTTCTACAACTGTAGGGAAATGATATATTAGTTTAAGTGGAAAAAGATAATTTAGAATAGATAGATACATAGATCATAGGTAGATGGACAGATCACAGATAGACGAATATAGATAGATGAATAGATAGGTAGACAGATGATAGCTAATGCATAGACAGATAAATGTATGCTCTAGTGTGGTAGAAAGATCAGCTGTGGCAGAGACTTTCAGCAATTTGTGAAAGATTTGTGAAGGACACCGAGGCAGAACTGGAGGCAACCTCAGCATCTCTGGGTCTGAAGTGCCATGAGTACAGGCAAGAAGGAAGGAACAAAGTACCTGAGACTAGTCTTTCTGTTTATCTTTGAGTCTCCATCTCTGACACTGCTTACTGAAACATCCAATTAAGTCCTTTGTTCCTGGCCTTTGTTCACAGTGAGAGCCTCAGCAGAACTCTGGTAGCCTCCCAGGAGAGCAGGCTAGTAGCCTGCACCTGCTCTTGGCTCTGGAGCCCTGAGGCTGAAGGAAGTTGGCTCTTGGAGCAGCTGAGTGGCCTCCAACTGAGCCCTGAGGTTTCCACGAGCCTCTTCGAGGCTAGCAGGAACTTCATGGTTTCTGTCTTACAGTCAGCTTTATCGCATCTCTGTTGCAATTCACTAGTTATTAATGTCTCTGAGTGCCTGGTGTTACACACACACACACACACACACACACACACACACACACACACACACAGAGAGAGAGAGAGAGAGAGAGAGAATTTTATAAAAATTAAAATGGTTTAAAGTAGCTTCCTCATTTATGCAAATCTCATCTCTTAGGTATGTCTTTATTTATCTAAATAATACCAGGCCAGAACAAAAGCACAATAAAACAACAACAACAAACAAAACAAAACCTCCCCAGTGTTTGACCAGTGTGATTACCCATGGCAGTTCCCTTTTTAACCAGATGATTAATTGGTTGGTGAACCCTTGCTTCACTGAGCAAGGATTCACTGTGGGATGCATTTCCTTGGTGCTTCACACATCTGTCCCTTCTCCTGTTCTGCAGTGTCACTAGCTGCCACCAAAGGACAGACCCACAATTTCACTAATCGTAGTCAGTCACATAAGAGAAGGGCAAAGTTTGTACATACCTAGCTCTCTCAAGTTCCAGCCTTAGAAATCATGGCAGACCAGTCAGATGCGTCATCACATTAAGAAACAGTAGAGGTCATCTGCAGAGCCTGGGAAGTTGCTCCGAGCCTCCATTCGGGCCTGAATATACACATGGTATCAAGTCCTGACTGGAGGTGTTTAGGGTAAATTCAGGGAAGTACATAGACAAGCCAGAAAATGTTATGTGGATGCCCTTTCACTAGCGCCATAAATGGAGTTACGCCCAACTGGTGGAAAAATTTGTTGTGTTGGCAATGTTAAAATTAACCCTACAAAACTAGCTATTCCTCACTGCATCGCATCCAGTGGGTCCTGATTCTCTACTGCATGGAACTGGTGAGTTTGCTGTCTTCATTTGTTTGTTTCCTCAGTTGCAGAATTAAGGGGTTATCCTAGATACACCCTGAAGTTCTATCCAGTCATAAGGTCCTGAATTTTAAGAAATCTCCTTGGTCTATTCTTTGGATTTTAAGCTCCTCAACACACCTCGCCTTTTTTTTTTTTCAGATGATTATTTAAGTCTGGTAGCCTCAGCTCTTAAGACAGTAAATTCATCAAGTTAAGCAAACATCAACCCGTTGATGTTTCAGCACCACGGAGAGCGACAGAGTCACTTTTCCCATTGGGGTGAAAAATCACTAATATTCTTGTCTATAAATGAAGCTCGCCATAACACTCTTGTTTATATTTCTGATGGAATCTAATTCAATATAAAAATTATTTGCACATGCACATTTACTTCAGTATTCACAATACCTGAGTTATGGAATCCACCCAGATGTCCATCAACAGTTACATGGATAATGAAATGTGATATGTATGTGTGTGTGTGTGTGTGTGTGTGCATGTGTGTGTTTGTGTATGCATGTATAATATATACTTATCCTTAAAAAAGAATAAAATCATGACATTTTCAGGAGAATTAATGGAATTAGATGATGCTAAGAAAAATAAGCCAGACTCAAACAAACATTGTATGTTTTCCCTCACATGAGGAATCTAGATTTTTTTTTTAAAAAGGCATGAGAGTATTAGGGAGACTATTTGGAAGAGGGAGGAACTAGCAACAATGGGGAAGAGAGAGCATGATCAAGGAGGTATGCAATATAAATGCATAAAAATATCAAAATGAAATATCAAAATGGAGATATGTCTCAGTGGTTAAGAGCACTGGTTGTTCTTCCAGAGATTTTTGAGTTTTATTCCCTGCAAGGACATGGTGGCTCATGACTATCTGTAGTAGATCTAATTCTCCCTTTTGTTGCACATAAAAACAGACCACTCATTTATATAAAATAAATAAATAAATCTTTAAAAAAGTATCAAGATGAAACCCATTATTTTGTACAATGAATACATTCTAATAAAAATGTGCCAATGTGAGCAGGGCGGTGGTGGCACACACCTTTAATCCCAGCACTTGGGGAGGCAGAGGCGGGAAGATTTCTGAGTTTGAGGCCAGCCTGGTCTACAGAGTGAGTTCTAGGACAGCCAGGGCTACACAGAGAAAACCTGTCTTGAAAAACAAAACAGAAAAACAAAACAAAAAACAAAACAAAAAAAGTGCCAATGCATGAACACAACTCGATTTTCCATTTATCTTTAATTTAGCTATCAAGTTACTCCAGAAATACTTTCTTGTGCTGTCGAGCTCATAGGTCACTATAGAATACTGCCAATTATTTTAAGAATCTCTGTAGACTCTTCTTTTTCCACAAAATCTTTGATGAGTGACCATCAGGCTTTGGTCTGATTATTTCAGGGCACAAGTAATTGGATAATTCCTTGGAGATTATAAAATCTTGGTTAGAAAAACCTTTCTTCTATTAAACTAAAGCTTACAAATTATGATTCTAATGTATTCATATTCATAATTCACTATTCCCTCCATTTCCCAGTTAGCTTTGCTTTTCCTTTCTTCTTCTTCTTCTTCTTCTTCTTCTTCTTCTTCTTCTTCTTCTTCTTCTTCTTCTTCTTCTTCTTTTCTTCTTCTTCTTCTCCTCCTTCTCCTTCTTCTTCTCTTTGGTTTAGTTTTTATTTATTTATTTATTTTTTGAGACAAGATTTCTCTGTGTATTCCTGGCTGCCCTGAAAGTTGAGGCTAACCTCAAACTCACAGAGATCCACCTGCCTCCGCCTCCCTAGCACCGGGACTAAAGGTGTGCACCATCACTTCCTGGCTGCCCTAGTTAGCTTTAGTCATCAATTTGACACAGCTGGAAAGACAAGTATTGTTCCTAGACATGTGGTCTTGGGTTGTATAAGAAAGGCTGCTAAGTATAATCATAAACCTAGCTTGTCTTTTGTCTTTCAGGGCACTTTTAAAAAGTTTATAAAAGAGTTTATGTGTTTATATTAATACAGTTTCCCATGGAATCCAGAAGGTTTTATATACCTCGGATCTAGAGTTATAAAGCCACCTCACATAGGTACTGAGATCTGAACCCAGTTCTTCAGCTTAGTCAGTAGTAGATGCTCTTAATTATAGACTCATCTCTCCAGCTCCATTTTTAAGGTATTTTTTAAGAGCAACTAATCATGTCTATTCTGTTCATTTACTGAAAACCATGTTAAAAGCCCAATACCCAAGCCCTACCAATACCTTCCTGTGCTAGTTACTTTTTGTTGCTGTGATAAATGCCTTCACCAAAAGCAACCTATAAAAGAAAGAGTGTATTTTGGCTTACGATCCCTGGGGAGGAGTCCATATGGTGGAGGAGGTATAGCAGCAGCTTGCTGAAGCAGGAAACTGAGAGATTACATCTTCATATGTACGAAGCAGAGAGCAAACTGGAAGTGGGGAAAGGCTGTAATGTTAAATTATAATTACAACTTTACTTTTTACCATTCAGAGCATATCAAACAACCTACTACAAATAAAAGACAGCCTCAAATCGGATGCCCAGTTCCATTTTTACTATGAGAAAGGAGCTGTTGCAGTTGGCTTTGAATGCTGGTTTTAGCTTTCACACTGTGGTAGCCTTTGCAATAATGTATAACAATAAATGTGTTTTAAAAACTCATCAATGTTACAAGAATTGATTCTGTTCTGAATTTTTGCAGACTTCAACATTGTCCTCCATTCATCAAAGATAATTTAGTATTTTCCAAGATTTGGTCAAAACAAAACAAAAGCCAGGCAGTGGTGGCATACACCTTCAGTCCCAGCACTCAGGAGGCAGAAGCAGGTGGATCTCTGAGTTTGATATCAGCCTAGTCTACAGAGAAAGTTCTAGGACAGCCAGAGCACTCAGAAAAACCCTGTCTCAGGGTTGGGGTTGGGGGTGAAGGACCAAAGAAGAAGGAGAGGAGGAGGAGGAGGAGGAGGAGGAGGAGGAGGAGGAGGAGGAGGAGGAGAAGGAAGGAGGAGGAGGAGGAGGAGGAGGAGAAGGAGAAGGAGAAGGAGGAGAAGGAGAAGGAAGAAGGAGGAGAAGGAGGAGGAGGAGGAGGAGGAGGAGGAGGAGGAGGAGGAGGAGGAGGAGGAGGAGGAGAAGGAGAAGGAAGAAGGAGGAGAAGGAGGAGGAGGAGGAGGAGGAGGAGGAGGAGGAGGAGAAGGAGAAGGAGGAGAAGGAGAAGGAAGAAGGAGGAGGAGGAGGAGGAGGAGGAGGAGGAGGAGGAGGAGGAGGAGAAGGAGAAGGAGAAGGAAGGAGGAGGAGGAGGAGGAGGAGGAGGAGGAGGAGAAGGAGAAGGAGAAGGAGAAGGAGAAGGAGAAGGAGAAGGAGAAGGAGAAGGAGAAGGAGAAGGAGAAGGAGAAGGAGAAGGAGAAGGAGAAGGAGAAGGAAGGAGAAGAAGAAGAGGAGGAGGAGGAGGAGGAGGAGGAGGAGGAGGAAGAAGAAGAAGAAGAAGAAGAAGAAGAAGAAGAAGAAGAAGAAGAAGAAGAACAACAACAACAACAACAACAACAACAACAACAAAGAATTACTGTAATGCCTGTACGAGGTGCTGGAGGCCATCTGGAAGTGTCTGGAAGAGAAGGGGTGTCTGAGAATGGAGCCATCTACACTAGAAAGGCAGCTCATGAGGGGAGGTGGGGGAGGTGCAGTGGCACTTGCTTGTAACCTCAGGGTTCAAGAGGCAGAAGGAGAAGAGGCTAGCCTGGGCTACATAACAAGATCCTGTTCCCAAAACACAACCGGGAGAGGTAGCATCATGCTTGCTCAGTTCCCAGTAACTCGAGCTCTAGGTTCTGACTTTATCCAGTGCCTGCTTCTGACTTTATTGGGTACCAGGTATGGACATGGTACATATATATCCATGCAGGCAAAACATCCATGTGTATAAAATAAAATAGGCCGTATGTGGTGGTGCACATTTTTAATTTCAGTGCTCAAGAGGCTGAAACAGAAGGCTCTCTGGAGTTCAAGGCCAGCCTGGTCTCTATAGTAAGCTCCAGGATAGTGAAGACAACCCAGAGAAATCATGTCTTAAAAAAACAAAAACAAAATAATAATGATAAATAAATAGAATAATCTAAAAAACCGAGTTCTTTGTTTAAAATATTTGTAGTCATTCTTATATAAATGCTCTTATTTCCTTTGGGACACCATGAGCATCTTGGGAATTCACCCGTAGGTCACCATATTCTTGGATTTATCAGTTGTTTGGGTTCCTTTTGAGCTCATACTGATTTAGGATTATTTTGTCAGTCTCTGAAGAAACCTTGGAGCCATTAGCAATCAGTTTTGACTTCTGCATCTCCTTTGTCAACTCTTAATCTCTGTTTTGTTTCTACAAGTTTCCCTACTCTGGACATGTCACATCAACTGAAAAAGAACACAGTGAGAGAAAGAAGACATGTGTGTGCCCCTGTTAAAGCAGTTGAACAGGAAGAACACAGGATCTTAATTGGCACAATTCATGCATTTACATGCATGTGTGTCACTTCTGAAAAAGGCTGGTGAGTGAAGTAAGATGTATCCTAAAACCTCTGCTTCTAATATAAGTCTGGAGGTAATTTTTCAAATAAAACCTGATCCACTTGTACCAATGTGCTTCCATCATAACAGGAAAATTAAAAGGGACGTTTTCTACAGCTTGGTGTGTGTGTGTGTGTGTGTGTGTGTGATATTGGGGATCAAACTCCGGATCTCACACATGCTGGACAGTCCTCTGCTGCTGAGATACACCTCTAGTCTTTGCCTGATGTGTCTTTAGAAGTCTTGACTAACTTCTAATAAATGTACGTGTGTGTGTGTGTGTGTGTGTGTGTGTGTGCGTGCACATGTGGGTGCTCATGCATATGAAGGCCAGGCATCAACTTTGAGTATCATTCCTCAGGAGTAGTCCACCATGGTTTTGAAATTAGGTCTCTCATTGGACTGAGCTGGTTGATTAGGCTGGACCACGAGCTAGCCTAATGGTCAATGAGCCCGTTTCATCTGTCAGTATCTCTCCAGCACTGGGATTGCCACCACCCCTTAAAAACTGTAATGCAAATACCATAAAATACACACTATGAAAATGTATGCCTTAGTGGGTTTTATTATCTTCACATGTTGTATAACTGTCATTATCCAATTTTATAACATTTTCATCACCTTACATTACTTTCTAGTGACCAGCTTTGATTCCTGAATCCCCCTTGCCAACCAGGAATCTACTCTCTGTCTCTATGGGTTTGTCTATTCTGGGCATTTTATATAAGCAGAATTATATAATTTGTAGCTTTTCAGGTTTGCTTTCTTTCACTGAGTGTTATGTAGCCAAGGTTCATCCATGTTGTAACATGCAACAATATAGCCTCTTTGATGGCTGAAGAACATTTTGTTACGCGGATATGTCACATTTTATTTGTCTGCTGTAATTTGATAGATATTTGGGTTCTTTCCCCCTTTTGTGGATGCTACAGCAGTGGTTCTCAACCTTCCTAACGCTGCAGCTTTTTAATACAGTTCCTCATGTTGTGGTGACCCCAACCATAACATTATTTTTGTTGGTATTTCATAGCTGTAATTTTGCTACTGTTAGAATCTTAATGTAAATATCTGATATGCAGGATATCTGATATGTGACCCCTGTGAAAGGGTCATTTGACCCTAGAAGGGTAACAACCCATAGGTCGAGAACCACTGTGTTAGAGGTATCCATGTGTAACCCTTTGGTCAGACATGAAGTTTCAATTTACTTGAGTATATTTTTAGGGATTCCTGGGTCGAATGTGTGGAGATCAGACCAAGCCCCTTGTGAAGGTATGAGGAGAGGATGAAGTCTTGAGGGTTGAGTGTTGTTGACATGAGCACAGCCATGATGAGGGCTTCAGTGCCTCAGACCCATGGGAGTGGAAAGCCTTCCTCAGGTGAGGCTCAGGAGCAAGGACAAAGGTGTCCTCTTAAACAATTGACCAAAGTATGCAAAAATTCCTTCTCTGGGATAACTGCAACCTGAGACTGTTTCCCTACAGAGACCGCCTACCAAGGGTAGCTAACACCTCCCTCATGTGCTATACAAAATACATGTGCTGAGGTTCCGGGTTGTTGAGTAGTTGGCACTACACTATTTTCCAGTTTCACCAGCAAGGTAGAAGATTTTCAATTTCCTTACCTTTGTCAGCACTTGTTATTGACCAGTTTTTATTGGTATGCTTATTGTTCATTTTTAGTGTCGTGCATTTGCAAGTGCATAGGTATCTTCACAGGTGTGTGCGTGAGTGAGTGTGTGGATGAGTGAGTGTGTGTATCAGTCTATGTGTATGTGTGTGTGTGTTTATGAGTGAGTATGTGTATGAGTGTGTGTGTATGTGTATGAGTCAGTGTGTGTATGTGTATGAGGAGTGTGTGTGTGTGTGTGTAAGTGTATGAGTGAGTGTATGTGTATGAGTGTGTGTGTGTGTATGAGTGTGTGTGTGTATGTGTGTGGATGTTTGCACATATGTGTGTGTGCACGAATGTGTAGAGGCCAGATGTTGACACTGAGCATCTTCCTCAGTCACTCTCCTCCACCTTGTGTTTTGAGGCGGGGTCTCTCACTGAATCCAGAGGTCCCTGATTCAGCCAGTCCAGCTAGTCAACTTGCTTTGGAGACTCCCTTTCTCTGCCCCTTGAGCACTGGGATTATAGACAGACTGCCACACCTGCATGGCCTTTTGTGGGCTGTGGAGATCTGAACCCGGATCCTACCCTTGCATGGCAACAAGCACTTTCCACAAAGATCCATCTCGCCAGCACTCTATGTGTTCACTTGAATGGCTTTGAATTGTCATCTCATCGACTTTCTCTGATTCCTTATGATATTGTGCATCTGTTCATGGTATTACTGACCAGTACGCTTCTTCTTTGAAGAAGTGTGTATTCAAATACTCTGCTCATTTGGGTGTGGTGACTCGGAAGAGCTCTTTACACGTCCTGGATACTAGACATGTTATATTATTTACGACGATCTTAGGTTGTTTTGTGGATACCTTTTTACATCCTTGTTCTACGCAAATGTTTTGAATTTTCACAGCACGTCATTAACTTATTAACCAGTTTTTGTTCATTGTTTATGTTTTATGTGTAGGAAAGCATTGTCTGATCACAGTCATATGAATTTGCATTTATTTTCTTCCTGGAGTTTACAATTTTATTTTTTAAATTTAGCCTGGATTTTTATAACAGATAAGGTACCATGTTCATTTTTAAAGTTTTGTATGGACAACCTTGTTATGGCTAAAGGTGGAGGTCACAGTGTTCAAAGTATGTCACAATATGAACTTATATCCCTTTCGGAGCTCACAGGGTTTATAGAATGAGGTCTACTGTAGAAATTACCCATATCCAACAACAAGATTCTGACTCCATGAGCAAAACAGTGGGGAGAATGACGAGGGCTGTTTGGAATCTTCAGGAGTCTAGTCTTCGTGGTGAATGGCTTTTTATTGCACCAACTTTGTTGGTGCAAGTGATGGGACTCCATTGTTCCTGGCATTCCAGGTCATGACTAATGCATCTGATGGGACTTAGTGACTTGGGAAGGATAAGATAATTGAGACAGGATGATCACTAAGAGATAGGGGTGACTGGAGAGGCTTGTCAAGGCTCAGGGTTACAGGGTATGTCTAGGCTTCAGCCATTTATCCCCCCCCCACACACACTCATAAGAAGGATGGTGGCTGGGGAAAGGGAACCTCGGCAGCAAATATGTGCTTCTGGTAGCTAAGATACAGAGCCACGGTGGGTCTCCCAAGTCAGGCAACTGTTCAGTGGGGTGCCCATGGCTTCCTGAAGAATACACACATGCCCATGGTGA
This sequence comes from Arvicanthis niloticus, assembly GCF_011762505.2. Classification (NCBI taxonomy): domain Eukaryota; kingdom Metazoa; phylum Chordata; class Mammalia; order Rodentia; family Muridae; genus Arvicanthis; species Arvicanthis niloticus. The sequence goes on from NC_133437.1 coordinate 23,758,613, forward strand.
TGTCAACCAGGAGAGACATTGTCCGTTCCCTGCGATTGATTTTATGAGTGTCAGGAACTTAAATGTATGACCACACCAGTGTCTCTGAACCCCAAAATGGAGCAAAGAGAAATTGTGGTCTTGAGTGTCAACTATAGGAAGGTCATGGTTCAAGTCTTCCCCTCTTACCTACAGTTAGGTGTCTCTGCTGGGAAGAGAAGGTCAGTCTTGCAGCAAAGATTAAATTAAGGATTAGATTTGCAGTGTTTCCTTTATCAGCATCCTGCTGTTTTACCTGGCCTTGGGGTAGTTGCCCTTAAGGTGGGGATAAAGGATAAATGGAATGCAGGTGGCAGTGAGAAGAAACCTCAGGCTTAAAACCCGTGTCTACACAAGGTCTCTGGCTATTAAAACTGATGCATAGCATTTAGTTGAAGAGAATAAGTCAGACGCCTAATAAGTTTCTGAGAGAACTGTATTATCAAAGAAATGACATGCCTTGTCTCTTACAGCTTTATTCCATACTCTTGAGAGTACCAAAGAAGTACATGGTCTCCTGGTGGGACTGAATATTTACTTTGGGCTATTGTCTGCTTTGGGTTTCCCATTTCCTGTTCTTCACCAGTATTTCCTATCTATGGTGGTTTGAATGAGAATGCCCCCATAGACTCCTGTGTTTGAATGCTTGGCATATAGGGAGTGGCACTATTAGGAGGTGTGGGCTTGTTGGAGGAAGTGTGTCACTGTGGAGGGCAGGCTTTGAGGTCTCCTATGCTTAAGCTGTGCCAGGTATGGCACACAGTCTTCTGTTGCTTGCAGATCAAGATGTAGAACTCTCAGTTCCTTTTCCAACACCATATCTGTTTGTACACTATCTTTCTTGCCATAATGATAATGAACTAGATCTATGAAACTGTCAGCCAGACCCAATTAAATGTTTTCCTTTGTAAGAGTTGTCATGTTCATGGTGTCTGTTCATAGCAATAAGACCCTGATTAAGATACCATCCTTACTCTAACACTACATATTTGGAGTGAATGGTGGGTGCATGCTTTCTGGAAACAGATCTCAGGGAGTTACACCTTGACTTCTGGCAGGGTGCTGAGGCTCCCTGAGCACAGGCTAAGTGTACAGCATCTATTGGGAGTTATCTGTGGACCGCCCAGAGTGCTGGTGATCACAGGATTTGTCCTTTTCATCCACAGTAATAAAACTTTTACTGATTACATGGCTGCTCAGAAAACAAACCTACTTCTTCCCAGTCTACCTGACAGCCAGCTTTAGACATGTGACAAAGCCCAGGATGGGCAGAAAAGCTCTGGCCAGTGGGATATTAGCAAAAAGGGATGGTGTGGCTCTAAATGATAGGGCAGTTTTGTAAAATAAGGTGGTGTGCCCTTCTCTTTCCTTCTGGAAGTGCATGGCTAGAGCAAGAGTGATCTATGTTGCACTATATTGTAAACTTGGACAAGGCCATGTATTACAGGGTAACACATTAGAAGCCTGAGACCTCGAACCATGGAGTGCCACTGTACAGAGCCTGGACTATGTGTTTTGGATTTTATAAACTTCTCTCTCATTGACGCTGCTGTAATTAATTGTTCAGAATCAAAAGGAATCCTCTCTGCTATGGTAAAGGTTTTGAGTAGCCATATAACTCTATAACTGTGTTGCGCCTTCTTCCATGATCAGTGTGCATGTGTGCATGTGTGTAGAGGCGTGGCATTCTAGGAAGAATGGAGTTCAAGGAAGTATCTGAGGAGGAAAAAAGGAATGATTTTCCCTCCCTGGGAGGGCTTCTGCACAAGATAAGGCAGAAGAGTCCCAATCAGAAGCACTTCTGAATTCAGCATCCTCAGACCCAAGGACAAGCTATGAATTGGGGGATTGGTTTCTCAGTTATAGAACCACAAGGGTAGAAGACTGTGCTTAGCTCTATATTTTGCCTTCATCTGCCCAGCTTCTACAGGCCAGTGGGGATTTTGCTCAAAACTAAAGAAAAGAAAAGGGATAATCCATTTAGGTCTATACTCATTCAGTGAATATTTATTGAGCACACTTACTATGGGCCAGGCACCCCCAAAGCAACTGGGCTGCAGTAGGAAGAACAAGACAAATGCAGAGTCTTTGGTTTTCTGGAACTCACATCTGGAGAAGAGTTGTCTTGAGTTCCTACTGCTGTGATAAACACCATGATCAAAAACAATCTGGGGAGAAAAGAGTGATTCATCTTACACTTCCACATCACACTGCCTTGTTAAGGGAAGTCAGGGCAAGAACTCAAACAGGAACCTGGAGGCAAGAACTTAAGCAGAGACCATGGAAGAATGGTGCTTAGTGGCTTGTTCCTCAAGCTCAGTTCAGCTACCTTTACTTGTACCTCCAGGACCATTTGCCAGGGAATAGCACCACCCACAGTGGGCTGGGCTCTCCCACATCAGCCATCAATGAAGAAAATGCTCATATACAGGCAAGCTGATGGGTGTTAGCCCTCATTTGAACTTCCCTCCTCAAAGAGGACTCTAGCTTTTGTCAAGTTGACAAAAATCTAAGCAGCTCAACAGGTCAGTGAGGGTCTGAGAGACAGGAGCTAGCAGGGAAATCTTTGCTTTTTCTCTGAACAGCTCCCAGCACTCTTGAGGGGCTGAAAGTGCTGCATGTCCCTGAGAAATCCCACATCAGCACTGAGATGCCTTGTCCTTTCTCATCTCATCATCCCAATGACTAACAAGTATACCAACTCCTAGAATAGTGTCCTGTCCCTGTCTTACAAATAAGTTACTAAATGCACAAGTATTTTAATTAGCCAGTAACAATAAAACAAGAGAAGCTCTCATTTCCAAAGCAGCAAGGGACTTAGAAATAAAAGAGATTTTTGTTTCACCTCAGGTATGGCAAACCCTGTGTTTTGTTTTTGGAGTGGCAGTGATGGCACTTGGGCTGTCCCAGAAGCAGATGCCATGATGGGTTAGATAGAGAGACGAGAGCAGAAAAATAAAGACTTTGTTGTAGAGCTAACACTTATTGAAAGATGTAAAGAAAGAAGGGATGTAGGGAGGGAGAAAACACAAATCCAGACCACATCAAAGTGTCCAGAGAGATCCAAGCAGGACAATGGAGGATTCTCCGGACTATGCCGGTACCTGTCCTTGGACATGTTCTTGGATTAGTCCAGTATCTCTTTGGAAGAGTCTGCTACGGTGCTATTAATGGCTGGAGTCAGCTTGGTAAACACATGACATTGGCACAAGTGTGGTCCCAAGGGGTAGCAATTAAGGCCATCATCCAACTTCACTCCAGTAGCAGATCAGAGTGGGCCATTTTCATGGCTACCATAATATGTCACCCAAATGACACAAGGAGATCGCGTGCCTATTTTGAGTTTCCAAGCCTGTTGCTGCAAGCTCTGTCCTCGGCTGTGTGTTTGGCCCGTTAGCAGCAGCCCCTGCTCACACATGCAGCCTCTCTAAACCTGGACATTTTCTGTATCCTCAGATACAAATAATAGATTTTTTAAAAAATAGGCTGTTTTAAAGGAAGTTTTTTATGCTCACAGAAACGTGCCTGGAAAATGTGAAGTTTCCCATATATCTCCCACCTCCAGACATACACAGCCTCCTCCATTGACACAGCCCCATCAGAGTGGTACATGTGTGAACATCAATGAATCTAGTATGAGAGAGAAATATTATTGAAGTCTATAGGCCATTAAGGGTTCCGTTCCAGTGTTTTGATCATCTGGGTTTGGATTAAGGTACAATGACACATACTTGACATTGTAATGTCATCCAGAGGAAGTTGACTGACCTGGAAGCTCTTCTTGTCATCTCTTCAGCCTTATCCTTTTCAAAACCCTCCATAAATAATCGTCATTTTACTGTGTCCATAGTCTTGCCTTTTAAAGAGGCAACTGGCACTTGCTTGTATGTTTGGGTTGGGTTTTGTTGACTTTAGCCTGTAACTCATTCTTAGCACAGGCTGGCCTCAAACTGAAAAGTCCTGCCTCTGGCTCCCTAAGTGCTGAGATTACAGGAATGTTACCATGCCCCCCTCAGAGAATACTGTCCTTGATTTTAGCCACATTTTCTGTATTTTGAATGGGCTGGAAATGTCCAACATAATCTGATACTTCTCTGGCCTTTTCAAGTCACAGATGAAAGCCCACTGTGCTGCAAGCCCTTTCAGTGAGAGTATATTTTCTTGGCTGCATAAAGCAGAGAGTAGCATATTCTGTCTTTCTGTTTCTCATAGTTGGTAAAGAATTTCTTCTAACTATGCTCTTCTCTTCGTGGGTATTAAAAAATAGTATTTATAGGGATACCACTTTGACCACATCAAAGATTCTCCAGTCTGCAATTAAAAAGCTTAAGAGAGTCATGGACCACGCAGAGGCTCCCATTTCTATCACTACTGAGGAGACTTCATCAGCATCTGGTTTTAGCTTTGCTTAGATGCCTTGAGGAAAAGATGCTATCTTCCATCAATCTTGGCTGGCATCAGCCATTTCACTAATGTCTACATGTTCTTCTGGGCAGGACATTCATAAGGGAAAATTGAAGCTGGGGTGCCAGAGACATGTTTTACACAGTGGTGGCGACTTTGCATGAATCACGAATATTTTCTAAAACGTACATTGAAAGCAGGGCTTCTCAATTTTCCTAATGCTGAGACCCTTTAATATTGTTCCTCATGATGTGATGAGTTTCAACCATAAAATTATTCCATTGCTACTCTGTAGCTGTAATCTTGCTACTGTTAGGAATCATAATATAAATATCTGATATGTAGGACATTTGATATTTGACTCCCAGAGGGGTCATAACCAGCAGGTTGAGAACTGCTGTTATAAACGGAAGACACAGGATGGTTTAGATTTAGAAAACAGCCATCAACTGTGTTTACCTTGCTGGACTGCCTATAAATGAGTTAAAAAAAACATCTTGTGCTTAATATTGTGACCAAAAGGGTACGGTTTCTATTGGCTTTTACTGTTTAATGAAGGGAAACCATGGCAACCAGGTATTTCTATTGAACTGTTCTGTAGCCTGGTAGGCCTTCCGAGTAGCTAATATTACAGTCCTGTGTCACCAAGGACTTGGCTGCCACCCAACTTCAGAGCTTTTGCGAGGCTGCTAGGCTAGGCACATGCATCTAACAAAGTGAAATCAGATCCTTGCAGTCTCTTGTCACATCTTGTTCTCCCCTGATTTAGTTTTGATTTTTGTTTTTTGTTTTTTTTTTTTTTTTTTTTTTGAGACAGGATCTCACTGTATAGTCCCTGGCTTTGAACTCTTGCCTCGACCTCTTAAATATGAGGATTATAGGCATACTCTACCACACCTAGTATTTCTCATGATAACCTGGAGGCTAAACTGGATCCTGTGTCTCCTTTCATATTTGGGTTAAAAAAATTAAAAAGAACCATCTAAGGATAGAAATGAGAACATGTAGGTCATGGGATGGTCTTCATTGAGACTTACAAAGTCGGTGGATAAAATACTGTACTGGTTTTGTGTACTTGCCACAAGCTAGAAGCCTCAGTTGAGGATTTACCTCCATGAGATCCAACTATAACATATTTTCTCAATTAGTGATTAATGGCGGAGGGCCCAGCCCATTGTGGGTGGTGCCATCCCTGGGCTGTAATCCTTGGTTCCATAAGAAAGTAGGCTGAGCAAACCATGATGAGAAAGCCGGTAAGCAGAACCCTTCCCTCCATTGTCTCTGCATCAGCTCCTGCCTCCAGGTCCCTGTCTTGTTTGAGTTCCTGTCCTGACTTCCTTCAGTGATGAAGAGCAATGTGGATGTATAAGCCAAATAAACTCTTTCCTCCCCAACTTGTTTTGTTGTCATGGTGTTTTGTTCAAGCAATAAAAACCTTGACTAAGACAAATACCGTAATAACTCAGGAGATCCACAGATAGTTCCAAACTGCTGCATCTGGGTGGGCCCTACAGTCCGTGCTGTGGAGACCTATCACCAGCTGGAGTGGTTACAGTCGGGAGCTATGACTAATGACTAGGAAATACTGGGACTCTATCTAATGTGGTCCAATTCACTACCATAGACTTTGAATCTGAGTCTGATTAATGGGTTAATCTCAAATTGGTGGGTCTTCCTCCTCCTCTTTCTTCTCCTCCTTTTCCTCCTTCCTTCTTCTTTCTCCTCCTCTTCCTCCTTTCCCTCCCCCTCTTCTTTCTCTCCCTCCTCCTTTCCTCTTCCTGCTTCCCTCTCCTTATTTACATTTCTGGGTAAAACAAGCCATTCCTAAATATAATCCAGTTGTGTGTACAATATTAAAACATTTTAGTAAAAAACTCTCTTCTGGCATTATGTTTTCCACCCAGGGTCACCTGCAAATATCTTAAGGCTTATGAGTTGGAAACATCTGGCCAGACATGCTCTTGTCTTTCCACTGTGTGCCACAAGCTTCGGTCCCCATGGTGACAGCTCAGAACCTGGGTGAGCTGGCAGATTGCACAGAGATATACTCTGATGTGATCATTTGTCAGGGTGCTCATTAAAGGAACCCAAACATGTTCAGGAGGCTTCCCTTGAAGAGTAAACGTGAAGCAACTGCAGACACAATGCCTGAGATTGCTCAACATCTGGCTTAATTAAAGCTGCCAGGACACCTCTGGTTGATGCTCCAGGCCCAGAACTGCGGGCTCAGATGGGAAATGGATGGGTGGTGTACCCAGGATGATGAAAGGGTGAGGACACATGTGACTGAGTTTACCCCTGGGAGGGTCCCCTGGGAGTCCCCGATGAAGGCAGATTGGAGGCTAATACTATAGCTAAACAATATGGTACCTGCCTTAGACACGAACATTCACAGTAAACGCTTGATCAAATGCCTTTCCTTCCTTCTCCTTGTGTAGGGGTAATAGCATTTACCTAATCATTTCTTTTCTGTTGTGAGTTTTCAGGTGTAAGAACTCCATTGGGTGCTATCTGAAGGAGAGGTGGACGGTAATAAAAACACTAAGGACGGTAATAAAAACACTCATCCAAGCCAGGCATGGTGGCTCATGCCTGTTATCCACTGCCGGCTGAAACAGGAAGATGTTGAGTTCCGGGTTAGCTTGGGCTATACAGTAGACGTAGACCAGCCTAGACTCAGTAAGTAACAAGACACTGCCTTGAAAAACAGGAAATAATAATTCTCCCTATTGTGGGTCCCAGTAGGTGAGCAGACATTCCCTTCACAGCCACTTAATGAGCACAAAGGGCTGATGGTTAGGAAGCATCTAACAGAGTCTGTTCATGGTACACACACACACACACACACACACACACACACACGTACGCGCATGCATGCACATTTTTCCCTCTGTATCTGTACAGAATTATTTCTTAGCACTGCTTACATTTCCCCCAGTGGCTGCCAGCATCACTAACAGGGGGCAGGGGTCATAGAAATACCATCTGCATCTCTAGTCAGGTCATACTTTAAAGTGGAACAGTGATAATAAAATTCCCCCTGCAGAGAAGAAAAATCTCATGTCTTTTGAGCAATGGCTGACATACACTGTGGGTGTTTAACCCTGAAAAGTCTTAGAGGACAGCAGGTCTTTGGCATCTTTAAGTCTAAAGGTCTGCTCTCTGTGTGTGTACATGTGTGTGTGTGTCTGCATGCGTGTGTATGTGCCTGTGTGCTTGTGTCTGTACCTGTGTGTGTGAATCTGTATGTGTCTATGTGCTTGTGTCTGTGCCTGTGTGTGTGTGTGTGTCTGTGTGTGTGTATCTGTGTCTGTCTGTGTATGTGAAGGTCAGAGGATAACCTTAGGTGTCAGTCTTTAACTTCCACCATGATTGAGGCAGGGTCTCTTGGTTTTCACTTGCTACTTATGCCTAACTGGTCAGCGGCTTCCAGAGATTCTCTTGTGTTTATCTCCTATCTATTTGTAGGATTTCAGGTGCTTCTGTTACATATTCAGCTGTAACATGGGTTCTGGGGATTCGAACTTAGGTCCCCATGCTTGCACAGCAAATTCTTTTACCCATTGGGCTCATAAGGACTGGTATTATTCGAAAAGATTAGAATGTGTGGCCTTGTTGATGTTGATGTGTCCTTATTGAAGGAATGGTGTCACTGGGGGTGGGCTTTGAGGTTTCAGATGCTCAAGCCAGGGCCAGAGGCTCAATCTCTCCCCCCCACCCCAACCCTGATGCCTGTGGATCCAGATACAGAACTCAACAGCCTACCTCTCCAGCACCATGTCTGCCTGCATGCTGCCGTGTTCCTGACATGATGATAATGGACTGATTTTCTGAACTATAAGCCAGCCCCCAATGAAATATTCTTTATAAGAGTTGCCATGGTCTTGGTGTCTCTTCACAGCAATAAAAGCTTAACTAAGACAGACAGCTTTGATGGTTTCTGTCTGGACAGGAAAAAGAACAAGTTGTAAGGCTAGAAGAGATTTCTTTTGCCTGCTTGGTTTATTTGTTTGGCTCCTGAGAATCCTTGGATTACTCAAAGGACTATATATTGTCGGCTTGAAAATTTAGAAGTTGTGCTGCAATGGAGGAGATTTTCCTCTATGCTCTTGGGTTCTGTGTATGAGGCCTGAGAATTACAACAACCAAAGCAGATGAACAGCAGAAAAACTGTGTGTTTTGTTTATATTCTTATATGCTCATGAAAGTCTTGTAATAAAGGAATGAAGACCCGAGGAAGGAGACAGGGCTTATTACTTTACCACACAATAATGAATTTAGGAGACCGGCAAGATGAAGAAAAAAGGAGCTGGAGTGGGCCAGTAACTTAGGGACAGTGACTAGAGTGTAGACGGGAAAAGCAATGGAAGGCAAGGGTTATTTCAGTAGGTTTGTTTTACAGACTCATGTCAATACTGACTGCCCATGTCCAGGGAAATCCTCCTCTTCCTGGTACAGGAAACTTTTCCATTTGAAGTTTTTGCTTTTTACTTAGGAAGAGGCCAAAGGGCCCTTCAAGTGAGTGGTCCCAACTGCTCTTACCTCAAAATGACTAATATGCTAAAGTGCCAGCATTGGGCACCAACCCTCTTCAGTGCAAAGCAAGTTGTATTTTTATGTTAGCTCGCTTCAGATTGAGAAAATGTCATCTAGATTTTACAAGCTTCAGAACTGAACTATGCGCACATGTAGTGGGAGATATTTAACTCTCCAGCCCAAATATGACTGGTCAATGAAAGTGCAACTCAGTAACTATGAATATATTCTGTAAGCCTAGATTGGGCAGATACCCCTACACTACTCTGTTCTCCAGCTATGAGACCCTTATAACTTGAGGGTTTTCCAGACCCTGCATCTGCCCCTCTACCTCCTGCTTCCCAGTCATCCTCCTCAGTCGTCCTCCTCCATTGTTTTCTCTCTCCTCTCCTTCTCCCTAGTCGTCCTCTCTCTCTTCTCTCTCCAGTCGTCTTCCTCCTCCACTGTCTTCCTCCAGTCCTCTTCTCTCCCCAGCCTTTATTTCTCCACCTCCCCTTCCTCTGCCCAATCACTGGCTCCAGCCTTTATTTTACAAATTAAGATGGGCAGAAGGTTCACTAGAATTCACCTGTATACTGACTCACACCTCCTCTGCAGCCCTTCACAGAAAAGGGGAATTAGTATCAAAATACAAGGCCGGGGCTGTCCACAACACGTATGGTCTCAACCACATAACAAAGGGGATACACAATATGTCTGACCTTGTTTTGTCCAAGACTCGGCTTCCATCCTTGATAGCAGAGATTTATAACAACAACAGGAGGCTTAGTGATAAATGCTGAAAAGAATCTAAATATTACTTAAATTGTTTTTCACCGCCGGGCAGTGGTGGCGCACGCCTTTAATCCCAGCACTTGGGAGGCAGAGGCAGGCGGATTTCTGAGTTTGAGGACAGCCTGGTCTACCGAGTGAGTTCCAGGACAGCCAGGGCTACACAAGAGAAACCCTGTCTTGAAAAACCAAAAAAAAAAAAAAAAAAAAAAATGTTTTTCACCATTTTAATTTTGGAAATGTATTTGCCCCAAATCAGTGAGTTTCTAGGCCACTTATAGGCAGCTGAGGGCCATCGATAACTAGTTTATATCATTTAAAGCAAAGGTGTACTGCAAATGTAATCTGCAACATGGAAAATACCATTTTTTTCTGAAGACAGGCCTAGAATCTGGGTGTTGTAGTTTATACTTGTAATCTTAGTACTCCAGAGGCTGAAGCAGGAGGATGGTGGATTCCAGGCCAACCTGGGCTACAAAGCTAGTTCTCAGGCTGGCCTGAATCACACAGCGAGTTCCAGGGTAGCCTGAGTTACATGGTACCATTCTGTATCAAAAATAAAATAAAGACAGTGTGGTGGTTTGAAAAAGAATGGCTTCCCACAGGCTCATACGTTTGAATGCTTGGTTTCCAGTTAGTGGAACTATTTGGGAAGGATTAGAGAGTGTGGCCTTGTTGGAGGAGGTGTGTCACTGGGGGCGTGTGACTTGAGATTTTAAAAGCCTACACCAAGTCCAGTTTCTTTCTCTCTGCCTACAACTTGTGGATCAGATATAAGCTCTCCCAATGCCATGCTTACCTGCCTGTCACCATGCTATCTCCGTGATGATATAGACTAACCCCCGAAATTGTAAGCAAGCCCCGATTAGATTATTTCTTTTATAAGTTGGCCTAGATCACGATGTTTCATCACAGCAATGGAACGGTAACTAAGTCAACAGGTTTAGAACTTCTAACCCCATAAACTTCTGTTTTTCTGGAAGCAGGGTTGTTTTATGCCCATTTACTAGGTCACCATTCACAAGTTTAGCTAAAACAATAGGTACAGATGACCCCCAAATAGAAACCAATCAGCTAACCCTTGTTATGTATTGTTTTTTTACAACTCAAGTCACCGTCTACCAGAAGGCAAGTTCATAAAACCTTTAAGCCACTCCTCTGCACTTTGCAAAGTGGCACAGCAGCAGCAAACTCCTTCAGCAGCAGTTTGAACTTCCTCTGCCACTGTGAGAACCATTGCTCATCCAACCTGGGTTCTGCCATGTTTGGTCCACTTGTGACTCCTGGCCTGGGTAAATATTATCTATATTCGCACCATTTTCTAAGGGGAGGAGTTTGCTGGAAATAACAGTGGTATTCTAAAGCAATTAGCTGGAGGTAATAGAAATAAAACAAACTAGGGGGGAACCCCCCCCCAGAAAGTCATTATGCAAATTTGAGGCTATTCACAGCAATTCAAAGCCATCTGCCTTGAAGAAATAATGTCAGCTGAGGAGATGTGAAACTTTGCTGCTAGCTAGGGTTGTTACCCCTCTTTGATTTCAGGCCTGAATGAGGCTGGCATTTCTCAGAACTCCTTCCCTAGAAGAAACTTTATCCTCTACACCATGGCTGTGCAGCTATCTCTCTAGAAACCCAGAAACCCGCACCATCCATCATGGTACCAAACCCCTCCCAACTCAAAGGATGGTGAAGTGCTCATAACTAAAGACAAGACAGTATTCATACAGGAATAGTGGCGGAGGGGAAGGAAATGTCTCTTCTCTGGCCTTGTGCCCTTGGGACACTGGAAGGCTAGTTGTTCACACAGTAGTATCTGATGCAACTGTGGCTACTTGGAAAGAAAAACAAAGCAATACACACACACACACACACACACACACCTCCTCAATTATACAATTTGATGATTCTCAGTTAGGTCATACAATTAAACGGCCATCACCATGATCCAATCATACCTCATTTCCATCATCCCTACAAGAAATAGCATGTTTGTTTACAGCCTCACCACATTCTCACCCGCAGCAACCTCTAGTCCACTTGTGGTTTCCATAGCTGTGTGTATTTCAGAAATTTCCTGTAATAGACTCATATGGCATAATTCTTTAGCTGTGGCATCTTTTGCTAAGCAGCAGGTGCCAGAGACTCATCTGTGTTATACATGTGCTACAGTCCCACTCCTTGTTATAGTGATTTATCCTGTGTCTGAGTATTCCACCATTGCTTATCTCCTCGTCAGCCGGTAGACCTGTAGGTCTCTCCATATTTTTCTTATTGTGAATGGTACCGCTGTGGACACTCATGGACAGAGATTTTAATTCAAATCGTCATCTGAAACTGCACTGTTCGCTTCTGACAGCCTTATCACATCTGTCTGACATTTTCTTATAAATATCTTGACTCTCCCCCCTGAGTCCCCAGTATTTGATTCTATTTCTTTCTTGGTATCTTTGTTCAGTGGTTTCCTTATGCATTTCTTTTTTCTTTTCTTTCTTTCTTTCTTTCTTTCTTTCTTTCTTTCTTTCTTTCTTTTTTTTTTTTTGCAACAGAACCAACCTGCGTGTTTATTCTTCCTAACACCTTAAAAAAAATCTATTGTGCTCCTTTGCAGAGTTCAGACTCCTCCCACTCATCAGACATTTATAATCAGTCGACGCCCTCTGCACATCCCAGGAGGTAGAGTGCAGAGATCTGTCACCAGATTGCAGAGACACAAAATAAAGACCTCATTCTTAGTGGGGTTTTAGGTGTAAAAAAAAAATCAGAATATAGATAGGCATAGCTATAAAGCAAAAACAGGCAGATATTCTCTGTTATGTAGATAACTAGGTAGCTCTGAAATACTGAGGAAACATCGGTGTGTGAGCTTCAAGCTCGAGCCGGTCCTGGATATTTTCTCCAGGTTATCTCCACTCTCTGTAGATTCCCACTTCCTGTAGTGTCAGTCGATATGTTACAGAAGATAATTTTTCCCCCAGCAGCTTGCCAGAGCTGAGTTTCTCCCATTTAAAAGGGTGTGGTGTCCCCAAGTCTCTTAGGTCTCTAATTAGCTCCTTCAAGGGATGAGGTTGGTCATTAACAGAATGAATTTCTCCTTTCCAGAATTTCTGGCTGGTACAGAATTGTGCATGGAAGGAAAGAGGGAAGTCTAATTTCTCTATCCACCTTTTATTGCCAGAAAGATCTGTGGCTGGCCCCTCGTTGGTGATCAAACAGTGGTTTACCAGAGGCATGTAATCTTTCTCAATTGCAACCTGAGGGGTGTAGAATCCTCTAGTCTGGAATCTGAATGTCTGTTAGTGAAGAAGAACATCACGATTGTGCGAAAAAGAATTCAACACATATGTCTCTTAAATGGTCTCTCTCAGTGATGATTCCAATGACCGGACCCATCTTTTGACCTGAATCCCTCCTCAGGGGTTCCTTGTGTGATGATTGTTTAAAATCTGTATGTCATAGACATGTTTGGGTTGCTTTGTCTTAGACTGAGTTGACTGACACAATTCAGTCCCAATTGTGAAGCTGCCTAAGCCTACAACTGTTCCGTAGTTGTATTTCCGAGCCCCATCTGTGGAGTAACATAAAGGAATAGAGATTATTTTTTTTCTTGGGATGCAGGAGTGATGATTTTCTTTTATAAGAAATCTTTGTAATTTGTCAAATTATATTTTTCATAGTTTTTCTTCATCATACCATTGCTTAGAACAATAGAGTAATTCTAAAGCAATTCGTCTGGAGAAAAAAAATAAGGAAAAAAATGAGCTTTAAAAATTTATGTTCACTTACATCTCAAAAATTTTATTTATTTATTATTGGGCACGTGTGAATGATGCGTATCTGTGAACATGCATGCCACAGCACTTGTGTGAGTTCTTTTCTTCCACAGGCCTCCTGATCACCAGAGCTTAAAGTCATAAGAGAAGATGGGCCAAATAGTTCAATGTTCTGTTTGGTTGAGCTTTTCAACCTTCTTAAAAGAATTAGCCTTCTATGATTATGTCTCAGTAGTTTAGAGTTCAGGAACAGACTTCAGGATAGACTATGTTATAATTGCAGAATTGCAGGTGCTTTTTGTTTTTTGGTAAAATTAGATCTGTGTATTAATTATTAGTCTCGTTGCTATGACAAAACAAAGCTATGTAAGGATGGAAGGATTTATTCTGCTACTCTGGCTTACAGTTGGAGGGCATCCATCCCACATAGCTGGGAAGGCATGCAGCAGGAGCAGGAGGTCAGTTGGGCACACTGTATTTACAACCAAGAGACAGAAAACGATCAGGAAGTGGGGCTGGGCCCTCAAACCTCAAGGCCTTCCCACCAGGGACCCAGATTGTCAAGTAAAGCCCCACTGCCTAAAGGTCCTACAACCTTCCAAAGCGTCACCACTGGCTGGGGACCAAGTGTTCAAATACAAGAACCTATGGAGGGCATTTCACAGGCAAGCCACAACAGTTTGCCATAAAGTAGGGATGTCCTCAAAGCCCATGTGGGAACCTAATTGCCAAGGTGTTGATATTTGAAGATGAAAACTTTGGGAGGTAATTATGTCAAGAGAGTGGAACCCTCAGGGTAGGCTTAGTGCTTTTATGAAGAGGAGATACTGGAAAGTTTACTTCCTCTCTCTGCTTTTGTCAGAGGGGACACAATACATATATGGCCACCTGCAAACTAGGACATAGGCCCTTGCCAAACAGTTTGGTGACATGCCGAGCCTGAGCTCCCAAGATACTAGGACCATGAGACCCCAGAGTGGTGGATCTGCTCAGTTTTCCGTGGGTAGCCAATGGGATAATTATTCGCCAATGGAATAACTATTAGCCAATGGAATAACTATTAGCCAATGGGATAACGGAGTCTCATCTGGTCTCTACTTGAGACGCTTAGGAGAGACTAGTATGAGTTCAGGAAGCATGCTAAGGGGAGCTGGGGACTGGCAAAGGTATAAAGGGGTTGTAGCCCCATGGTTCACAAACCTGTGTAACTCAGGTGGCCAAAGCTCAGGCATGAACAATCGATATGTCAGCTCTGCTTCCTCTTCACCCTCTTCGTTCTTTAGGGAATTTACTGTGGCTTTTCCTCTGTTTCATTGATTTTGTAATTCTGGTACCTTTAGGAAATTCCAGAATTACCAAAGTCCTTGTTAAATAAACTACCGCCTCGACAAAAACTATTGATGGGGTGATTTCTTTCTAACCCGTCTTTGATCAGACGTGGGCATGTGAACTGTTTTATTCTTACCAGTGGGTTTTATTACTCACTGGGTGGATTTGCTTCGGGAAGACACAGCAGTCTGTGTCACACTTTCATTTGCTTTCAAGAATTCTGGGAAAGCTTAAATTCTGATCTAGGGAGTTTCACTGAGCTCTCAATTGTGCTTCAGAAGAGGAGCTGGGAGCATCCATCCTGTGAAGCATAGCTTTGCAGGCTATAGTCAAAGACAAGATGAAAACATGAATACTGTGATGTATCTTTTCTCTTGTTCCATTGGACAAAGGTCTCGTTGAATATTATTGTTGTGTTGAAATGGCGACTCGTGTCTGGATAGACCACACCAGGGCAAAGCAATTCCACCTGCTTATTAGAAAAGAACGGGGACAAAGAGAAGAGAAAGAAAAGACAAGGGGAAAAAAAAGGTCAAAGTTGGGGAAAGGTTTGCCTTTTATCTAGGCTGTGACATAGGCAGTTCCCAGGTGAGTATGAGGAGTGGGCTCCAAGAAGGTATGCAGGGTTGTCATGGCAACAAATGTCACCTATGTCTGACATTCCTGAGTTTGCCAAGCTGGCTCTGGATACCAACAATTACCATCTGACCAACTGTCCCCAAACTAAGAGTGTTAATGACAGCCAGGCTGTGGGACAGCATCATGTATCTGGCAGTCACCTCTAGGGAAGGCCATGAAAGATCTTCACTTAAAAAAAAAAAAATTACATTTACTGTATGTGTGCTTGGTGGAGGTGGGGGGGCACACTGGTGCTGGGCCTTGTGGACATCAGAGGAAAGCTTGGGTTTAGGGTGTTGGTTCTTTCCCTAGGGATTGAACTAAGGTCGTCAGGCTTGGTGGCAGACACTTCTACTCACTCAGCCTTCTCGCTGGCCCCATGTGTTGTGTCTTTTTGGGTCTCACTTTAGGAAACAAAGATTGTTTGCTGGAAAATGCACTCATCTCCCAGTAGACTGTGGGAGGCTCAGCCTCTCCTTTCCCTTCAGTCCCTGGAGTCTCATGGGACATGTCCCTGCACTAGCTCAGGTCAGGGGTCCAGCTTTTCTGAACAGAGACCAGAGATTGTTTATTTTGCCTAAAGAAAATCTCCCTCCCTCTTTTCCCTCCCTCCTTCTCTTCCTCTTTCTTCTCCCTCCTTCCCTCCCTCTTTTTTCTCTCTCTTTTCCCCTTTTCCTTCCTTCCCTCCTTTCCCCTTCCTCTCCCATACTCTCTCCCATCTTCAATCTCTCCTCTTCCCTTCCCCTCTCTGAGTGTATGAGTGTGTGTGTGTGTGTGTGTGTGTGTGTGTGTGTGTGTGTGTGTGTGGTGTGTGGTGTGTGTGTATGTGTCTTCATTCCCAATATCCTTTTTAGGATGAGCACTTGCTTGGCTTGTTTTCTCAGGAGAGATGACTAAAGAAATCAGGCTCATCTCATTTTGTTAATTTGGGACAGTCTCACTATATAGCCCAGCCTGGCCTCAAACTTGTTTTTAGCATAGGTTAACCTTGATCTTGTAACACTCCTGTCTCATCATCCATTGTGCTGAAATGACAGGCGATGCCACCCACTAGACTTGGAAGTCGGTTCATCTCAAAGCAAAGGAGCTTCAGATGAGCTATCAGGCATGGCCCTCCCCTCCCTCCTGTCTGAGGTGGCATTTTCTATATTGCCTGCATGTGGGAAGATGAACGATTCCGAGTTTCTGTCGGCTTCTGGCATACAGTGCTGTAATTTCTTTCTGGATATGGTTTCTATTTTTAGAGCAGCAGAAAGATTTGATTTCAAAGACAGATAGGAAAGCTGCATGTGGGTGAAGCTCTGGGTTAGGAATTCTTAATATGAGGTCCCTGAGTTCTTACTGGAGGCAGGGGTCTGTGCATATCTATTTGGGAGTGAATATTCACAGTCAACATCAACCTCACAAGAGAGCTTGTGATTAAAAAAGAACACTAAAGAAAACCAGTAAAGAATCATTGCTTTGAGTGAAAACTGCATTAGAGCATAGGATTAACTAACCAATCCCAGCTGTGCTGGTTTAGGCTAGATCTGAGAGACCATTGCCTGTCCTTAAATCGGGATCTTCCACTGAGTGCATTCTTTCAAGAATGGGGAATTTGACTTGAAACTCCGCCTTAATAGTGACAAAGGGTCAGATAAATGTAGCAGGCTCACTCTTGGTGCTTCCTCTGAAATAAACAAGCTGTTTTGCTTACATGCAGATGCCAGAAGTTATCAGCTTTTGGCCCCAGAACAGTAAGAGAGAGTTAGTGGCCAGAGATCATCAGTCTCTGGTCTATCTGTGCTCTCCCTCGGTACCTGACTGTCTGGGCAGGACCCTGGTGTCCTGTCCAGCAGGGGCATTAAACAGGGGTCCGAGTAGATCACCTGAAAGAGAAAGTGAGGGAAAAACAGGCCGACGCAAAGAATGGTGATCTGTCTATAGGCTGATCAAATCGCAAATTTTACTTTTTCACACAGGGGTTATATACACAAAAAGTCAGGATGTGGGAGAAGGGGATGAGGCAGGAGCATAGGTGTTTTTAGGGGGAATACAGATATCTTCCAGAACAGAGTATCAGCTGGGTGAAGCTTCAGGGGACAGGTCACTCTGACTCCACCTATGATTCACTTGTCCCTATCTAAGTTAGGGATAATAATAATAATAATAATAATCCATCAAGGTAACTTACCTACAAGGTCTATGACTAGAGCCTGGCAACTTTCCACCAAAGCTGCTTGTTTACAATAGCTTCTAGCCATCCTTTTCAAGGTTTTTACACAGAGACCAAGACGTTGTGCTTGCAGGCATGCATATTAGGCCTACCACTGTCTTCAGGCCTATGGCTGATTCCAGGCCTTTAGTGTATAGACAGAGATGCCCCTGACACCCTGGCAAGTAGAACTCTGAGCCTGGCCTGGATGAGCCTAAACAACCAGTGTCTGGAGCTGGGTTGTAGGCAAGGAAGAGGGCTAGCTGTACCTGGCAGCCATAGCCTGCTTCCCCTCTATCATAATTAGCTTCCTCACAATGTCAATATCACGTGACCCAGTGGCTAGGCTCTGCCTCTTTGCTGAGAGTGGGTGCATGCCAGAACTGTGTACTTTTTACTTGTCCCCCAAACTGGCCTTTTAAAAAGGAGATTTATTTTATTTCTAATTGTGTGTGTGTGTGTGTGTGTGTGTGTGTGTGTGTGTGTGTGTGTGTGTCTGTGTCTGCCACAGAAGCCAGAAGAGGGCATAGGATCTCCTAGAGCTATAGTTACAGATGGTTATGAGTTGCTCAGTGTGGATCCTGGGAACCAAACCTGGGTTCTCTGCAAGAATACTGTGCATTTTTAGCCACTGAATCACATCTTCAATAGCCCTGGTTTTGTTACTTAGCAGAACTGCACATGTAGATCCTTCAGCCAATAGTAAATGTCTACTTCATGGGTACAGTAATGCTGGATACTTTGATTTAACTAAAAACGGTGTGAGAGGCAGTGAGAACATGGGGGAGAGGACTTAGAGATTCATGTTTTTACCTAATTCTCCTGTAGGTTAAATGCCCTAGAAAATAACAGAGTTATAATTAACCTTTCTTCAGACAAGGTATTTTTTAAAGTTTATTATTATTATTAAGAATTCTCTCTCACTGTGTAGCCTTGGTTGTCCTGGTACTCTTTTTTTTATAGGATAGAGTCTGTGTATGTGGGAGAAACAGATAGAGAGAGAGAGAGAGAGAGAGAGAGAGAGAGAGAGAGAGAGAGAGAGAGAGCTCAATAGAATGATCAATATGGATGACTATACCAACAGAAATCTCAGTGCCTGTTTTCCCTGTCTGGGAGGAAAATTCCATTCTGAGTCATCCAGCCGGCAGCTCTGGGCTTGCTCATGCCTCACAAGCTGGGACACTGCAGGCTCTTCCTCCTCCTCTGGCTTCCTGGGGCTGCTGGAAGCCACAGGGCCTTCATATTCACATAGAACCTCTCTTTCAAACTCCTTGTCCCCTCTTACATTGTCACCCATCTTCTGAG
Organism: Arvicanthis niloticus; assembly: GCF_011762505.2. Taxonomy (NCBI): domain Eukaryota; kingdom Metazoa; phylum Chordata; class Mammalia; order Rodentia; family Muridae; genus Arvicanthis; species Arvicanthis niloticus. Next base: position 23,777,561 of record NC_133437.1, read on the forward strand.
TCCTGTCATCTGTTTTCCAGTTCTTTGTCTTTGTGGCTCCAAACATCCCTAATACAGAGCAAAACTTTCCCCCTTTTTACATGGAGGCGTAGGAAGCCAGTTCCCAAACCTACTGTCCTCTGGCTCAGCCACTAGTGCCATGGATTAGAGCCAAAGGAGCCTTCACAAATGGACAGGTGCCTTTCCATTGGCCACACCCGCGCATGCTCCAGTTGCTTCCACAGCCAGCCCCCTCCCCCAGCCCCACTTGCCTTAGATAATGAAGTCTAGGGAGATGCAAGCTTTCCATTCTGAAGTGACATGGAGCCACAGTCCCCAGATTGGTTTGCTTATCTGGAATGCTTGTTACAAGATACAGTGTAATACCCAGGCAATCATCAAAGTTGAACTCACGCTGGACCAGAATTAGAGTCCCCCAACTGCATGATTTCAGCACTGTCTACTGAAAATAATGATACTTATTATGTAGGCTAAACGTGACTTTGATTCAGGAACACACATCTCCTGGAACCTATATTGGAGGCCAGTGGTGAGGATGTGGGGCATGAGAAGGGACCACAGGTAAACGTGGGGGAGGGGAGGGGTTCAAGAAAATAGTTGCTGGGTTTCTAAAACCTGTACTCTTTATCCTATGTAAAAGGAGCCAGAAACCTAGAGGCACCAGAAGTGGGGTGAGGAAAAAGAGATGAGATGAGGGAGTCAGGACATGGCCTCTCCACCAACTACCTCAACACTAGGACACGGATCGTTTCTAGCTTTGAGAGATTATCCTGCTTTTTAATATTTCTGACAGGTGTCCTGTGGGTCCTTCTGGAGTGGCAATCTGTCCCTTTCTTCTGTTATGCAAATGAGCTCACCCTATTTTGGTCGTCAGAGAGAGGATCAGAGCAGCAAACTTCTGTCACAGCTGTACTGAAAAGACAAGGGAGCATCTCAGAGGGACAGCTACCATGTGTGGAGCCTGCTTTCCTCCGCCCTGCTCCTGCTGCATTCCTTCCCCAACTGCCTCCCTTGCTGAGGCGGCCATAGCGTTCATTTGTATTTCTGAGCGCTCTGCCTTTTGATAGTTGGCCTTTGCCCAGATCAAAAGCACTTGAAAAAGCTGCACTGTCCCTAGAAGATGGGTCTTGTGAGGGCAGGCATCCGGACAGTTTTATTCCGTTCACCTCTGTGTTTTTTTTTTTTTTTTTTCAAAGAAGGGACCAAGGGCTAGGCTTGTAGCTCAGTGGTAGAGCCCTGCTTAGCGTCATAGTGGCTGTAGTACCAAAATCAACAAAACAATACCAATTTTCAGCTGTATGCAATTATACTGTTTTTCTCAAAGCCATTGAGCAATTAAGCAGATTAAAAAAAAAAAAAAAAAAGATTTGTAGAAAAGCCAGAAGGTTGGAAAGGAAGAGAGATGTGTGCTGATCACCAGAGTTAATTATGTCTCTTGTACAAACCTATCAATATTCTTCTCACGTTCAGACCACACTCCTCTGCTGCTGCTACTGGTGAAGTTAACCCATTGTGACCTCTGAGAGGAGAGGGAAGCAGGGCTCTACTGGGGATGACTAATACAGATGCACAAGGAACGGAGATGAAATGACAAATGGCTTGGAAAAATGTAGCCTAAGGGGAGGGGAAGCTGCAAAGGCAAGAAGCCACAGCTCATTGCTGTCTTCTGCCAGCAGCCTGACTGTCCTGAATTAATACTGCAGGTTCTCAGGGTTAGGGGGAATCCTTGGCAGCTCCTGGTCCCCACCCTAATCCTTCATTCCTTTACATCTTTCCATTCTGCTTGGAAACACCCAAGCTGGAGAAGCTCTAGCTCTTATAAAGGGCTTGCCAACGAGGGACACTGTCATCTGTTAGCTGTCACCTTTTCAGGTCCTGAGGAGATGGGTGGCCACGGGTGGGAGTAGAGAGAGTCTTATTAGCGGCAGCCTCTGATCACCTGGCATCATGTCGGACCATAACAGACAGCCTTCTTCCTCTCGGGCCCTCTGGAGGACATACCTCTTCCCTGATTCTAAACCCCCAATACCCCGGTGTTCCCTGTGGAGTTTCTGAACTAGAGTCAACATTAACATCGTCTACACTCCTGTCATTACTAGTGTGTGCTGTGGAGCAACAACTCAGCATTCGCTAAGACCTCACTCAGGAAAAACCCAGAGCCTGACTTCATATCTGCTGGCTCCAAGTATGCACTAAGTTTTGTTAGTGTATATTAGTAGTACAAAGCAATGGGTTTCATTGTACAAACACACACACACACACACACACACACACACACACACACTCACACACCATTTTATTTTATTCTTTAGAGAGGATGCCAGGCTGGTATCCAACTTGCTGTGTAGCTGTGACCAGCCTTGAATTTCTGATCCTCCTGCCTCAATCTACCCAGTGCTGGAATTACAGGTGTGACTAATTAGTTTTAGGTTGTACTAAGGATTGAAATCAAGGCTTTACACAGGTTAGGCCATTATGTTACCAACCCCACTCCTTCCTCAGTCCTAGAATCCATATTTTTTAACAAGATCCATTTAGCAGAGGATTTCTGCGCATGTTTTTATGTAAGTGTCCTCACTGGCTGGCCGGAGCACTGTGATTCTTGGTGTTTGACTTGGTGTCTTGGCATGAGCACATCACCATTGCTGGGGACCAGAGAACCCACCCAGATAACTTGACTTCCATTGTGATGGGAGACTTTTCAAAGAGGAAGGACTAGAAAGACAGATGAGCACTCTGAGAACATTCTCTAGAGGAGACTTGGGGAGGAACCCTGAGATAGACCCCCGGGGTGGGAGGTGAGCTTCTGGAAAGATATGTATGTATGTGTATGTGTGTATATGTATATATGTATGAATATATGTATAGGTATATGTATGATATATGTATATGTGTGTACATATATGCTAATAACATTCAAGAACATGGTATCTACTGGGACTGTATATGACACTTTATATACAGTTTCATAGTGTGGGTTGTTTTGGCTGCAAATATCCTAAAACCTTATATATAAAAGGACAAGACAGTGTCCTTGAGGTGAAAAGTGAAAGGTGATTCTAGAACCCAAGGACAAAATGTGTGCCTGGAGCTGGACACAGATGACCATCGCCTGAGGGTTTAGGTGACTCACAGAGCTGACACTCCCATTCTCCTAAGTGATTGACAGTTAAACACTCACCATCCAGCCACGGAAAGCAGTATAACCTGGCTGTTGGGGAGATGGCATTTACAAGCCATGCACTCTTGGTGAAACTACTCCGCCTGTGTGGACCCTGGAGGATCCATGTGAACATGCATGTGGTAGATGTGATGTCCCCTTTGTCAATAACCATTCTAGCCCAGTCACTCAAGGCCTCAAGCTGTTAATAAATAATTCTATTCCTTCAATGCTGATCTGTTGGTTGGACAGGCTGAGTTAACTGTGGTCCTCTACAATTAGACACAAACATGGAAGTATGCAGTTCCTACTCTGTACCTTTCTCTGTCACCTGGGAAGATGGAAGAGGTAGGAGGAACCTGGGACTCACCTGATGTTCTTGACCTGCATGAGTCAGGCCATGGGGCTGCCTCCTCTCCAGGGATCTAATTAGGCGTGTGATCAGATGCAGTGCCTATTGTTGGACTCCATTTGGACAAGACTAGGATATTTGCAGCTGAAACAAGCCATACTATGGAAGCTATGTATAAAGTGCTGTATATAGTCCCCAGCAGACACTATGGTCTTGAAAAATGTTAGCCATTACTATTATATATAGAATACACTATGCATACAGACCTAGCCTACAGAGATTCCTCCCAGGTAACTGTAACCAAGCAACAGAAAATAGTTTTTCTTTTTCTTTTTTTTTTTTTCCACCTCTAATCCCACTTAATTTACAGGAAAAAAAAAATCACTAATAAAACCATCTGATTTGTTTTTCCTGAAGAGTGGTTAACCTTCATCAGCAGAATCTCCAGGCCGTGGCAAAGCTCAGGGCGGCCCCAGAGCCTCCTCTCTGCCTTGAGCCTGGTGTCTCTACACTAACAGAAGAGACATGGCAGCCTGAGGACAAAGGCAGACCACACGCCACAACCCCTTTTGTTCATTTGCTTTCATTTTTAGAAGCTTCCAAACACACAGAAAAAAAGATAAAGTCAGTTTAAATGCTTGCATTCCCTTCTCTTTGTAGTCACTCCGTTTTATTGAAATAAAAATTACAGGGAAACATTAAAAATTCTAAACAATTTTCTCCAAAGGCCATGTTCAACCCATTTTTAATTTTTTTTTTAAATTTTACTATATGTATTTGTGTTTTTGCATGTATGTCTGAGTACCATGTGTATGCCTGGTGCCAAAAGGGCCAGAAGGAGAAGCCATCAGATGCCCTAGAACAGGATTAGAGAGCTGCGAGCTATCCTATGGAGCTGGGAATTGAACCCAGGTCTTCTAGAAAAGCAGCAAGACTCTTAACCACTGAGCTATTTCTCCAGCACCTTCAACCTGGGTTTTATTCATATTTCATATTTCATTCATATTTCATTTCATATTTTCATAGCCAAAATATTTTATTCATATTTTTATAGCCGCTTTAATTCATTAATCCATGACAAGAGTATAATATTTCATCTGTGCTTTAAAAACTTACATATATGGTATAGCTGTGAGAACTCTCCAGATTTGCTAAATGACAGATATGAAAGAAAGTATAAAGAAATCTGATTTTAAAGAATACTTAATGGATTGAATTTATGTGTACGAGCGTGTTTGCTTGATGTATGTCTGTGCACCATGTGTGTGCTTGATATCTGAGGAGATCCGGAGGCATCAGATTCCTTGGGGCTAGGCTTAGAGACTATTGTGTATGCTAGGAGTTGAATTCTGGTCCTCTAGGAGAGCGGTCAGTACTCTTAACTGCTGAATCACCTCTTTAGGCCTGAGAAATAAGATTTCAGTGCTTTTAGTCTGGCTAACAGATAGAAGAATAATCAAGACGTCTGCCTGAGGCTCTTTTCTATTTCTTTTGAGCCGCTGGTTCGTTAGTCACTCTCCATTAGGCTGTGAGTAATGCAAGCCGGTGGCAGGTGGGGAGACTTGGAGTAAGGCCAAGTGGAGAAGCATCTGCAGTGTGGACTCTCTGCTTTGCATATTCCACCTAAGAGTGGCTACCTTTAAGGGTGGATTGTGTCAATAAGCCTCTTCTCGACACTTTTTAGTGTGGATTGACTCATTTTAATCTTCATAGGCAGCAATGATGTGGGTATCATTGTTATTCACAATGTTTGATGAAGAAACTACAGCTCAGAGAGTTTTCATACTTGGCTCAGGTCACAAAGCAGGTAAGTAGTGCTAGCCCAAGGCAATGGGTAGCCAGGCCTTCAAATAGCTCCTAACTATATGCCTTTGGCTTAATGCGCAGTAAGCTTTGAAAATTACATGAAACATGTGTAATAGCTGCTAAAGATCACAGTCTACTCTGGATGACATCACAAAGTTGAGAGAAAGAAAAAACCCAAACAAATGTAGTTTCTTCTTTTTAATGAGATGGCCTGAAGATGATCCTTTTTTGGATTCTCTTTTTCCCTACACTCCTTTTTTTCCTTCCTTTCTTCCTCTGCCCTCTTCTCCTCCTTAACTGCTTCTTATTCCTTTGCTGCCTTCTCTTCTTTCTTCTTTTTGTGACTGTGTCTCATGTCACTGTGGCTGGACTCAAACTTGCTATGTAGCCAAGGATGGCCTTGAACTCCTGTTTCTCCTGCTTTAGCCTCTCAGTATACTCTGTGATCTCTTCTTTTGATAAATGTAGATGATGAATTGAAAAAGGTCAAAAATTATATCCTACTATTTCTTCATCTGCAAAAACCATTGTAAGCGCCCCCCCCTTTCCCTGCAAGGCTGGGATATGATGGTATTCCTTCCAACTAAAACTTTTCATCCATTACCAGTATTCAAGAGGCTGAGGCTGGAGGATCTCTGTGATCCAGTCTGGTCTGCATAGAAAGTTTTGAATAAACCAGAGCTACATAGTGAGACAATGTTTTAAAAACAACAACAAAACAAAATGTTCCACACCACAGGGGAGTTCTTTAAGATTCAAAACTAAAGAGAGGCTCATTAAGACTCAAGAATTAAACAACTAAGAAGGCCCAGGAAGTCCCCGAAGCTTACCAGATAGATTCACAAGACCCCTTCATCTCCAAGGTTATATAACCAGCAAGGACTTCTGAGGAGAGGAGACTCTTCGACTTGTACAGTTGCCTGCAAGTTGTTTGGACAGTGATAGCTTTCATGATCTGTCACTCATAGTATGATAGGCTGTCAGTGATGCTGCGGAATTTGAATCATCTATATTTCTGTAACTCCTTACCTATCCTCCTGTCAGTGACCTCAATAAACTCATTAACTCACCAAGTTGGACTTTGATGGTATTCTTACTTTTGTCTGTTGTCAGTTCCCCATATGGGGTGAACAGACATTTGTTCACATCTCCCAAGAATAGTGTTATACAATAGATCATCCTTTAGACTACACTACATTTACCTAAATTTTTTTTTGCCAAGATCTTTTTTCCTTCTCTCTCTTTTTTTCCAGCCATCCACATCAGTGTCTAGCTTAGGTGACTGTACATGGGATGAATACCCAAGTGGAATGGTCTCCAGACAACCCCTCCTTCAGTTTCTGTCCCATGTTTTGTTTCTATATTTGCTCCCTTGAGTATTTTTGTTACTCGTTCTAAGTAGAACTGAGGCATCCCCTCTTAGTCTTCCATCTTCATGAGCTTCATGTGGTCTGCGGGTTGAGTCTTCACTATTCCAAGCTTTTGGGCTAACATCCGCTTAACAGTGAGTAAATACCATGTGTGTTCTTTTGTGATTGGGTTAAATTAAATGATAATTTCTAAATCCATCCATTTACCTAAAAATTTCTCGAATTCATTATTTTTAATACTTCATTGTGTAGATGTACCACAATTTTTGAATCCATTCCTCTGTTGAGGGACATCTTGGTTCTTTCCAGCTACTGGCTATTATAAATAAGGCTGATATGAACATAGTGGAGCATATGTCCTTATTATATGTTGGAGCATCTTCTGGGTATATGCCCAGGAGTGGTATAGCTGGATCCTCAGGTAATGCTATGTCCAGTTTTCTGAGGAAACGCCAGACTGATTTCCAGAGTGGTTGTACCAGCTTGCAACCCCACCAACAATGAAGGAGTTAATTTAGTAAAAATGAAGGAGTGTTCATCTTTCTCCACATCCTTGCCAGCATCTACTATCACCTGAATTTTTGATCTTAGCCATTCTGACTGGTGTGAGGTGGTATCTCAGGGTTGTTTTGATTTGCATTTCCCTGATGACTAAGGATGTTGAGCATTTCTCAAGGTGCTTCTCAGCCATTCGAGTTTCCTCTGTTGAGAATTCTTTGTTTAGCTCTGTACCCCATTTTCAATAGGGTTATATGGTTGTCTGGAGTATAATTTCTTGAGTTCTTTGTATATCTTGAATATTAGCCCTCTATCGGATGTAGGATTGGTTAAGATCTTTTCCCAATCTGTTGGTTGCTGTTTTATCTTATTGACAATATCCTTTGCCTTACAGAAGCTTTGCAATTTTATGAGGTCCCATTTGTCAATTCTTGATCTTTGAGCATAAGCCATTGGTGTTCTGTTCAGGAACTTTTCCCCTGTGCCTAGGTATTCGAGGGTCTTCCCCACCTTCTCTTCTATTAGTTTTAGTGTATCTGCTTTTAAGTGAAAATCTTTTATCCACTTGGATTTGAGCTTTGTATAAGGAGATATGAATGGATTGATTTGCATCCTTCTACATGTTGACCTCCAGTTGAACCAGTACCATTTGCTGAAAATGTTGTCCTTTTTCCAATGGATGGTTTTAGCTCCTTAGTCAAAGATCAAGTGACCATAGGAGGTTGGTAGTTGGAGGTCAGGGACGGTGATTCCCCCAGAAGTTCTTTTGTTGTTGAGAATAGTTTTCGCTATCCTGGGTTTTTTGTTGTTCCAAATAAATTTGCAAATTGCTCTTTCTATCTCTATGAAGAATTGATTGGGAATTTTGATGGGGATTGCATTGAATCTATAAATTGCTTTTGGCAAGATGGCCATTTTTACTAAATTAATCCTGTCAATCCAGGAGCATGGGAGATCTTTCCATCTTCTGAGATCTTCTTCGATTTCTTTCTTCAGAGACTTGAAGTTCTTGTCATACAGATCTTTCACTTGCTTGGTTAGATTCACTCCAAGATATTTTATATTATTTGTAACTATTGTGAAGGGTGTCATTTCCCTAATTTCATTCTCAGCCTGTTTATCTTTTGAGTATAGGAAGGCTACTGATTTGTTTGAGTTGATTTTATATCCAGCCACTTTACTGAAGTTGTTTATCATGTTTAGGAGTTCTCTGGTGGACATTTTAGGGTCACTTAAGTATACTATCATATCATCTGCAAATAGTGAAATTTTGACTTCTTCTTTTCCTATTTGTATCCCTTTGACTTCCTTTTGTTGTCTAATCGCTCTGGCTAGGACTTCCAGTACTATATTGAATAGGTAGGTTGAGAATAGGCAGCCTTGTCTAGTCCCTGATCTTAGTGGGATTGCTTCAAGTTTCTCTCCATTTAGTTTGATGTTGGCTACTGGCTTGCTGTATGTTGCTTTTACTATGTTTAGGTATGGACCTTGAATTCCTAATCTTTCCAACACTTTTAACATGAAGGGATGTTGAATTTTGTCAAATGCTTTCTCAGCATCTAGTGAGATGGTCATGTGGTTTTTTTTCTTTGAGTTTATTTATGTAGTGGATTACATTGATGGATTTCCAAATATTGAACCATTCCTGCATTCCTGGGATAAAGCCTACTTGCTCATGATGGATGATTGCTTTGATGTGTTGTTGGATTCGGTTTTCGAGAATTTTATTGAGTATTTTTGCATCAATATTCATAAGAGAGATTGGTCTGTATTTCTCTTTCTTTGTTGGGTCTTTGTGAGGCTTAGGTATGAGCATAATTGTAGCTTCATAGAACGAATTGGGCATTGTTCCTTCTGTTTCTATTCTGTGGAATAGTTTGAAGAGAACTGGTATTAGGTCTTCCTGGAAGGTCTGATAGAATTCTGCGCTAAAACCATCTGGCCCCGGACTTTTTTTGGTGGGGAGGTTTTTAATGACTGCTTCTATTTCTTTAGGGGTTATGCAACTGTTTAGATGGTTTATCTGCTCCTCGTTTAACTTTGGTACCTGGTATCTATCTAGAAAATTGTCCATTTCATCCAGATTTTCCAATTTTGTTGAGTATAGGCCTTTGTAGTAGGATCTGATGATTTTTTTTAATTTCCTCTGTTTCTGTTGTTATGTCTCCCTTTTCAGTTCTGATTTTATTAATTTGAGTACTGTCTCTGTGCCCTTTGGTTAGTCTGGCTAAGGGTTTGTCTATCTTGTTGATTTTCTCAAAGAACCAGCTCCTGGTTTTGTTGATATTTTGTATAGTTCTTTTTGTTTCGACTTGGTTGATTTCAGCCCTGAGTTTGATTATTTCCTGTCGTCTACTCCTCTTGGGTATATTAGCTTCTTTTTGTTCTAACTCTTTCGGGTGTGCTGTCAAGTTATTAATGTATGCTCTTTCCGTTTTCTTTTTGTGGGCACTTAGAGCTATGATTTTTCCTCTTAGTACTGCTTTCATGGAGTCCCACAAATTTTGATATGATGTATCCTCATTTTCATTTAAATCTAAAAAGTCTTTAATTTCTTTCTTTATTTCTTCCTTGACCAAGTTATCATTGAGTAGAGCATTGTTCAGTTTCCACGTGTATGTGGGCTTTCCGTTGTTTTTGTCCATGTCAAAGACGAGTCTTAGTCCATGGTGGTCTGATAGGGTACAAGGGATTATTTCAATCTTTTTGTATCTGTTGAGGCCTGTTTTGTGAAAAGTTATATGGTCTATTTTGGAGAAGGTACCATGAGGTGCTGAGAAAAAGGTATATTCTTTTGTTTTAGGATGAAATGTTCTATAGATGTCAGTTAAGTCCAATTGGTCCATAACTTCTGTTAGTTTCATTGTGTCTCAGTTTAGTTTCTGTTTCCATGATCTGTCCATAGCTGAGAGTGGGGTGTTGAAATCTCCCACTATTATTGTGTGAGGTGCAATGTATGCTTTAAGCTTTAGTAAAGTTTCTTTTATGTATTTGGGTGCCCTTGCATTTGGAGCATAGATGTTCAGAATTGCAAGTTGCTCTTGGTACATTTTTCCTTTGATGAATATGAAGTGTCCTTCTTTATCTTTTTTTTGATTACTTTTGGTTGAAAAATGATTTTATTTGATATTAGAATCACTATTCCAGCTTGTTTCTTGGGGCCATTTGCTTGGAAGATTGTTTTCCAACCTTTTACTCTGAGGTAGTGTCTGTCTTTTTCACAAAGGTGCGTTTCCTGTATGCAGCAAAATGTTGGGTCCTGTTTATGTATCCAGTCTGATAGTCTATGTCTTTTTATTGGAGAATTGAGTCCATATTAAGAGATATTAAGGAATAATGAATGTTGTTTCCTGTTGTTTTTGTTATTGGCAGTGGAGTTATGTTTGTATAGCTACCTTCTTTTAGGGTTGTTGGAAGATTACTTTCTTGCTTTTTCTAGGTTGTAGTTTCCCTCCTTGTGTTGGAGTTTTCCACCAATTGTCCTTTGAAGTGCTGGATTTGTGGCAAGATATTGTGTAAATTTGGATTTGTCATGGAATATTTTGGTTTCTCCATCAGTATTGATTCAGAGTTTTGCTGGGTATAGTAGTCTGGGCTGGCATTTGTGTTCCCTTAGGGCCTTGCCAAGATCTTCTTATGGTTCTATCATCCCTATGAGACCTGAAGCCCTATGGGATTGGTACTTCCTGATACCTTTTTTTTTTTTTTTTTTTAAATCAATCTAACATGATGTTTTATTGACTAAAAGAGCAAACACATAACTGTTATTTCTATATGTGCTATGGGATGTTTCAAACCAAAGATGTTCAGGGAAAACTTCCTACTGCTGATGGCATCCAGTTTTGAACAATGAAGGATTAGATGGGAATAAGATGGGAGAAAGGTTTCTGGGCAGAGGGCCTAGCTCATCCAAGGACCAGTGTGGTATATTTGGGGATCTGTCTTCCGTGTCTGCAGGAGAGAGTGTAGGTAGCAAGCCAGTGAAACTGAAGAGGCATCCACACTGAAAAAGCTTTATGCACCACAAAGAAGAGCTGGGCTTGAAGGCAGTGGGGAGTCAAGGAGGAAGAGGAGCTTGTAGTGGAAGCACATGGTATCTGTTTTCTGTCCTAAGCCTCTGCCATAGGGACAAAGTTGGGAATCAGTGTCTTAAAGCACCACTGATGATGGCCATAGGGAAGTTAGAAGGCTTCTTTAGAGTCTAAACTAGCACTTGCAACACTAAGACTAGAAGCTTCATCAGTAGTGAAGAACCCAGAGAGAATAATTTTTGTCCAGTTTAATAAAAACCATTTAATGACTGGCTTAGGGTTAGAACGATAGTTTCAGTTTCTAATGATGCTAAACATACCACCATTTTATTCTAAGTATTTGTGCAAAGCAGACTATGTGTGTGTGCGTGTGTATATGTGTATATACACACACATACATACAAAATCTTGACTCTAAAATGTATTCAACTATAGAAACTGAAGTAGCCAGTCACTTAAACAGAGACAAGACAGGCATTGAAGAGACAAAGATACACACAATTCTGACCTATTAAAAAGTTCAGATGCTCCAACAAGACAAAAAGATATGGCTCCAGCTTAGATTAGGGTAAAGGAAGGTGTGTGAGAAAGAGCTGGGGATTCCATTGGGTCACCTGGAGACACATGGGATTGACCAATGTGAAAGAGGCTTTAGCTGTAAAATACGAATAGAAGTTCTTAGGGGAAAGTGGAAATGAAGAGTCTTCCAGGAGCACACATTTGTAGGAAACATTCTGAGCTATTGTGGAACTGCAGAGAGTGACAGTGAGGAAGGTATGAGGAGATAGATGAGTGTTACTCAACAGCAGGGCTGGGATGATAGGTATGTCTCTAAGAAAAGAAAACCATGGAATAAACAACCTCTTTTCCTGGAGGGAGGGAGGGAGAAGGAAGGGACAGATAGCACACAATGATAACTTATGCAACTCTGTGATTAGGGTGACCACTATCCTACTTTGCCCAGGACAATACTTTAGACTTGTATGTGAGGACCATTCTAGATCACCTAGGACATGTTGATCATCTTACACAAAGTAGACCCTTTGTTCTTGTTAAATATATAACATAATCTGGCTACTCCTAGGTTAAGTCTCAAGAGGTTTCTTCTTGTCTATCATTCAACACACCTTTCCTAAAGGAACCACTTGTCATGGTTTGGACATGCAGTGTCCTTCTATTCATTTATTGAATAGAAGGTTTGGTCCCTAGGGAATGGTGTTGTTTGGGGATGTTCTGGGGACATGAAGATTTGGGCTCCTCCCCTCACCCTGGCAAAATACATCACTGAAGGTTTTTCCTTGTAAGTTGTATCTTGTCCCAGGTTCCCCTGTCTGTCTTTTTGCCTCTATATGCCACAAGGAAAGTAGTATCTGCCACCATGACTCTTTGGCACACACAGTCGGTGGCTCTAGGAATATGGATTGACCCCCCCTGAAACCTGAGCTGAAATATTTTTCTCCCTTTTAAGTTGTTCTATCGGGTAATTTGTTATAGCAATGAAAAGGCCACAATACTACTATTTAAAAATGTCTCGCCATAGATTAGTATTGCTTGTTTTGAACTTTATGTAAATAAAATTACGAAATATTTTCTCTTTAAAGCTTACCTTTTTAAAAGTTTATTGTTTCTCATCTTAAGATATTGTTATAATTTATTCTCTATTTTCCAAACTGTATCATGTTACATTTCCAACAACTACAAGCAGGTTTGTGTTGTTTGCCGCGTAGGAATCTGCCGTAGGGTCTCAGATACATGAAGAAAGGTCCTCTCATCTCTATACTATGCCATTCTCCTGAGTATGGAGTGATATTCAACAGCTTTAGTTTGCATTTTTCTAAGAATTGATGCAGAGAATCATTGTGGACCATTCACAAATCTCTTACTAAGTATTGTCCATGCTCTTTGCCCACTTCAAAAGTTGGGTTGTTTTCTCTCTGTGGTTCTTAAGGAGTAACTTATAGATTCTTGACACAGTCCTTTGTCTCATTTATATATACATATTGTTGGGCTGTGGCGTGTGCGTGGGTCCTGTGGATTGAGTTGTGGATCCTGTGTCTGTCGCCCACAAAGGGCTAGGGCTGCGGCACACTGGGTGGACGTCGGGCTGTGAGAAGCTGCTGGACTCCACTCCGGGTGTGGGAAGAACACAGTCTGGGGTCCCACAGAGGCTGGAGCTCTTGGGTTGGGGGTCTCTGGGCCAAGGTGGCCAGGAACTGACTGGTTCTCTGGCCCTTGGAATCTCAGGTACCGTTGAGAGGCTGCAGAAGGGTCAAGACAGGGGGCATACGGGCTGGATTGACCTGTAGCCGAATCAGGGAAGGGGAGAAGCTCTAGCTACATTCCGAGGGGAGAGGGCTCTTGGTCCTGCGACTCGCTTGGTTCGGTCTTAGCTGGGTCTCCATGGCTGGAATGTAGAGAGGTCATTGGTGGGGAGATTAGACTGCAGCTCTGTAGTTGAAGACCTTCTCCACCATTCTCTACAGCAGGTTCCAAAGAAGAGAGATAGTACATGGTCTTAAGATATGGTCTTTAAGATATTTATTGTCATGGTAGAAAATGGATGAAGCTATACCCTGGTATTTTCAGGGCAGGCCTGAAGTTAAATATGTTTTGCAAGGAGGAGGGTCTAGGAAGGAATGCTTAATTGGCTACACACTTTGGCCTTTAGGTATCTCATTAGCATAGAGATCTATCTTGAGGATCTGTGGCCTATAGTCACGCCCTCTACCTGTGGAAGGGCTAGTAGGAGCATTGTCCTACGTGGCCAATGGCCACAGACTTCTTTGTGGGGGCTGTGGCTTATGAAAGGAGCCAGGGGCCCAAGAGCAAGGCCAAACTGCTACTGTCCCTGAGGGTCTCTGGGGTTCAAAGCCTGTTTGGCCAGGGACCCAGCTGCCTCTCACAGATATATATATGTATATGTATGTATATATATACATATATATATATATTTACAAAAATATTTGTAGTATGTTTATATTTATACTATAAATACTTTTTCTTAATTTTCAGCTTGCCTTTTAATTTTCTTTTTAAAAAAGAACTTTTTTTTTTATCTTTATGTGCATATGTGTGTGTATGCCTTGGAGGCCAGGTGCTGGATCCACTGGAACTGGAGTTGTAGTGGTTGTGAGCTGTCAGATCTGGGCTCTGGAAGTTAAAGTCAGATCCTCTGGAAGAGCAGCAAGCTCTCATAACAACCAAGACATTTGTCCAGCCCGGTAATTTTCTTAAGGGTCTTTTGAGAAGCAAAGGCAGATTTTTTGATATAGAGATACGAGTTATTAACTTTCCCATTATTAAGTATTTTTATGTCTTCTTAAGAAATGATTATTTAACATATAGATGTAGAAATACTTGTTTTATCCTGGAAGCTTTATATTTTTCTCTTTTGCATTTAGATACATGATCCACTGCAAATAAAATGTTATTATGGTTTTTAAGAGATATTGAGATCCATACCCTGTAGCCATTTGTCATCTCATTTCTGTACAGCTTGCTCATGCAGCTTAGCCATAAATTTAATAGATCATACATTTGTGAGTCTACCCTTTCCTTATTAGTTATGAGTATTTATTCCAGGACCACAAACAACTGATTGTTATGAATTTATAGCAACCATCAAATTCAGGAAAAATAAGTGTTACAGATTTGTTTTTCTTTTTCTTTTTTTTCCAAAATTGTTTAGGCTACTTTGTATTCTATGTAAATTTTAATGTTCTATTAATTTTTATAAAAAAACTTCTCCAGTTTTTATTGGAATTGCATTTCATCTGTATATTAACTGGTGAAAAATTAAAATTCTAAAAATAATATTGAATCTTCCAACTCATCATTTTATGTCTTCATAGATGTAAATTTTAAAATAACTTCACAGTATCTGATAGAAAAAGTGGGGGAAAAAAATCACTAAGAAGGCAGAAGTTTGAACAGCATAATTCAACAACTTGCCCTAACTGAACAATGCACCAAAAGAATTGAAGAACATACATAATTTTGTCAACTGCATAGAGAACATTTACCAAATACCATCTGTCAGACGGTGGAGCAAAGAGACATCACTCTAGAACCTACAGACACTACAACAAAATAAGAGTACGTTCTAAGAACTGACTCTTTAGAAGACTGGTGTCTGGTGTGTGTGTGTGTGTGTGTGTGTGTGTGTGTGTGTGTGTGTGTTTTGATGGGATGCAACCAGGGTCTTGCACATGTTGGGACCGTGCTTTACCATAGGATACGCTTCTAGACTCTAGATTAGAAAATGTATTAGATGGATGCAAGACCAATCCATGAAGGTGTTACTTCACCAAAGTAATTTCACCAAAGTAATTTAGCCGCCTGTAACAGTGACTTACCAAAATGGTGGCAAGTGAACTGAAGAAAGGATCAAATGGAAGGAGGAGGAAGGAAGGAGAGCCAAGACCCAACACTGCAAAGCACCGGTTAACCTAGCTTTTGAATACTTGATATGACATCAGTGGATAATATCAACACAGATATGGATCCTGGCGTACTAATAATGTTTACCTGTGATTAATAGCAGAGACAGAAGCTATATCTGAGAAGCCATCCTCTAGTTTAGATACAACATAGCCAGATTATGCAGTAGTGACCTCTGTTATTTGGCTTGATTTAGCTGGCGCTTCTGATATCAGCACAAATATTCTTGTATCTGCTGTTTTTTTGAGCCACTGTGATGGCAAAGTTCTTCCAGGCAGCAATTATTGATTTAAAAATTTATAAGCTTAAGCTGAACCTTCATAAATTTTCTTCGTTTGGCTCAAAGTCATAGACATTAGAAGATGACTATTCCAAAAATCAATATACTGTCCTTTTTAAAAAAAAATGAAGCAGAGTTCTTTGTCACAGAGACATCTGTAATCTGTCAGGCATTAGCACCTGCCTGAGGTATGTGGTAAAGTTTGACCGAAACAGCTTTCCCAAGCCTCCTTGTAATCATCATTGTCAAAGCAAAAACCATGCAAAGCCTGGCATTCTGTACTCTTCTGGTTTGCTTTTAATTCTCCCTCTGGAGCTATGGAATGTTGGAGCTAGAACATTTTGGATGACCTTGGACATCTCCTGAGACCCCTTCTTTTATAGTCAGAAGGAAGCACAGCACACAAGGACACCTGGTGACTTAGGTGAAGTTGACGACATTACTGAGCTGGGAGAAAGAAAACGAAGTGTGAGCTTTGGAGGTGGGAGCAGCTGGGAGGTAGAACAGAATTTTTCCAGGCATAATTACTCTATGACGTCAGCTTGACTTCACTCTGTCAATCTGAGGCACCCACATCCTAATCCCGTACCCTGGAGTAATCTCATCCTGGGTGTCAGCAACAAAGGCTGTAGGAGAACGGCTCTTTAAGCCAGAGAGCATCCATCTAGTTGTGTTCCACAGGAGAATACCAGGACTAAGAGCAACCAAGCCTTGCCACAGTTTTTGTTATAGGGGTTATTTTGAAAACACTCTGAGGAAGGACTGAGGACAGTGAAGCTACCTCAAATAATCCCATAGTGGTGGGTACACATTTGTCCAACATACATTTGTACAACACCAGGGGTGAAAGAACCCTAGTGTGAATGAGAACAGCCTCCATAGGCTCACACATTTGAATGCTTAGTCACTGTATAATGGAACTATTTGGGAAAGATTAGGAGGTATGGCCTCGTCGGCGGAAGTGAGACACTGAGGGTCAGTTTTGAGGGGCTCTCTCTCTCTCTCTCTCTCTCTCTCTCTCTCTCTCTCTCTCTCTCTCTCCCTCTCTCTCTCCTGCCTGCAGATCAAGATGTAAGGCTTTCAGATACTGCTCCAACACTTTGTCAGTCTGCTTCTCACCATGATGAGAATGGACTAACCTGAAACTGTAAGCAAACGCCGAATGATTTAGTTATAATTCTTTCTATTATAAGAGTTGTTGCCGGGTGGTGGTGGCGCACACCTTTAATCCCAGCACTTGGGAGGCAGAGGCAGGCGGATTTCTGAGTTCGAGGCCAGCCTGGTCTACAGAGTGAGTTCCAGGACAGCCAAGGCTACACAGAGAAACCCTGTCTCGAAAAACCAACCAACCAACCAACCAAACAAACAAAAAGAGTTGTCTTGGTCATAGTGTCTCCTCATTGCAATAGAACATTAACTGTGTGCCAGTATGTTTACTCTGTGGCAGCCATGTAATTGTGGATCTCAGTAAGGAAGAGAGAGGTGATGCATGTATGGGAATGGGGGGTTATAGGAAATCTGTAAAGTAAAGCTTGATATGCACTTACAAAGTGCTCTAAAAATAGTTCATTAAAAACCTGATTGTGTGTGTGTGTGTGTGTGTGTGTGTGTGTGTGTGTGTGTGTGTATTGCCTTGAAGATCACCTGGGAGTTACCACACTAAGTTGATGGAGAGGTTGCAAGGTGGGATGGCTCTGACCTAGGCTTCCTCAGTAAGTGAGCCTGGCTTCCAGGTCCTCATTTGTAATCAGGTGGACTGAAAGAGATCCTGTTTCTGTGCGCACACACACACACACACACGCACACGCACACGCACACACAGACACAGACACAGACACAGACACACACACACACACACACAGGCCCTGGCAGTAAAACCCTTGTGCGATTCCTGCAACCCAGCTTTCACCACAGAGGCTGGACATTGAGCATAGTGTATGTTGGCATTTAACATCTACAGGTCATTTGACCTTGGTTTGTTTGGCTGTCCCTCCTCCTTAAACCCACCTAGACGCTGTCCTGGGCCTGCACTGATTTCTTAGATGCTTGTTTCCTTTTGGTAACTCCAGCAGATAAGTATTCTACCCCAAGCAGAATGTTATTTTTAACATCAGCTGTGGGTTCTCAGTCTGTCACCTCCTGTCCCGGGTTTGTCCCCATTCACTTGTCAGATTGTAGGGCCTGAGCCTCTTCAAGAGAATGACAGGTGGCGGCCTGGGCTGTATGTGTAGATCATAGCTCTTATACTCCTTTTGAATTCTGGAGAGTGTTCTGTTTGTTTTTCTTACCAGACCTTAGCATTTGCTGGAGGAATTAGAGAACTCTGGCAGTCCCTGAGACTTTAATCAGTAAAACCATCTGATGAAATGGAGAGTCTCCAAGGTTCCCTCCTGCTTACATAGCAAAACACCTTGCTGGGGCTTCCATTCTGGGCTCTGTAGAGTTGCATGCTCACTGCTCTGAGTCCATGCTTGCTTGCTGCAGAGCGCAAGGCTATCTATCTAGTTGGGGCTTCCTGTCATTGGAGGAGTGATAGAGTCTTGATAGTGAGGCCCTAGAGCACTAGGTGAATCTGTGAACTGGCCAGGCTTTAGCATTTTATTTTCTGGTTTATTCCATGGCATGAGAAAGAAAAGAGGTGTAGTTCAAAAACATGCAAGGGGCCATTAGTTAGAGGAGCAGTAATCAGAGGTATGAGGGTGTGTGCATATGTGTGTGTGTGTGTGTGTGTGTGTGTGTGTGTGTGTGTGTGTGAGATGTGTGAATGGTTAAACTGTATCTGCTCCAAGTGTGTGTTGGTTGTATCTATGTGCCTTTAGGAGAATGCTGCAATGTGTGTGGCTTTCCTTTCAGGTCAACTGAATGCATGAAAACCTTCTCTTAGTTCATTCTCATACACTGGCAGCATAGGTCCCCATTTGCACGCACACACACATTTCCTGCAAAGGAGACACTACTTTTTTGTTGTATATCAAATAGAGCCTCCTGGTGTTTCTAGTTCAATGTCTTGTTTCTATTAAGAGCCAGTTGAGAGCTGGGTGTGGTGGCATATACCTTTAATGCCAGCCAGCACTTGGGAAGACAGAAGCAGGCTGATTCCTGAGATTCAGAACAAAGTCTTCCAGGCAGGGCAAAATGATAGCATCTTTAAAACTGTCTTCAGCATCACTGGCCTCCAGCCTTGGCCACTGTGTGGTGTTCCTAACCTCTGCTTCCTGTCCACAAAGTCAGCAAAACAGTGCTCAGAAAGCCAATCATCTCTTAGTGTGAATTTAGGCTGATGTCTTATATCTCCTGGGGTATTTGTGTTGTAAGCCTTAACCCTGGTTTCTATGTAAAGCCATTTCTCCATGCAAAGGAATAGCACATTCTAGCACAGATAGCAGAGAAACTTCAGGCACAAGAGTAGCTTTTGGATCGGAACTTTATCCCAATCTCCATCTTGCTCAGATGAGGAATGCATGTTTCCAGGGATGCCTGTTTATGCCTGAAACCTTCTCCCTCATATCTCAGTAACTGAAACATTCACCATCCAAGGCTCACCATCTGTCCATGAAGGTTAAATCACCTCCCTTGAAAACCAATGTTTTAAGATCAGGATCTGGGGGCGGGGAAAATGCAGGGGCTGGAGAAGAGACTGCCCGTTTCTGCTCAACACCTTGCAGGTCT